>NC_066321.1:8027823-8342823 GCF_022539315.1 Serinus canaria
AGATCAGACAGAGCAATCACCCCAAGTCAGTGAGATGGTGGAGGGCCCAGCACTCATCATCTGGGGGTTTAGTTTCAGAGCAAAAAGCATCTCACCCACACCCTCCCACTTTTTGGTCCTGATATTTTCTAGATCAAGAAGGAGCAGAGAAAATCCAGTTATAACTACTTTTTTCCCCAAGATTATGGAAGAAAATCCTAAAAATCCAACATCCTAGGGAATTTGTGTTGATTAAAAAACTGCAAACCATAGACAGAGATGACATTTTCTAGCTGAGTCACCTCACTGCTGGAATAGCAGAGGCTTTTTCTCCCCTGAGAGGTGGGAGGTCAAATCATTTAATGAAGAGATTTGTAAGTCTTTAAATGTCAGACATCCTGAAAACAGTCAGCAAAAAAAAATGATAACAATAACTATAATGCTCCATGAATTTTGAATAGACACTCTTTTACATCAATAAATAATTACATTACACATTCCATTTGAACATTTCTGAATTAATAAAAGCCATTAACTTGACTGTCAAGCACTAAAATAAGGACATTTGTTTGCTGGCAGATTTCTTCACTGTGAGTAAACATCCCTGTGTCAGATTCCCACATAAGCATTGATAATTGGATTTCCATTAATGGAGAGCTGCAACAGATGAGCCAGGATTTTCCTAAGAAATTTTAAAAATAAAGGATTTCTAGCCTTCATAACACATTTTCACAACAGAATTTGCAGTAGGACAGAGGACAAATTCTCAGTTTAAATTACTATTAAATTACCACTTAAAACTGGGACATGGGGTTTTTTTCCACTTTTGTACATCAAAAACTTTCTAAATTTTGCACTCAGTGAAAATGTGTGATCTTCTTAACAAGGAGCTTCAGGAGATCAAAATCAGTGTCTAAATATTACAATACCTTTGAATTAGAATTTTTCTTCTTACAGCACTGGGTTCCCCCAAGTGCACTGGCAGTTTCAGAACTGCATTTTCTTACAGCACATGACACTGAGGAGGTCTCTTGCCCTAGGGATTCCTCCAGGCAGGTACCTGGATATGCTGACACAGCCCTTTCATGCCTGGCACCAGGACAAATCCCTAATCTGGCACTGAGGCACAGGCAGAAGTTCAGACAGTGGCTCCTGTTAGTCTGAGGTTCTCAGGAATGTGTAAATATCCAAATAGCCTTGAAAAAATCAGCCTGGTGCACTGCTATCAGCAGGACTGTGGAGATTTACACACACTGCAAACCTGAGCCAGAAAAAGAAAGGACCAGACAGAGAAATCCTTTAGATCCCAACCATCAATACACTGGATGCTGATTTGACAAACACATGCTTTCAACTTATCACTAGAGAAAGCCAAATCTGGAGAGTTAAATAGTCCTAAAATACTGGATTTGTTTACATCTGACCTGAAGGAAGAGTTCCAAGCTCTATGTAGTGTGAGAGATGCAGTCATATTGGAAATGATTCCCTTCAGACCATATGGACTCAATTATCTGATGGTACAAAGGTGGCTGGTGATGAGGTATCTGGCAAATACTCCACATCAGTGCTACTGTCAGCTTAACCAACAGATGTTTAAAATGAGAGGCTGACAGGTTTTATGTGATGATTTAATCTTTTTAGTTGCCAACTGCAGCTTAATTTAATTTTAATCAAGAGCAATAACCACCCATAATTGCTATTACAGTAAGGTTCCATTTTTACCTAGATCCTGAAGCAAAAATTAACAAAGATTGTGCCTCTAGACTCTAACCTAAAATCTTTCTGCTCTGAAATAATCTTCCAGATATATTAACTTTGAAGTACTTCCAAACAACACAGATACATATATAAATATGAATGAAACAATATAGATATGAATGAAAAGGAAAAATCCCTAATCAGTGGAAACTACTGTACAAAAAGGAAGTGAGAATGTGCTCCAAGAGATGATGAGGAAATATAAATCCCATTTCACCTGTATTGTTATGGACAGTAGAGAGCAGCCAGTTCAAGGTGCAGCCACACCATGCCCATGTCTTTTGAAGCTTTTCCAAAAGCTCAGGTGCAGAACCTGAGTGCTGAGCACTTTCAGCCATGGCATGTCACTCTCTGGCCCAGAACATCTCAGAGAGAGCAGGAGCTCACACTCTGATTGCTTTGTGCCAGGGCTCTGTGCCCAGCACTCCCCACTCAACCTGGGGCTCCAGCAAGGTCACAACAAGCTCACAACCTGTTCAGGGCAGGCTGTAAGCAAGAAATAGCAAATATTTTACACAGGTACAGTTTCTGCATCTGTGTTTGCTTACCTCTGTCCATTTTACCCTTACAAAGTAAAAGCTTCAGCAGAGAGAGGAGCAACTAAAGAATGAATTATACAAAAAATATCTCTCTTTTAACCAAGGATCAAGTGAGGAGGTAGCTTAGGGGAAGCCAAATGTAGGTAAGGCAACTGATCCACATTCTCTGGACCCAGCAGAGCAGTCTCAGGGCCACATCCAGGAATTAAGCCAGAGAAAGGGATGGGGAACAAAGATTAAAGGCAGAGGGTCACTGCAAGGCTTCGTGCTGCACTTCCCTCCTGCTCTTGGGCAGTTCTGAGAGCTGGCCTGGCTCCAGTGATCCCTGCTGCTGGCAGCAGACCTGATCTTCCAAGTAATGCAAAAACCAGCATGGGATTTAAAACTTTCTTGTGTTCAAGAGCAGGCACACTGCAAATCAAAACAGACAATTCCTGCAAGCTAATGCATCTCAGCTTCTTTCAGGTTCAGCCAGCAGAGGCCAAGGCAGAGCAGACTTCACATGGGTAATTTTCCCTTGATGGACCTGCTATGGTTCATCAGAGAATATCAGATCATCTACTCATCAGAGAATCTAATGGGTGGGAAACCTGGGGGCAACTGGAAGAAGCCAAATCTCCCTCCATCAGATGCCAGCCAAGACTGATGGCAGCCAGTTTGCCCTCATGAGGTGACAAACTGACTCTTCCTGACTCTGGGGTTGCTGTGTTTTAGGATATGGCCTCTGCCTGACCTCACTACTGTAGGCTTATTAAAATCTTGAAGTTAATTTGGGAGATTGGCTGTCTCAGAAAATAACTGTTATGAGTTTTAAAATTTCTAGCTATAGCAGTAAGTGAGCATCTTAGGTCATTTCCACACCTTCAGGTATCTGTATTCTTGTGGCAGTTTTACTCAGTTATTTTTCAGCTGCCTTGTACATTCAATTTGCATACTGTATTACACATGCTACATAAAGAAGTACATATCCTTCTTTCAAAAGAAATAATTGGGCTGAACCTTAAGAGACTGTGTAACATTTCATTCTAACATGGACAGGGAGGCTGGAAGAGAGCCAGGCAAGGTGGCTGTCCAGGAAAAATGAAATGAAAAAAGCAAAAACAAAAAGACTATTACCTCCCAAGTTATTTTCTTTTTAAAACTAGACTCTCCTCTTTTTTTATTTTTCTCCTTTATACTTAGAAAGAGAGGCAGAGGTTATGAAGAAATCTGATGGGTAGAAAACAAAAATGTCATTAGAACCCAGAAAAGTTGACTGTGGAGACACAGAAGTGACCAGACCTAGAGTTCTCCCTTGGTCACATTCCTAACCTCACACATTTTCAGTGCAGTATGGCTGTGCTGGCAGATCAAATAATCCAAAGCACTGATGCTAAAATGTCTTTAAACATCACTGGAAGCACATTTTCTCTGAAAAGGCCTCTTTGAGTTGTTCAGAGCTGTATAAGAGCATACAAGTTTTGATGGAACTTGTCTGCTCTCACACAGTTGTATCCAGAAATTATTTCTCAGCTCCATCATACAACTTCTTGCCAAAATTAATGAGAGATCCTTTCTACAAAGCTGTATGCCAGAGCAAGTACCTGGGATGTGGAGCACCAACAGTCACATCACTGGCCTGAAGGAAGCAGAGCTGAGCTCCAGGTGGAAAGCAAATTGTAGAAAATCTGTCCATGTCAAAGGTGACTCACAAGGAAATGTAGTTTTGTAGTCAATTATTTAAGGAGTGGAGGTAGAGGCTAAAATTGAGTTTTATTCTTCTGGAATAAAGCCACAACTGACTCCATACTGGCCCAAATGTTCAGGCAGAACAACCATCAGCAGTGACTGCAGTGTGGTGGGGTGTGATGAGAAATACTCCTTTGCTGAGAGGCAGTTTGGAGTACAGCAGCAATATTTGATGTTCTGATAAGGCAGGAGCACAGACTGAAGACACAAGGTTGAGGCTGTGTGAGTTTGGTGAAATTTCAATACACCACTGGTTCATTGCAAGCATCTGAGAGTGCAAACTGAAGGAGCCATGGCACAACACAAGGGATCACTGCAGGAACCACCACCAAAACTCAGCTGCTGTGAGCACACCAGGGAGACTGGCAGGACTCTAAGGCAAGGTCAAGATCCTTCAGGTCAGTGAAAAAAGATACCAAAGAGATAAAATTATTGAGAAGAGGTGATTTCAATGGAAGACACACCCCTTTTCTCAGTGAAAAAGATCCATGTAAAAACTTCACCAAGAAATATTTCTGGTACTGTAGAGCCCATAAAAGTAACTGTGAATAGTAGGTCCCTCTCCTCTAGAAAAATAGAATAAGGCACAGAAGCTGTTCCTCATTACACTATAAATTCCAGATGTTAATGGATCAGTTTTCATTACACTCTTGATGGGTAACACTTATTTGCTCTTTTCTGATTAAACGACATCAGAGAAAATGAGTTTTAATTTTTTTTTCTCTCTTTCTAAATGCAAAGCAAATTTTCAATATCAGTGTGTATTTAGCACTTAATTACAGAACGCTGTAAAAAATCTTGAATATTTATAATTTGTTCCTGCAGTTAGAAAAGTAGAATCACATTTATCACCAATCAGTGCACCAGTAGCACACAAAAAGTTACATCCAGTATTTGATCTTTTGACAAACACAATAGGTGTTAGTGCCTTTGCCAGAAGAGGCAAAAAGGCAAACTTCAAAAAGCTGTTCAAGTTCTCAGCTGAGAGCTCCTGCTCATTCCTTCTACAGGAAAGTGCAGTATTACTGCAATAGATCACCAGGGCTGCTTTTCTCTGATGTATTGTTGCAATATATCATAGGAACAGTGTCTGGCAGGAACATGAATTTCAGACACAGGCCTACTTTATATGTTTTATTTGAGGACACTTAAGGAAAATCAATGTGGAGTTCAAGAGCTGGCACTGCAGCTTAAGGAATTCAGCAGAATTCCCTTAAAATGCTGGAGGTGTCACAAAGTTTAAGAAACTGTGAACTATGAAGGATGAGAGGGACTTCCCCCTACCCCCTTTATTTGGTGAGTAGAACACCTAAAATTTTGGCTGAATAAATTCTTCTAAGTTCTAGCCCATCTCTGAGATCACTCTGAGGGCTGAAATATCCCCCTATTGTCAGATCTTGCTGTGTCCTTCCCCAAAATTATTATAAATAAAGTCCTGAATTTTTAGAGGCGGAACCAGTTCGGTGGGAGTTTTGTAGACACTCTTACACAATGGATGGAATCCTTTACACCTGCCAAATTAACAAAGACATCATAAAAGTAAAGCACATTTTGTTTCACACCAACAGATAACAACTACTGACCCCCTCTGGGTCACACTGCAGAAGTCTCAGGTGTGGAAGGATTTGAAATGGACTGAAATGGACTTGGCATCAGCCCCATGCTCAATCCCAGGCCTACAAATGTAATGTGCTGACCCAAAATAGATATAAATGCAGAAGTGTGGGGCAAAAAGGGCCATCAGAGTGACAGTACACTTTAGGTCACACAGTTACCAGGCTACATTTGTTTGGAAAGCAGTGTCAAGCCTTTTCATTAACAAATAAGGCTGGCAGGCCCATGCTCCTGAAAAGAGTTTTCTGTCAGTTATGAAGGATTTCACAGAGAAGGGTGACCAGAATTCTGGGATGTGAATATTCCTGCTATCCAGCCAGTCTGACTTGGTGTTTGCCTCTCCATCTGTGCAGGGAGCAGAGCTGAGCACATTTTAGCAGTTGCAGCACTCAGGAGCTACAGTAAACCCTTCTATTTTGGGATTCTCTCTGCATGGATTTCCAAGGGATTCATAAAGTTTAAGGCCAGGAGAACGATTAGATCATCACACTCAATCTCCAGTATACCACAGGCTATTACATCCACTTACTCCTCTATTAGGCTCAATAAAGCATAACCATCTTTTTCCTAAAGGACCAGCCTTCAGATCAGGTACCAAGAGATAGACAGTCTACTGTTTTCCCTGCTGTTTCTTTATACACCAAAGGCTAATCATCATCACACTTACAAGTTGGCATTCCAATTCCTCTAGATCAGCTTCCAGGCATGGCTCTTGCCTCTTTGCCTCAGTGAGATTAAAGGTTCTTTTTCTATCCACTGTCTTCTCCACAGGAAAATACTTGCTCTGCAATCAAATCCTCTTCTCTTCCTGAGATGCTAAGCAGATTTGAATTCTTTAAGTCTTTCACAGCAGTATGTTTTTTTTCATTCCTAAATTCTCTTCTTTAGAAGAAAACCTCTTCTGAGGTTCTTTCTGTACCAATGTAAGTGGTTCAGCAGTTTATAAAATATATTGACACTGAAAATATATATAGTACTGCTTCATCTCTCTGAGCAATGTTGGATAATCAAGTAAAAATAATTTCTTAAATCCATACACTGTACTCCTCCTAATACCCCCAAAGATTACAAATTTAGTTTATTTGGGTATATATATTTATTTCTTTTGCAGGGAGGCACGTCACATAAGAACCTCATGTTGAGTTGCCTCCTGATTCTGAGCCCTGAAATTACTTATTCAAACAACTTCTAAGAATTTCTGCTTTCCTTTAGAGTAAACCAAATCAAGGCAACCTTCTGCAGAGCACTTTAAAATTCAGATCTACACATTAAAAAAAAAAAAAAAAAAAGACAAAAACTGCAGTAAGAGAGAGCCTGGACCTTCACCCTTTGCACACACCATTTTCTACTGTACAGCACATTTTCATAGGGCTGTGGGTGACAGCTAAGTTGATACAGGTTTGCTCAAAACTCAGCTCAAACTGATGGGCTCTTCTTTATTTCAAAGTTTTCAGGCTTTGTTTCCCAGCACACTGAAGGTGGAGGAGGCAATACTGTCTGGCAGCAGAGCCACCATCAGGAGGTTCCTGTGCTGAGCTCCAGGACTTCATCTCTTGCTACAATTCAATTCCTGCCTGATTTCTTACTTGATATTTTATCAGCCCCAGCTGCAGTTCCCCACTCACTCTGAAGAGTGTGTGTGTACACCTAGATATGTGTATAAAATCTCTGAATCTCTGAACCTGTGACTTTTGTGAAAATCTCTTGTCTGAAAGAGAAGAAGAGGATCTGACCTTGCAGCCTTGCCAAGCCCCTGTGCTGCTTCTGCCAGGAGCCCTCTGAAAAGGCAGGTGATAAGAATAACCAGGGGAAAATAGCTGCTCTGTTATGGACCAGCCCAGGCTGCTCAGGTGCTGCAGTTATCTCTGGGTCTTTTCTCAGCCAGCTGTGGGTTCATGCTCTGTGCAGCAGCTCCTGACACCTTCCCAGGAAGGTGCATTTCACCTGCTGAATGGCCCCATTCTCACACCAGTGATGCTGCAAGCAGAGCTGCTGATGGTGGAGACAGCTGTGAGCCTGTGCCAGGCTCCTGTCCTTCTCATGGAGGTGTAGATGGAAAAGGATGGCTCACACTTCACACACTGCAGCCTGCAAACAAGTAAACTTCCTTAATGGGGGAAACAGTGACAAGACTATCAACCAGTATCATTAAATCAGCTTTTAAATCTCTCTTTAATTCTCCATGTGCTGCCTTCCATTACAGGAAAATCAGACTATTGTGAAGAAGGTGCCTACATCTCCCACCCACTCTGGCTGAGTAGGGCACTGATGCAGAGCAGAAAGACCAGCAGGGAGCTGTCATTTCACAGAAAGAGATGCTGGAACAATCCTGCTTCTGCATCAGGGACCAAAGAGGTTGAATCTCTGAGAAGCATCAGCAGCAGTTTAGAGTTTTCATTTCTCTTCCTCTGAAATCCTGACAGCGTGTCTTGATAGAAAAAATAAATCTGGGTCTAAGTCACTTGGTTCCAGGATTTATAGCAAATGAAGGCAAAATATTAGAACTGCAGTGCTCTGATTCAGTGAACTACAGTCTTTCTGATTCATGCCAGACTTGTATTAAAAAACAACCGCAAATACAACAAACTACCTTTGTATGAAATTCTATTTCTACTTTGCTGTTTCCCTTGCCTACCAAGATCACATTAGTGCTCTGCATTTACAAAATTCAGCAGCTGGTCCAGAACTCTAAACAGACAAACACAAACTTTCCCCCATTCCTTCTTCCTTCTGTTTCTGCAGGATGCCTTTAAAAAGATCCTCAGGAACATGAATTCAATTCCTCCTGATTGGAACAGGTTAAAGGGTGTTTGAGTATCCCAAATTCAGATAAACCAACCATGCACTTAAATTTTACAGGAAAACCAAAAAATGGAACTTCCAATAGAATCTTTTTGGACATCGTTCTGTAACCCATTGCAGCTTTGGTTAAAAGAAGGAGGCAGAATGACTGCTAGATGCAGAATGTACAAAATTAGCATAATTTTTAATAATTTGCAATTCAAAGTAGCAGGCAGAAGGCATTTCTAGGTGTGATACATGTTCAGCTCTCATCCAGGGGCTTCATTCTGCATGGCTTAGGAGAATAATGGAGAAGACATTCCCCAGGCAATTTTGGGAGTGTGGTGAGGATTCCCTTGGTGGCACAGCACACAAGCACCAGGAATCAGTGTCCTTCAGCAGGCTGAATCCTTGGGATTCATGTACCACAGATCTTAAATTCAAAAATTGTGTGTAAATACTCTTACCCAATTTTAAAACATGCTGAGTGCCTACAAGTCTCAGTGGAAACTTTAGCTATTAAGAATTCATCTAGAGTAAAAATCAAACAAGAGCAGACTTGACTATTCAGCTCTGCAGCACAGCTTTAGAGGGATAACTTTTTTAAAAGGTGGTTTTAAAAAGCAGTTTTAGTATTTTAGCTGTAATGTCTCTCATTTCAAACAGGATGTATTAATTTGATCCAGCCTGCAGAAATTCTCAGAGCTATAAAACTGATGAATGGATGTGTGTTTGTGTGAGTGATGATGCTCACCTGATTGCACACTGAGGACACACAGAACTTCCTGAATGACCTCCACAGTGAAAAGCAAGGTTCTTTCAGCCTTTTAGACAGGAGAAAATATAACAAATTTTATTCATAGATGCTCCAATAAATACCCTTTCCCCTTATAATTATAGAATGAACTGGATTCTGTGTCAGTCACATCTACTGGGCTTTATTTTGGGGGGAGGGTAGGGGCCCACGTGAAATATTCAAAGTGAACAGCAAAACTTGCAGCCACATTTTTGGTGACTGATTTACAGTTCTCTGTCATTAAGATGCCAGAAGCACTTGGCTGTTTGTTGGTGGCAAGACCTTTGGCTCTGAAACTTCAGTGGGATATCATGCCAAAGGCTCTCTGTGCATAAATCAATTTTAATTGCCATACTACAGCCCAGAAAATTCTGCTTTCATATTACAACTGTGCATGATGGAGATCTTCAACAGCAAGATGTGATCTATAGACTTCAACTGAGTCTATGTCTTCATGTCTGGGACTTATTTCCTGCTCTGCTTTTTGCTGCACTCCATACATGTGAACCTTTACAACTCTGGGAGAGCTTTGCTTTCCTCCTTCATTACTACAGTCTGTCCTATCTAACTTTTACTTGTCTCAGTCTACAAATGTCAGGTGAAGATGATCTTCTTTGCCCTTTCCCTGTTGGAGCTGCTCCAGCCCAAGCACTGGATGGGCCAGGAAGCGCCTGAGGGAAATTATTTGGGAATGAAAGGGGGGGTCACACTCAGTATACACAAAGAATGTCTTCTCATCACTGCCAGAGAATGACCTTAAAGCTGATAAGGGAAATATTTTCAATATCACTGTTCAGACACCATCCAGCTCCAGCATCTCCTCCTTGGCCACAGGACAAATACTTTGTTTTTCTTCTATCAATAGGATTCCCAATTCCTTCTTTACTTTTGCTACTGCTCTGTGTAGATAAGCACTGCTGTCCTTGGAGTTACACGGGTCTATTTGTGAAGATTTAATTTAGTTAGGGGATTTTTTTATCATTCTTTCTTTAGTGATTTTACTTTATCCTTTGATATTTTTGAAGCTTTTCAAAGTCACACGTGAACTGGAAAGAAGCTAAAGGATTAAAAACCTCCCAGACAGATTTACCAGGCTCTGACTTTGCTTGGTTGGAATGCAACAGTAACAGAGCAGAGAGAGTAGATTTTGTATTTTAACACCTCCAGAGAAAATAGGGGGTTGTTAGAACGTTTTAATAAAAGGCTGTTATTTTAAGACAGTCACATGATTTGGGGCACATCTGTCCCTTTTCCATCCAAAGTCTCCCAGTTACTTTCTCTGCTAGAACAGAGCAGAACATAATGCTAAAATCTCCAAGACAAGGCTGCTCTCCTGCACACATTGTTTGCAAATGGCATTGTAGATGATTCTGCACTTCAAAACACACCCATCCCTGGGGAGAAATCCCGATTCCTACACAGTGGCAGCCCAGGGCTTTCATGGCAGGGATATCATCCCTTCAGCACCCAGCTCTGCTGCTCCTGCAGAAGCAGGAATCATCACTACAGCCCCAAACCCTGCAGCTGCCCAGGGAAAGGAGGATATCAAACCCACTCTGCACATTTCCCTGGGTTTGTCATACAAAGTGTGTTTCTATGGACACAGCAGTGAGTCTGTGTGTTTGTATTAATCAGTGCAATATTACACACCCCTGTCTCTATAAGCCATGGACACACACCCTCAGTCTCTGTGTGTTCATCTTAGGAAGAAGCACATTGTAAGCACCAGAAAACTGCCCTTCCGTACACATCAATACCAAGCTGTAGTAAAGAGCAGAGACACTCCAGGATAACTCAATCAAAAACCCTGCCTGAGAAACTGAAATCATTTTTTGTGGCTGAGAGATGAGTCTGTGGCTGAAGGCTCTGCTCCCTTTCCCTGTTGGAAAAACAATCTTAAAAAGCATTGTGCTAATGATCCAGGCTGTTTTCCCAACATTTCTTCTGATCTTTGATTTTACCACCCAGCAGAAGATAGGGAACATAACATCTTCAGGTTTTATGTGAGCTTCACACTTCTATTTGTATTTTTACGAGAACATTCATTTCTGGAGACCCAGCTTAGATTTTTTGCTCAGTCAAATATTTTTCTGTCTAACCAGTTTTATTATCATATCATGGCTCCTTGCCTTAGATATAATCAATCATTCTTGCCTGCAGTTTCATTTCAGATTTGCCAATAACACATGACAGGCATTTTGCTTTTAGACATTGCCTATTTTTTTAATGGAGATTAATTTTTAAAATAAGATGCAGTTTTAGTGTCAAGATAATTAAATTTTTGTAAGAGATACTATCTTTCTTTTTGCTGCATCAGCTCCCCTGAACTCATACCTTTAGCAGTCTGCCACTAAGCTACTCAAATAAAATCAATAGGTTCTGAAGTCCAGCAGGGAGAACTTTTTCCATTAATAAAATAACTTTATTAACTCTGAGAACCATAAATTGCTGAAACGTATTTTTTTTAACTGCCTCATCTGCATAAGAATCAACAGCAGTGTTTGTAAAGTGGCTCTATTGTCAAAGACATATTTGATAAATCTCTGCTGCATATTTTGCAGTATGAAAAGGTTTCTTTTTGTTTGCTTTTACCAGCTTTGTTTAGCAGAGCCAGACTTGGAGGAGCAAACTTAATGAAGTCAAATTATGCCGGACTTCTCCTGTTCAACTTAGCTTTATTTCAAGGTCTTGAGGCTTTGTGATGCCTTTCAGGTGTCAGCTGATACTGGGAAAAGAGGGGGGAAAAGAGACTGGCTATGCTGTCTTTTAACCCTTTTCCATATATTTGGCTGGATATTGTAATTTTTCTGTTGCATCAGATTTTTTAGACGAAATACAACACTTTGTTTCCAACTGTTCCAACACTAAAGAGAGTCCAAGAATTATAAAGGAGTTTGCTTGTTTTTATCCCCCTGGCACAGACAAGGAATCAGATTCCCCCACTGGTAGGAAAGCAATTTTACCATGATAAAAGCAGGGTATGCTCACTGGGCTAACTTTTCTCATGGTGCTGTTTCTATTTTTAGTGGCTCTCATTCCAGAAGGACCTGGAGCCAGGTACATTCCACAGCTGCTATTTGTCCCTCTTGTGCTGCTCACTGGCTCCCACCCAGACAGACTGCTATTGATTTCAGCAAACTTTGGTTTTGACAGCTAGAATTAGGCAATTTTCCTACTATGGGAGAGAGGAAAAAGAAGAATTGGTCCCTTGGTTGCTCTCCTGGGGTTCTTTGCTGCCTTCAGTACCAACAAAGCAGCTGCAAGCATCCAGTGTAAAATCCAATATCAGGAGCTGAAAAAGGCTCCTACCAACATCCCCCTGCCTTGGGTCAGACTCTCAGTGGCTCAAGCTCAGCATATTTTATTCCAATGACAGCAAAATGCAGCTGGTTTCAGTTTAGAGAAGAAGATCTACCCCTCCAATTTGCCTTTATCTGTATTGGTGCCCCACGGCAAGTGAGAGATGTTTTGGGTTAATGTTATTGTTAGTTATTGTAATTGTTATTAATTGTAATAAACGTTATTGTCATTTTAATTAATTGTAATTGTAATTAATTTTATTGTTAATGGAATTGTTGATGAGCAATCACAGCTTTTGGCTCCAATGCTTGGGCACTGCTGTTGCTTTCAGAGCAAGGGCAGGTGATAAATCTTTCTTCCCCTGGAAAGACTCCCTGGAGTTCCCCTGCTCTCTCAAGCTCACCCACTGCTCAGCCTGGTTCTGACCTGTTATTTTGAGTCTGACTCAAGTTTGCATGTTACACAAGGAGAATAAAGCTCCTTACCATGGCAGACCATGATGTTATGATCAAAAGAAGTCAGATAAAGCTTTCATCCAAAATTTCAGGTTTTCCTTGCAATAAAGAGAATTTTTTATTTCAGTTTATTCTTCTTATTTGCCATTTTCATTACATTTTTTTTCTTTGTTTCTAGTTTTTATGAGAGTGGAGGATTAGCTTGAATAGTTTATATGGTGATCCAAATTAAAAAAGTTATAGATGAGGATATAATTGAACTTGTACAGGAGGGGGAAAAAAATCCCAAACCCAAAGTCTGTCAAAGTTCTCCTGTACTTGCTACTTTAAATAATTAGGCAAAACAAAAAGCAAATATTTTTTGAAAGGGATATTGGTGTTATTAAAACAAAGCTCTATAACTTGAGAGGCAAGTTTAGGATAATACTTGCCAGTGGTACAGCACAACCTTCCTGAACTTGATGCTGGATGCTGTGGTGAAAATATGGATAATTTCCATTTCCAATTCTATTTTGTCCTATTATCATTCAGAAGGGGTCCATAGAACATGTGATCTTTCTATCATCCATCTTCAAATTCACTGAGAGTGGCAAAGAAAATTCTTCATGGTGAAACAGAGAAAAGATGTCTTGGCAAGCCTGGGGATGTGTTTCAGACATCTCCTACATGCTGCAGCAGCAAAAGCTGGGATAAATTTTCTTCCAAAAGCAGATTTGCAAGTATTACAGGCAGTAATTTTCAGATTAAATGTTTGGACAGAAAATGCCTGGAAACATATAGCACTGAGAAGAGTTTTACATAAGAGATCACAGATTAAAAACCCAAAGCTGAAGTGAAATGAGGAAGCAGTTGCATTTCAGCACAGACAACATCATCTGAAAAACTTAGAGAGCCCTCACTGACACTGACACTGGCAGCTCTCTGGGAAAGGAATGCTAAGAGTAAGCCAAGCAATGCAATTTTTCTGATAAAAAATATGGGTTTAGGGCAATCAGCAGTGCCCTCACTGTCAAATTTGTCAGCATTTCTTGACAACACCAATCATGACTTGCTACTGATTCATCTCAGACCTGACAAAAGAAGAAAGAATTGCACTGACCCCTGCTTTGGGGAGATCACGACTCAGAGGGTTCCAGGCATTATTTAGGATGTGCAAGATGCACAGGATGTGTAGGATTTCTCTTGAGATCTGGCCTTTTTCCCATTGCACTCAGCTGGTGAGGAGGGAGGCTGCTCACAGGTGTCTGTGTGCTGGGCTGGGTCAGCCCTGCAGAGCCAGAAGGAATTCTGTGTATTCTTGAGCACCATCTACTGGTGCCTCTTCCTTTAATAAACCCAATTCCTGCTGAGCACCCAGTGCCAGGCTCAGCACTTCCAACTGGACTTTTGTTAAACACCTCATTAAAACACTGAAAATAATTCCCATTAATTGCTATCTATTATTCTCACTTCATGCAATTTAATTTTTCTTTTCTTTGCTGGGCAGTATCCTTTGTCCTCTTTTTCAGTGCAAAACCTTGTTCAGACCTCCTGGGTACAAATCCTGGTGCTTGAGCTACTCACATGTACATCTTTGTGCTTAAAAATCATTATTGCAGTGATGTGAGAGGGTGAGTATGACGTTATATTTATCTTAAATTAAATCATCTTCCTTTTCCATAATATCTTGCATTGAAGCTTTCCTACAGCACCACAGTATAATACCCTACACCATCTAACTTGCAAAAGGAAATACATTTGTTGTTCATTACTTGCACACAAGTAACACCCAGCTAAGGAAGCAGGAGTTGTTCTGAACTCTCAGTGTAAACCTTTCTTAAAGCTGCCTATGAAGGAGTTGGAGGGGGAAAATTTAAAATCTGTTAAAATTTAAATCTGTTAAAATTTTTATACAGGGTAGAAAGCAACATGACCCCCTAAATTTGTCTGAAAATGCAGTTCATTCTGCAGCTCATTCACCTCCAGGAGAACATTAATGAAAATAAAGACTACAGGTCCTTGGAAGAGCCAGCCAGTATTTGCTCATCAGTGACAGGAGCAGTATTATCCAGTAGGTCTTCAACATTTCCTCTGTATTTTGGAAAAGTTGAAGAGGAAAGATATTCCATAAATAATGCTCCTCCAGGTCTTTTTCACAAATCTCATCTCCAGAGTTTCCAAGAGCCTTTTGGACAAATATACTGCAGAAAGAAATGTAAATATGAGCTGAGCATAATTCAAAACATCTCATTTTAGGGGATTTGTCCCCAAAAGGCACTATAAAATTAGGGCTTATTATTGTCATTATAAAACCTAATTTAATACAACAACATAAGTATTATACTTGATCAATGCCAAATAATTATGTACAGGCACTTCTAGGGGATGCACTCTGATTCCACTCTATCTCAACAAATAACCATGTTAAATTACTTTGTTTTTGCTTACTAGCCATGAGTCTCCAAGTGCTTTTCAAGAGCCATGAGTGCACCTACTCCTTTTTCATTGAAGAGAGGCACAATTGTTATTATTCTGAGTTATTACAGCTGCAAAGAAAATAAGCCAGACACTTTAACTCCCACTCTTCCTCTCCAAACATTGCTCACTGCAGTGATCACAGTGAGACTTTTTATGTTCTGAATGACCAAACAAAGCTTAGAAAGGCAAACTGCTGTCAGAAGGCCTATGAAGACTCAAACTTGTGTCTTATGGACCTTGAATACAGTGAGATTCAATTACTTTTGATGGTGGAAAGCTTGATTGCTATAATCAAAAGTAATTTAAGAGCATTTTTCCACTGTGTTGTTCTCCTGAAACCTGTGACTGTGTCCTGGTCATGGCTGGGGTAGGGTTAACGTCCTCCATGGCTGCTGGGATGGGGCTGGGTTTGGGATTTGTGCTGGAAACAGAGCTGATATCACAGGGATATCTCCTTGCTGCTGAGCAGAGCTCACACAGAGCCAAGGCCTCTTCTGCCTCTCACCCCACCCACCCACCAGTGAGGGGGCCAGGTGGGGACAAGGCAGGACAGCTGATCCCACTGGCCCAGGGATGTCCCATCCCATCCCATCCCATCCCATCCCATCCCATCCCATCCCGTCCCGTCCCGTCCCGTCCCGTCCCGTCCCATCCCATCCCATCCCATCCCATCCCATCCCATCCCATCCCATCCCATCCCATCCCATCCCATCCCAGTGTCCTGCTCATCATAGAGAGCTGTGGGGAGAAGGAGGAACTTTCTGGGTGATGGAGTTTTTTTCTTTCCAATTAACCACTAACAGGTAATAAACCCAGATTTCCTGGGTATGGCTATAGCTGCCTGCAATTGGGAAATGATCTTGATCTCAACTCACAAGTTTCCTCACTTTTGACTTTCCAGTTCTCTCTCCCATCCCACTGTGAGGGAGTGAGCAAGAGGCTGCATGGGGCTGAGTGGCAGGCTGAGGTCAGCCAAGACAAACTGTTAATTAACTACAGATTAACTGGGGAGAGGTCATAATACTGAAAATATTTTCAAGTAGAAAAAGCCTTTTTGAGAGCACAATTAAAGCCTGGCTCTAAAGGTTTAACAATTACTCCAATTTATGCATATCCTGATTTTATGGGTATTTGCCCTTTCTGTGAAAGCTACTTTTTACAGAAAGGCTTTATTCATATAAAGGCTGTTCTGGCAGGACTATTCAGAGAGATTGAATCCCTTTGAAGCTTCCAGAGTAAAACAGGTTCATTCCAGCAAGGTCAATTTGCTTTTCTGGCTTCAGAGTGTGTGGGATCCAACCAGCACAGGGTGTGCTGCCTCTGTCCCTGCAATCCTCTTCCAAATCATCTCACAGTGAACATTTAAAACCAAAGCATGAATATTTGACAAGAGCCAGTGCTATTATGCAATTTGGTACTCCTTTGTGTGCATGTTTTCAGAGTTCAAGATGTTAATGTGTAGCCTGTTGTAAACATCACTCTAGTTCAAAGATTATGTTTTAAAAAATAATTGTTGCAATTGCAATCCAAAAGACCATTACACCTTAAGAGCCTCCTGCCAATGAATTTAAGGATATTCAACTTCCAGCTCCACATTTTCTCTCTTATACAGGCTAAGGTAAAAATTGTTAGGCTGTCTCTGCCTTAGCTGGATTGGAGAAAGCCCTTCAGAAAAATCAGATTTCAAATTCCTCATGACTTGACCTCAGCCCTGCAGCAGCTCAGGACAGTGCCAGCTTTGTACCCAGCTAATCTGAGCTGCATGTCCACCTGAGAGACTTCAATGGAGAGTTAAGGAAGAGCTCAGGAAGAAAACATTCATGGATTAATGAGCTGCCCATTGGAACTGTCTGGTGAGGCTGTCACAAACTGCTCTGAGAGCAGAGTGTGACTGGGAGCCTGAGAGTCTGGTGACCTAAAGGAGCTCAAGTAGGCAGGAGTCAAACACTGCCTGCACAGGCTCAAGGAAGTTTTAACACTGGTCAGGTGTTATTAAATAATGCCTTCCTTTCAGAGAAATTTTAGATAGAAAAATTATAGTGAGAAATAATCCAAGGGGATTTGGGTTTCTTAAAATTTCATAGAACTCTGAGTTTGTTTGGGGCTTTTTATTTTTACAAAGACTGAATGTAGCAGAGTAAAACTGCAATAATACATTGTATAAATGCAATGGGTGACTCTGCCAGAGCAGGCAATTAATAACAGAGGAGCCCTGGAAACAGATTATTCCCCAGGGCACACCTGCTGCTTAATTGAAGGTACAGTCAGTAGGGATATCCATAGGAATGGGTATGATCCTGTGATTCAACCTGTTTTCTATCCTATAGGATTAACATATAGCAATCCTGCACTACACATCTGCACATGAGCTACTTATCCAACTTCTTTTTTACAGGAAATTGAGATTACTGTCAATCCTAGTGCATGATTCATCTCACCATAACAAAAGAAAACCAGGGACACTGTGCCTCACCCTCTCTCCAGATTTAGAGAATCTTTGCCTGGATTTATGCAATTCAAATGACAACATTCTGTGATTTCTGCTGATATTGCTGACCTCACAAACAAGTCAGTGAGCAGCTGTTAAATGTTGCCTCTCCAGTTGAGCTGGTTGCTACTGAGATGGAGACAAAAACCCTGCTGGCTGAGCAGGTGAAATTTATTCCTGATGTCTTTATTGAGCCTAAGAGCAGCAATTGCTCCTGTTCCCAGTGGATCCTGTTTGCTGGGAGATGCACTAAGGACAGTGGATAGTGCTTCAGCTCCCAAGTAGTTGCTAATTGCATCTCACCTCACCTGATGTAACACAAATGGATCAACACTTCCAAAACACTTCATCCAGAGCCTCTTTTCAGATTACTTGCAATGCCTACAAGGCTTGATCTCCTCAGCCATGTCTCTAGAAAAGAATTTCAGGGGCTGAACTTCTCACTGAATGGCCATGACAGCTGCTCTGAGATTTAAAGCTGTCCTCAGCTTGAAGTTATTGAGCAATTTAGTGCTGCACTAATTGGCAAAACCCTTCCCCTACACAAAAAAAAGCTATTCAGTCTTAGGTCTAGTTCTAAAATAAGTAAAATTACAGGTAAAGTGTGTAATTTATACACAGGCATCACAGAAGTTCCTTTTTTGCACTGAGCTAATTTAACTCAGGCTTAATTTCACCTCAGTGCTCCATGGATCACAACAAGAAGGCAGCAAGCAGGAATCCTTAAATGAAGACAAAGGCTGTATCCCTGGGATACTTCTGAACATCACTGAACCATCAACTTAATTTTTTATGTTAGGGTTTTTTTAGGTCCTCTACCTAACAGTATGAATAAGGCAGTGTCATAAGTACTCCAAAATTAAGGCAAGAAGGGGACATGGAGAGGTAGGACACTAGAGGTAGGACATATCTCCAAAGAGGGAGAAAACATCAGTGTTTCCACAGAACAACATGAAAAAAAGTATTCTAGTTAAAATACAGCCCCACAGACTCTATTCAAAACTTCATGGGTTATTACAGAGCAAAAGAAGCACTAGGCAAGGTACTTTAAATGCATGAAACCTTGATGTGAGGCATAGATCATGGACAAGATGTAGGAGACAAAAATCAACAGCATGCCTGTTGGGAGCACCTGAAAAATGCCTGCAGGGTGACACCTGAATGATTCAGGTCTCAGCTATTTAGCAGTGCCAGTGCCAGCCTGGGTGAGCTCTGTGCTGGCTCTTTCAGAGCCACCTTTCAGAGCTGAGGATGCTGGCAGGGGTCTGCTCCCTTCCCAGCATGGATTTTACCTGCTCAGCAGTGCTTGGCAGCCACATCCCATGGCACAGAGCCCCTCTCCATCCCCTCCTGGCAAGCCTCTTCAGGGTACCATTCCCCATATCTCTCCTTCCCAGAAGCACATTGGCACAATGCAAAATTTCAGGGCTATGAATCAGCACATCAGCTCAGAGCAGCAGGATGAATTTGTTAATCTCTGTGATGCTGTATCCTGCTTTGCCACTCTTGCTCCCAAGGGATCCTAACAATATTGCTTGACATTTAGGTTTGAAATTGAAAGACCTGGACCACAGCAATAAAAAAGCAAATACTGAACCTCTGCATTTCCTCTTGAGTATAATTCTGCCTTGATGTAGAGAAGTTGGGGTACACCAGTCAGCTGGGCCCCCTGCAGAAATTAAACATCTGCTCTGACACCTACAAAAAATATCAAGTCACAAAACCTGTCTCAGGAAAGAGCAAAGAGCTGAAACAGCTACTTTGGCTTACAGTTTCAGAATATAATATCTTAATTCTGCCTAAATCCTGCCTTAGGCAGGGAACTGTTTTCCAGCTCTAGCCCTTAGGACTTGTAAAGTGCAATGACAAATGCTATATGTTACAATTGTAAGTGATGTGCAGCCTCATGTATGCCATACATACTATTCCCTTATGCTGCTCCACTCTCACACCTAACAGAAATATTACAGATTCACAGCTGACTTAGGACAGTGACAGACCAGCATCTGATCCAGGCAATACACAGAACTGTCACTGAGGATCACACAAGCAGAGTTTGTGTAAAAACCTTCACTGTGTGATGTACCTGGTAAATCACTGATGAGAGGAAATATGGAGCCATTCCCTCTAAAATATATATTATCTTCCTATTAGAGACAGCTCTAGACCTCACTTTTATCTCTGAAAGTCCCTGACCTCTGGCAAGTCTCAGCTTCCAAATTTAGAACAGCATCTGAATTTTGCAGCTGGTCTTTCCATTCATGATGAGCCAAGTCAAAACTGAAAAATCCAAATTAGAGGGGAGTATCAAACTCTGGACCCACATCTGAGTGGTGCAGCAGAGGCCTCTTTCAAACTCTCATCATGGACATGTAGCCATGATGTACAATCATCTATTAAATCACCCAGATCCTTGTTCTGGGTGATTTAATAGATGATTAGGAAACCCAGGTAATCCTGCACCAAACTGCTGCCAGTGATGTTAAGCACAAGTTGTCACACAAATTAAGGTTAACATAAATTAATCAGCCTAAACATCTGGTGTAGCAGACACTTTTGATTGATAGGAGGGTGGGGATCAGACCTGTATGCAAACAAGATCTACTGGAAGTGAATAAAAGAAAAGCCATCACACTCCTCTATGAGTCTGTTATCCTCTTTGCCAATTCTGTCTGAAAAACAAACAAACAGAGAAAACCCCATAAAATTCACCCCTAGAGAGAAACCTAAAGTTCAGTTGCTCCTCCCATTTCTATTTGCAGCTTTCTTCTCCTAATGTCAACTCCATCTGTCTTCCACAGGAACTTAATGTCTTTTGAATAGTGTATTTAATCACTTGCAGGTTTGTCCCCTGGTTTGGCTGCATTGTGCCCTTCATCTGTCAGCTTCAGTGCTCACCACGCAGGGCACCCTCCCTCCCCCACCCACAGACCTTGGCCCTCCTTTTCAGGATATTGCATTTTATCAGGTCACTCTTCTGTTGTCCTGAGGTTAATTCTTTTCCACACAACGTGACCCCTTTCTGGTTTTTAAGCATATGAATCCCCCATTGCTCTCTCTCCTTTTCTATCTCTCATTTACAGAGAATCTTCTCTGTCTTCTGCTTTACAGGATGTCTTCAGAGCCTGCTCTGGCATCTTTGTGCCTATAAGAAGTGTGATTTTTCTTTTTGGACAAGGATTTACAATTACAGAAAGTGTCTCTTCCAGTAGCAGCAGTTTGTTTAGTGCAGGGCTGTTGTTACACAGTGATTTACTTGATTTTTTTTTTTTTTAAGAATCATTTTGCATTATTCATTTCTGATAAATTATCCAGAAGCTCACTCAAACTCCACTCACTCACATCATAAATGAATGCTAACCTATAGAGCACTCTTCTCCCTTATGGATGCACAGAAATTCTAAACAAATACTATTATTCCTCTTCTAATTTTGCATCTGCAGTTGCAGGGAAGCACAGAGCCATTCAAGCCAGGTGTAAATCTTCATGGCTGGAACCTTTGGCATTTCTTTCTGGCTGCTGTAGCAGTTTACCCATGCTACTGCATTTTCCAGGTACCACAGGGAAAACCAACCCAACATCATCAGACAGAAGCAAGTTTTCTTTGCTTTTTCCTCACCTCCTTTGTTATCCTCAGGTGTTTCAGTGTGGCTCCACTTTAGGACAAGAACATTTCTATGTTCAATGTCAATTAGAGGTGTCAGTCAAGTTTGGAAACAGGTCCTTCTGTATTCTGGAGATGAACCCTCCAGAGCCCTGACAGAGACATGCTTTTGCAAATTTGGGAATCTGTGCCACTGGAGAATGTAGCCCAGGTTTTGCTGCTTTAATCTGAGCCCAGAGCATTCTGGGACATGGCCTGAAGATTTTATTCAGATATATCCAGTAAAGCTCAGGTATATTTTTGCAATTTCCTTCCTCTATGTGAACATATATGTGGTGTTGCCTTCCAGTGACAAACCACAAGGAAGCTGATGGAGCTATGAAAACTATAAACTACAGCTGAAACAACAGTTCTTAATTTCCCAGATGATCAGAATCCCTCTCCAGAAATATTAATGGGCTGTCCAGTTTCTGTGCAGGAGCAAGTTTCATGTGAAGCTTTGATTCAATGCATTTCCTTTTGCTTGTGCTATAATATTTACCCACTTTATTAGCATAATTGTCCCACTGCTGAATGGAACTAAACTTTTGCATCAGAAGCCAAATATGCTAAATATGTTTTGCTCTGGTTAAAATATGCTGATGTTGGCAAGGGGCACACACCTGCTGCTCACAGGTCTGGATCAACACTGCTCCCTGAGGGCATCTAAGGGACATCAGAAAGATAATCCCACTCCATTCCTGAAAAGTGAGCCATGGCCACCTCCAGTTATCAGCATTGCTGGGGAGCACAGTCAGAGGAAGCACCCTGACCCATCCATTTTTCATTAGTTACCCACTGCACATTTGCTCCTGAAGAGAAATAACCTTAATTTATGGGAAAAGTGAGAACTTTTACAGCTACAGGAAAGCCCATCTCCTCTCCTGATGGGTAATGAGGTGATCCTAAAACATCCTAAGGAAACAATTACAGCTGCATCAGGTATTATCCTGGAGAAATGGGGGGAAATGTACAGATCCAAACTTTCCCTCAGCTGAGAAGGAAAATGTGAAAGTTTTTTAGACTTCCAGGCACTGACCATCTCCAGAGAAGCAAATTAATATTGTTTCTGAAGTCGTTTTTTGCCCAAGCATGAAGGACTGACTTCAATGGATTCCATGGCATGAGCAGCTGCTCATCACAAAAAGAAAAATGCCAAATAAAAAAGCACACAAAATACAAATAACAAAACAAAACCTTACACATCAAATCCTCGTGCTCACATTAGATTCTAAGCCATTATTTTTTCAGCAAATATCTGTTTTTCTCACAATTTCTAATTCCAAAAGAAACCTAGTCAAAATCAATTATTTGCCTTTTCTTTTTCCCCCAGCTCTTTCCCCCATACTGTTTCTTCCAGAGAATCCACAAAGTTGAATCCATCATTACACTCATTTCCATGGTAACAAATGGGATGCCATATAGAGTGTTTTAATCCAAGGGCAGAGTGGTAGATAAAAGTTAGATTCTGAAACACAGAATTCCTGCTCAGTATCAAAGGCAATTACAAAAGGAATATAGAATATTATTTGTTGAGCTAATTTTCTTTTAAGCACACAGAAGTTTCCTTCTCTTCACAGAGGACATTCTCACCTTTAAGTGCTGAACTCTCAGAATAATTTTTATGGGTAGAGGTGATTTAATATGCTAATATTTATCTCATTTTTCTTGATTATATGACATGCATCTTTTTTCTTATCAGCTGATAAGGTAGCTAATATTAAAAAATGAGTAGAAGAAGCTATGCTTGATTATCCTCAGTGGCATCTGCTTATTTCAGCAGGCTTGGGGAAACACAATTTATGAGAGCAGAAACAAACATATTTATAGTGACTTCCAGCCTGATGGATTCCACACCCTTAACAAACCAGCATGGATCCAAGAGCAATTAAATTCTTGATGATATCTTGATTCCTCCAAGTTTTTCAAGTCCCATGGGGTGCCCCTAAAAGGATCCCAAGGGACACAGTGTAAAGAAATGGAGCCCTTCATCACCTCCTTTCTGCTCTTTAACCAGCCCTTGCTGCATCCAGACCCTCCTGTGGATCTGGAAATAAATAAATTGGAAAATATACAGTTTTCTACCACTGGAACAATCCCAAAGTTTTGCCAAAGGACTGTTAATAGCCAAGAAAAAAGAAACTACAGACATATTTCTCCTAACAATTCCAAATTAGCCAGAGACTGCAAATGCAGTTTACAGGGGAGGCATGCTGCAGTCACAGCTTACAGACTTCTGTCAAGCTCTGTACTGTGAGGAACAGAAAATAAAGTCTAAATCACACTCCAAAACAGCATCAAGAAAACAGCAATGTTGTGGCACAAACTGAGGCAAGTGATAAAAGGAGCACATAAAAGCAAATATTATAATTTTTTCCTAAGCTTTAGGCACAGCAGGGTACCTGGTTAAAGCCTTTTCAAATGTGGCCTGCCAGAGAATGAGAGTGCATAAGGCAGGGTCCTGTCCCACCAGGTGCCTCCTCCTCTCATGGTGCTTTCACCTCAGCCCTCCAGTCCTTCTAACTACAGGCTTTGTATTTCCAAATTCACTTGTCTATAAACATCACAGAAAAGCTAAAGAGGTACTCAGGGAGCATTCAAGGTAAGATTTGAACCTAGCTCTGAAGTTTTGAGGGGATGAAAGAGACTGGTGGAAGTTTCCTTAAAAAAGCTCGTTGGAAACTTGATTTAACTGGAAAATAAGTGACATTTCAGAAAAAATGTATAAAAGAGCCTTCTTAAGAAATCCTCCAGCAAGATAAAACTTGTCTAGTCACACAATGTCTCACCACTCACTGAGCAATAAAAGCAGAAATGACAACCACATGAAATTATATTACACGGAGTAGCTTGAAGTCTGTTCAGAAATTCACTTTTATGCTCTCACCAAAGCTTTTCATCTTCCAAATTACATATTCATTTTAAACTTTTTGCTCTTGCTTTGGTTATAGCAGAATTGGGTTTGGATCTGTTTTGGGTCTGTATTTTGGATTTTTGCTGGAGAGAGTGTTGATAACCCAGGGATGTTTTGCTACCCAGGAACAGTGTTACAGATAAATTAGTAAATCTTAATACTATAATTATCAATTGCCAATAAAAGCAATGCCATTTTTTCAGACTAATATGTCTCTTTCCTGATTTAAATCACACTTCCAAGGGGCCTTTTACATATTGTTGGGTTTTTTCTTTAGTCAAATATTTTCTCATGAGCTAAATACTGAATGGATAAACAATTATCTATAGAACTTGAGCCAGAATCAATATCCATAGGAAAAAATCCATCCAGAGGACTGTGTGCTCCTTTCCATATTAAGAAAATCATTTCAGTCAAAGAAACTGAAAAACAAACAGTGGGGCAGGGAAGGGAAAATGTGCTTTTCTGAGTGAATTTGAATGTCCCATTGTAATCATGACTTTGTCACTTTTTTTCTGACCATAGGAAAAAAAAAAGTCCAAAAACCTTCTTATTTCACACAGAAACTCCAAATGGCCTCTTGTGCCTTTTCCTACAAAGCCATTTTAATTGTATCAAGTCACAAACCTGAGCCTCCAGGGGAATATGCACTATCCAGCTCCTGTGTGTGACTTGCTAGAGAGAAAGTAACCTGGGATGGTATTGTGTTAATCCTTTGAGATGACATATGAAATATTTTGCCCATCCAGACACACAAAATAATCAAAATAATGAAATAAAATAAATTATCAAATAATAATATTTTTATAGTTACTATAAATTGCATTTTCCAGACTCCAGAGTGCAGCCCACCACATGATCCTTAACTTCTCCACACAGGGAAGCCTGTAGAAACACATTTCTGCAGAAATGTTTCCTGGAAATGTCTTTTTTATAACTGCTAAAATGCCTAAAGCAAATCACACTGTGTATTGCAAGGAAGCTCATGGGTAGATGTTCAAATGTCTTTATTTCAACAAATGGAACACATATATTCCCCACGTTCTTTCATTTAGATCTCAGTGATACTTTTATACCTTCTTTGCTTGCTTTTTTAATCATTTACAGCCTCTGAGAAAATAGGAATAGTCCTCTCTGAAGTGGTATGTGAAAAGCCAGCTCTGCAGTGCTTCTTGCACCCTAAATGTACATTTGCACACAGTTAATAGCAAGGCATTTAAAGAGCAGTGCAATACTAGTTTTCATTCAGCTGTCACTGAGGGGAACATGAAACCCACCTATCAAAAATTAAGACTTATTTCATGTCTGCTTCATGCCTGAGTGTCTCTGCTATAACTCAACTAAAATCTGCAGTTTTCTACTGACATTAACTGGCAGAGCTTTTCCTGGCTAATCAGAAAGACATGAAGAAACATAATTAATGTGCTAAAATGTTGGGGTTTCTTTTGAAATCTGAGGGCAAATATCTGAGTTCCTGCCAGGAGCCTGTCCAAGGTCTCTGAGGGTGAGGCTCAGCCTGAAGCACTCAGTGGGTGAGCCCTTCATTGCACAGCCCACTGTGGACACTGGCACATCCAGACCTTCACTCCTGGGCTGCCACCTCACCCTTGGGATGCTTTCTTGACCTTTTTATCCAACAGTTTACTCAGCCACTCCAACAAAACTCCAACAAATAAAAAATAACCTCCACCAAATCACAAAGCACTGCAATATGAGCTTGGCTTCATGCTACAAGAGCTCAGGACCTGCTCTATGCATACACAAAATAGATGGGGACCATTGTCCCCAGTTTGACCTTCAAATATGGAAGGATGATGTGACCTTTAATGCCTACCAGCTCATTTCTCTGTGTTTTGGAAAGCAAGTTATGGCACTTTGGACATACTGGAACAATGTCTTCCTCCATCAGAAACAAGAACTCACAGCACAAGGACAAGCACAGGCTTCAAAGGGAGCTTGATAACACCAAGAGGCAGAAAACAGTGACATTTTTATGCCCAAACTCATCAGCATGTTATAATACAGACTGGGACTCTCAGCTTATCCTCTGACCCTTTTTGCCAGTCCTTCAGCATTGTCACAAGACAGGTGGCAGCAGCAACAGGCAGAACATGTCTTTAATCTGAAATTTACAGATGGAACTGCTGCTAAAAATAAACATGAACCTCGGAATCTGTTTCTTCTGTGGAATAAAGGTTGGTTGTATCAATAGCCACAGTTACAAGCAAGCCATTAAAAATTAACAAAGCCATACCCTTAAATATAATGCACATATATGTTTAATGGTCTATGAATAATAGCCCTGAGACTACACGTGGTTGAACATTTAATGTAGAGAGCCTTCATTTCCTCCTGTCAAAATCAGCTCAGGTTTTGTTAGTGAAGAGGTAGGAAACAAGATTAATGGTCCCATGGCTGTGAGTTATTTTTAGCCTGTTTCTCTCTCTACATTGAATTGTTTGCTTCTGTGATGTAAAGCAAATGAGAAATTATATGAAACACACTCGGTTACCACATTTGTCTGGCCATTAATTTCACTATGAAGGATGATGTACATCAATAATCATTTACTTGTAAAAAGTCTCAAGCTGCAGCTTTTTGCTGAGATATTCAAAATTATGTAGAGGAATTGCTGTTTTCCTCATTAATTTTAATACAAGATATGTGTCTAAATCATGCCTCCATATCCCAAGATTGTTTAGAAATCTCAAACCATTTTTCTTAATGACATGATTTTGCTTAATTATGTAAAAATGCAGCATGATTTGGCTATTTAACATCTTCTTAACTTTATATTACTACAGAAGATGAAAGAAAATAGAACCTTATCTGCATGACATGGAAAAACACAGTGTGATGGTTCTGTCAGTGCTTTGTCACAGTGTAGGCAAAGAAACCTTGATGATTTATATTTAAAGGTCATTATTTTGAGAGACCAGCAGTGCCACTGATCAAAACATCAGAGATGATTTAGTTTCAAAGTTATCACTGAATAATTAATTTACATAAAACTCAGACCAAATAAATATGCAAAAGAGTGAGATGATATTTGACAGCTCCTACACTCCTTTTAATATTTAATGTTTATGTGGGTAGATTAGCAAGAAAATCTAATTGAATTAGCAACACCATAATTTGAAACATGAATATCTAAGTTTCAGTGGGTGGTCACTGTAAACAGTGATGTAATTCAATGGGTCAGATTCAAATATAGTGAATATTTGAATAATGTAGGTAACCCTACACACTCACAAAATAACAAAATGGAATATAAAAGCACAAGCAAAAATACCTAATAGCCATATAAATTTGAAACATCAGAACAAATTGGATATTTGATTATTATTTCATGATTATTTCATTAAAAAAAAAAAGTTGAGTCTTTAAAATTTATTTGTGTGTAGAACTTGGTAAGCTTTTACCCTAAGAGACCATTTCATGTCTAAGCAGCTACAGGGAGGCATTAACACCTGAAAGAGCTCAGCAAACTGGCACTACAGGTGTCATGGGGAGGCATTAGGGGTGATCAAGGACTGACCAGGCAGGGAACACGGGATGCTTTCCATTCAGAGCACCAGGAACATGCCATAACAGTCAGAGAAAGGCAAGGGTTGGAAGGGAGCTCCCAGACCTTTTAGTTCCACCCTCTGTGCCACAGGTGTGTGAGCTGCGTGTCAGCTGTGGTGGGACACAGGAGAAGCTGGAGCACTGATCCAACTCCCTTTTCACTCATGGTGCTGCAGCCCACCCCAGATTCTTTCAGTAAAGACCTTCTCAGCTTTAAGCTCTTAACTGGTGAAGAAACTCCCCAGACAGCCTCATCCTGCTGTCACCACCTGTGCTCTGAGCAGCAGCAGGGACAAGTGCTGTGACACAGAGAGCTCTTGTCAAGGTAATCAGGGCATTGTCCTGGGGAGTGATAATATCTGAACTCCAAACATGTCCCAAAAGTAAATCAAGTGTGTGATCTGACTGCCTTTGGAGAGACAGTGGGGGAAAAGACCACTGTGTATCAAAACACTTTGTTCCTTTTAAAGACAGTCCTGGCTAGATGAAAGCTTAAAGGATGTTCCCACACTAATTAAATTGATAAAATACAGGAGACAAGATAAAGACAAGGAGATGAGAGCAAGTATTTAAAGAGCTTTTCCCTCTCTATCATTAACAGGAGAGCCAAGTGTCCAGCAGGACAGATTGCACCTGATCTGTGACCAGCCCTGCCTCTCTCAGGGCACACTAAGGGAAGCTCTCAGCTTCAGAAGCTGTGCTGGGAGGCAACCCAAATATCACACATCACACCAGAAAGGAGCTGGAAGTCACAGGGTAAACTCCCCCTGCTGCATGTGTGTGCTCCAGCTGAGACATTATCCAAATTTCAGGAGCTGACTCGTTTCGTTTTAACAGGTGAAGCCTTAAAAGAGGAGCTAGAAGGGAGAAAAAAAAACCAGAAGTACTATTAGAAAAGAATAGGTAACTTTTCTCCTTTTTTAGCATGGTGCCTTAAAGGACTTGATCCAAAGCCCACTAAAGTAAAAGAAATATCCCACTGATTTCTGAAATCCAACTGAGAGGCTGATCCAATTCCTGATGAAGTCATACCTTGATTTATAAACTCTCCATTTCCAGACAGGCTCACAAACACTGCCATTGGGTGGGTTGTTCTGTACTGCTTTTTAGAGAACAGTAATAGGAAGAAAGACAATATCCCCTCTGGCAAAACCACACAGCAAATTGGCTAATATTATTACAGTTATTGACTAATATTATTACAGTTATTGACTAATATTATTACAGTCATTGGCTAATATTATTACAGTTATGGTCCAGCAGCTGAATAATCAAACTGGGGTCTTTTACTGTAGGCACTTAAATATGAATCTAACCATGCAAACAGCAGATTGGTGCTGCTCTAAGCTGTCACAGGTAACAGAGACCATTTAATGCTGCCCAATGCCTGAGCTGCTGAGCAACAAGTATCTGAAGTTATATATGACCAGCTGCAAATGGGGTCCCAGGCAGCTGAAAACCTTAGCTGACAGCACTTCTGCACTGGTTTTCATTGTTAGACTGTAAAAAGAGAAACTATAATTCTCATTGAGGGAAGGATAAACAAGGATTTTTTTTTAGGGTTTCTTAAGTCCCAAATGGAGCCCACAATATCTGGCTAGGAATGCTCCTCCAAAGAGTTGTTTCTCAGACTTCAAAAAGACAGTACAGGATTTGACTGGAACATAAATGCAGTGGACTTTGGTTCCTGAGCATTTTGTACAGTGGCAGAGCATCACCAGGAAGTGAAAATCAAACCAAAATTGAACCACCCTCGTTGTGGTACTTTCCAGGAGTCCAGGTGTGCATTTTCTTTGCTCTTCAAACAGTTATTCCTGAAAAGGTTTGAGTGATCCTACCTAACACACCACAGGTAACAAACTCAAAAACAGCTGTTAGGGGAGTATGAGGGACTAATATCAGAATTAGCCACATTTTTAGGGTTAATTTTGTCTAAGATTAAGGGAAGAACTTAAAGAGTCATACTCAAAGGATTGCACCCAAAATACTCTTGAGAAAGAATTATAAGAGAAGATGTGGTCAGAACTCTGACATCTCTCATTTTAATATTGCTGGAAAGAAATGGAAATATAGAGGATGACAATTCTGGCACTTTGGGGTATGATTATCAAGCTCACTGGTTTTGCTTGGACCTTTTGGATGAGGGCCAGGCAAAACTAGTGAGCAATCAAACTTTATCAAGGACACCACAAGACAGTGAAAACCCCCAGGATTCATTGTAGTCCCAGTGAGTCAGGAGCTGTAACATTTTCATAAATTTCAGTTGAAGATGAAAGAGGATCATGGCTGTGTTTAAATCAATGGACCCAGAAACACTTCCAAGCTATTAAATGTAGGTCTGTGCCCTTGAGCACCGTGGCTCCATTACTGAGAGAGATTTTTGCATGCAACAGCCATCCTGCTCTGACTTCCACTGAAAAGAAACCCAGCCCACAGATCAGCATCTTCTGGCCATGTCCTTGGTCTGGAACACCCAGCCCAGGAAGGTACATAGCTAAGTCAGCCAGAGACAGCATATCTGTCATCCCAAATTCCCCTCCCCAAGGAGAACCAAGCAGAGTAATTAAACAGATCAATAGTGGATCAATAAACAGTGCTGAACTATTGTGTGTCAGTCTGATTTTCTCTCAGCACTTGATTTTGTTTCATTAAAAGTGGCCTCGTGAGTAAATATTTTACAAAATCAAGTTGAAAGTTTCTTAGTAATGGAAAAACCAAAGGCATTCCATGCATATGGAAGGTAAAGTTTTGAAAACTTCATTTTCACAAGAAGTTTTAATTTCTCTAGTGAAATGGGCCCTGAATAAGGTAAACGAATTTTTGTAAGGTATAGATTACACACACCCCTTTCACATTTCTAAAGAAATGGCTACAGGAAACATTTTGTCCAAATTAGAGGTGAACTTCCATATTAGATCATATCTTAATCCCCTTGAACCTTCTACATCACACTGCCAATGTGCAAATCTTAAAGAGAATTTATGTGTAGCTTGGGTGTGTTTTAAGACTCCTCAGATCATTTTTAAGGTACAAACTGCTGTCTGCAAAAACAAAATTGTGAACCCTCCCTCTCCAGTACTCTGGTGCCACCTAAACATGGTCCCTCTGCACAGGGCTCAGCAGGGCTGGCAGAACCACATTTGTGCACTGCAGATGGTTCCTGCCATGGGCTCTGGAATTCCAGTTCCTGGGAAAGCCCTGCATGCCCAACAAAGGCCCAGCAGCCCCCAGAGGGCCTTGCTGTAAGATTGGACATTCCCATGCCAACCAAGTAATTCCATGGCCAGGCCAGGGATCATGGTACACTGGAGATCAGCCAGAAGTGCATTGGATATTTCTTCATCTTCTCACTGGAATGTATCTGTACAATATAAACATTAAAATATTAATTTAAAGATTATCTCTTAATAACCTCAGGGTAAGAATCAGACCTATTCCCTTGCCTTACTTAGCAAGTGACCTTAACATCTCTACCTACAGCACAGTTATTCTGTTTTTCTCTCAAACTGCATGACTACAAAAATTAATGATTTCTTGCTTTCACTTATTTTACAAGGTACTTCTTTCCACAATGTATGCTTTCACCTTAACTGCACTGCTGGTAAAAGAGAAATGAAATATTTTCATCAATAGGTAGGAAGGATGAAAGGAAAATAAATGGATTTTGAATTAACATTAAAACATGAAAGTGAGTTGAGGGGGTTTTTTGTGTGTTATGAAAAGATTCTGTTAGTCATACAGCATTCCCCAAAATGCTCCACATTTTTGGTATCTTTGCTGTGCTTGAAAAAGTAGATACCTCCTCAAAATGGAATTAACAGGCTGTATCCACTCATGGGATCCTCACTCTGTCTGCCAAGCTCATTCTCAGAAAGTGACTCTGAATGAGCAGGTTAAGCACATATTTAAGGACAAGCTGGAAGAATACTCAAAAAAAAAAAAAAAAAAAAAAAAAGGATTCATCCCATCCAGAGGGGAATTTAAACGTTTCCAAGCACTGGAACCAGCAAAGCTGCTGAAATATGAGATAACATTCAACAGAGGATCCCTCTATCAGGACATGACTCTGAATGTGACTTTCAGTGTTGCTTGTTTTCCACAAAAGAGCTGGGCACAAGGTCAGGGGCATGACAGACCCACAAAGGGAAAGTAGGTCTTGGCTCAAATGCTAGGCTGGATGTTAAAAGCAGAGAAAAATCTAAAATTATCCAAAGAGGGCTACAGGTGATGGCAGGTACTATGGAATATGGAGAAAAAGGTCCACTTTAAAATTGGCTCTTGTGCATGAATAAAAACATAAAAGCCCCAGAGCAGCAGCTACTGCATTAGATTCTCAGTCAAAAGCAGCCAAGAGATTTGAAATTCTTGACTATGGCATAAATATTTGCTGGATCTGCACACAAATTGTACCTTCACCTACTTGAACGGATTGCTGTGGATTGGTAAATGACACCACTGATGTACTGGGTCCCCTGCTCTGCCAGGAGGACAATTTAGGGGGATTTTGGTGAAAAAACATCTAAGAGACTGCCAGTCTGTGTATGTGTTTGTCTTCTGCTTCTGCCCTTATCTCTGAACCTCCTGACTGAGGATGCACTGGGCCCCCTTGGAGCACCCTGCACTCCTCAGATCTCATTAAATCCTCATTAAATCCATCCTGCATCCATGAGATCTCATTCAATCCATCCTGCATCCATGAGATCTCATTAAATCCACCCCGAATTCATGAGATCTCATTAAATCCATCCTGAATTCATGAGATCTCATTAAATCATTCCACACTGAAGCAAAGAGTGTTTGGCTGACATTCTCCATCATGTTCAGAGGTGCAGGTGGGACTAGCCCACCCCATCATTTATCTATTTTTTTTTTAACTTTAAGCACAAATGTACAGTGTGACACTGTATAATTTGACATATCCACCATTAGGCAAGATTTATTCATTCAAGTTCTGTGTTTTCCCAGCCTTTGTCTGTGCTCCTTTCTTTGCACCCAATAACATGTTAAGAATAGATACTATTTCTTTTTTATATGATAACAAAGCAGTTTCTACAAGAAAGCCTTGTTTATTATCTGGGTCTGCAGTTCTAGGATAATACAAACCAAAAAATAATAAAACCTAATAATAATAGCAATGAAAATAACAACAGAATATTGCCAAAAGAAAAGTAGACATGGAAGATAAACAAAGCATGCATCCTTGACTACACAAATACAAAATTAATGTGCAAATACATTCATAAATTAAAGCACTGAATTCTGCTCACTGTTATTTCTGAAGCTGCATGATTCTTTTCTTTTCTGTGTTGTACTGAATTATAGCCCAGTCTTTTGAGAATTCCATGCAAAAAAAGTTCATTTAACTTGCAAGTTTCATGAGTTTTAATAAAAGTAATCATTGGAACTGCTATACTTATTATACAACACAGATTTTTTTTCTTTTTTAAAAATATTGATAATCTGAATATAAATAAAGGAAAATGTAATACAATTGCATTGGTTTTAGTGAATAGTGAATGGGGGAAAAGTGAATAGGTTTGTTAATCCATCCTTGACTGAAATAATTTGAAAAATATTTGGGAATAACGATGACAATTAAAAAATCAGAAATCCAGTGTAACTGATTTCCAGAACCTAAAAGGGCTAAATCCACCAGGGTACCTTTTCAGACCCACAGTTTTTCTGAGCCTGCCAGATCTCTGACAGCTTCACCAGCTGACTCTCTGCTTTGTGAGTGAGATCCAAGCCCACCCTTTCTACTCTTGAGCTAACCATCATTTTCACAAATTCAAATTGCAGCCTACATGTGGAAGGCTCCTACTTCACATGGACAGAAGCTGAAATTGTAAAGTCATCAAGCACAGTGCACTTTACCAATGCAATGCTAGTTCAGAAACACCTCTGCTAAACACCTGACCTGCTGTGAAAATGCACAGCATTCAGAGCCTTTAAAATTTTCCATTTGTCACCCACGGTGAAGAAAGGGGGAAGTGAAGTGCTTCATACAGACTGGAGGATAAAAAAAAATACACACTGAGACAATTTATTTTAACTCCTTTAAAGGCCTTTTGATAATGTTCCAGAAAGGAGCCCTGGGGCTTCTTCACCTGTGGATCAGTGCACCCCCTTTCCACAGTGGTGGTTAATCGCTCCCCAAGGGGACCGGGAGGAAGCTCTCAATATAACCACCAAGAAGAATGCTCTGCAGAACCAGGACCCACAGTTCCCATTTCTATCACACAGAAAACTGTGGTGAACTTTGGGCTTTGCTCATTTAGCAGAATCTGAGCCCAGAGAGGGAGAGAGCACCGAAGGGGAAGCCAAGAAATGGGTCACTACCATGAAGGACACTACAGTGCTATTGAGCATGTGAGGTTAAACCTGTAAACTATGAACAGTTCCTAGCAAAATGGCTTTAAACTACACTGGATTACACCATCAATTTGAAGGAAATAGCTGGTTTAGAAAAAGAGTCCTAAGAATTTCAGTTAACTGCTTGCACAGTGGGCTATAAAGTGACCTGCAGAGTCTCAGCAAGAGCATATTGGAATAAATGAAGAGTGAATCATTTTGGTGAATGAAAAGCTGAAAGCCTACTCAGTTAAGAGAAAAAAATAAAAATTGGGGAAAAAGTAAAGAGGATCATCAGCTAACTCTCTTTTCTGTAATATTTAGGATAGAAAATGAAACATGTTGAACAAAAATAGGACAAAACACACATTTCAGATTCTCAAGAAATGCTGAATTTCTGCATGGAAATGCATTTACATAAATACTCAAGCTGTACTTGAGTACTTGAGCTGTACTTGTACATCTACAGTACTCATGCAAATATGCACATGCATACACTCATGCTTTTCCAGTACTCATGCTTTTCCAGAATCTTCAGGCTAGAAAAAAATTGTACAACTCATTCACCCATCCAGGTGAAGTTTTAATTCCCTATTCAGGGACCAGGAATGATTCAGCCTAAGAGAATCAGCCCCGGACAGTGACCAGGAGTTCACAAACAGACAATATTCAGGAAAGTCTGTTAGAAAGCAAGCAAAGTGAGAAAATTAGAAAAAGCAGTGCAAGACAAAGTTTTGAAAGCAAAAGTGAGTACCCACCACAAGCTGTACAACAGAGCATGGTTCTGACACTTCCAGCAGGAATATTTCTGCAAGTGTTTATCAACATAAATATTTCCAGCACTTTCCCTTCCTCCCAATTAGCAGACCTGTCTGGTCTCTGGTGCAGAAGAGCTCAGTGCTGAACCCTCAAACCCAAACTGCTCATCCTCTGCAACACTCAGTGCCCAGTGCTCAGCAAAACCCCTCGTGGGCATCACTGCAGGGTGAGAAAGGAGATCACAAGGCCAAGGCCAATTAAGAAAAACTGTAGCTGATCTGGTAGAGAGCAAGAATAGATTTCCTTTGTGAGTTTTTAAGTCAAAAAGGATGCAGCTAGGGCAGTGAGAAGGAACAGAGGAGCATATTAGGAAGGAGCTACATAGAAGGAGTATACATACATCCATAGAAGGAGCTACAGAGCATAAACTAAACGTGTCTGATTGCAGAGGAGTGATTACAGGGGTGGCAAGCAAAGGGCAAATTTCACAGGTGGTGGGAAAGACAAGGAAGGAAATTTTAGTTGGGTTGTTGATGGAAAGTTAGAAAGTGACAGGGGACCAAATTACAATCTGTCATAAACAACTGTTAACACTGCTTTTTCCCAGTTGCCACCAGCAGATGTTCTGTCCTCAAGCTGGAAAAAGTGCATTGGATGGAAGAGAGCAGGATGGCTGACAATAGCAGATGAGAGAGAGATCATGGGAGAAGCAACCACTGAAAAATACAGCCTTATCTAATACTGCAAACTGAGTTTAGGCAGGGAACACACATCTCCAGGATGACAAAAGTACACCAAAATGTAATTTAAAAAAATGGAACACCAAGAAATGCCTTCATAGTGTGCAGCTTTTCCTCCAGAAGTTTTTAAAGATAATTTGTCACTTTTTATAAATGTCAAGAAAACTTTGTTTTGCCTGCAACATCTTTGAATTTATTGCCAAAACTGTCATAGAAACAGCACTAGCAGTTTGATCCAAAGGTCACCAAAGTCAGTAGGAAGAGCACCATTTTTATCATAGGGATTTGGATAAAACAAAAATAAACTCTCTGCATATTTTAATATATAGAATAAATAAAATTCAACAGAGAATTACAAGAACAAAGACAGGGGAAAATTATATACACTGGGTTACTTTTTCTCTGCCCTTACAACAGCTGTTTTCAGAACAGAAAAAGGCAAATTCCCTTTCAGTGCAGCCTCTTTAAGTACAGCAAATATTACACTCTCTATAATCCTATGCCTCTCCTTTATTAAATAGTCCTGCTTTGAGCTACTTCTGTGCTTCTCTTGGGATGGCATGGAGCATATAATTGGATCCACTTCATATGGAGAAAAGAGCCTGTTAACCAGCAGTTGGAACAGCAGATGCTTGTTCACTCGTGAAAATAAAGACAGAAAGTTTCCATCAATCATTTAAAACTCCAAACATACAGGCTGGGTTTGCTCTCAGCAGCTTTGCTGTGCATGCAATTTTTCCCTTTCTAAACCCAATACCCAGGCTTTCAAAAAATAATTCACTGCCCTTAAATAATGGTGTAGCTGTTAATGAGAAGCACAAAAGCGCTCCCTGGCAGTTGGCAGTGCTGCCTTTGCTGTCGGTCACTGCAGGAATTGTATCTCAGAACAGGTTGGGACAATGCACCATCCAAATGAAAGCACTTGGTGATGTATTGATCAAGATGGAACTGTCCAAAAAGAAGAGGGGAGTTCAAAATTCAGCCAGCTTTTATTTGACTATGCAAAGGGGAAAAGGACTTGCAAAGAGAGAAGATGTTAGGCATGGTGCATCACACCTCACTTCTGGCAGTGATGCAGGTGATCTGAGTAAACTGGGACAAAGTCATGATCCTGATGAAAGACTGCTGCCCTCTGCAAAGGACAAAAATGTTTCTTTCCTTGAATCACACATGCATTCCTCTGCTCTCACATGGCCAAGATGCACAGGGTAATAATAATGAATTTCAGGGTAAAATAATTGCAAAGGCTATTCCTCTGCCTAAGGACTTCCAAATGAGCACCAGACTTATGCTCATGATCAACCTTTTTTCTCCTTTTTCCCCAGCTTCTCTGCCTTTATTAACACACAAGGCTTCTTTACACCCTAGATAAGGGATTACATTAGAATTAGACAGGTTTACATGATAGTGCATTGTTTAAGAGGCAATCTCCCACCCAAAGCACCTCTTCCCTCAGAATTAGGCTGGAATAAAAAGCCACACCCTTACATTTTAAGATTGCATTCTTTCATGTCTGCTACCCCAATGCAGTGCACCAAATCTCTCATCAGCTGGGTAATTTATCTTATTTTTAGAAAGAACCTTTTTCTCTATTTCCATAGGTTCCATACAGGATTCAGACTTCATAGCCAGAGCTTTTGCTGCTGCCCACAGAATGACATCAGCTGCTTTGCCTTTGGGGCTTTAGGCACATGGGGAAAACAAATGGGATTTGGGAAGCAGAGTGATATTTTCCTGAAATACCTTGTTCCTTTGGCATTCTGCAAAGCCTGTGCAAGACTGCAGGCAACCAAAGCAGCCACCAAGGGACAGCAGACAATCAAAGCAAGTGCAGCTTCAGGGTCTAAGATACACAATTCAACTAAGGAGGAAAATGCCTTTTTTAGCCTTACAATTTCATCTAGCATTCAAATGATTTTTAAGTCATTTGGAAATTGGAAAAGGCAATGAATTAATTGCACATTTTTCAGGACATTTTGTGTTAACAAACACACAAAAGCTTTTTGGTTGGTTTTTTTTTTTTTTTTCTGATGAAAATTAGGTGGAAGGAGTAATTTTCCCAGGAATCAACAATGCAACCAGGAAAAAGATGAAATTTTAACTTTCCATCTCATTCTTCTCTACATCCTTCCAATTGAGACAAAGCAGATTTCGGAGAGGCAGGAGTTTATCAGAACTATCAGGGCTGATTCCATCCTTTTATTTCATGTAACTACAAAGTAAATTCTCACATTTCAAAATAAATCCAAACAAAATGAAGAGAACAAGAGGTCTATAAGCCACTAACAGGAGTTCAACTCTTCCTCGCAACAACTTCTTGTTTGTCTGACATTGCGTCATGTCTCCCATGAGTAATAGAAGGTAAAAATAAGAACTTATTTGTACCCCTTTTTTAAAAAAAATATTTTTTAAAAGACATTTTTTTACCTAAACCAGTAATTTTTTTGCCTTGATGAAGGGGATTTAAACTTCACCCCTGGGGCAGAAGGGAACTGGAGTTCACTGCCATCAGCCCAGCTGAGCCAGCTGCTGAAGGGGGTGCTGGACAAAGCAGCAGGGGAGTCCCTGTGGAGCTGGGGCTCCTCTGCAGGTTGGGATTTGTGCCAAGTGGGGTGTCCTGGCATGAAAGGAGCTGGCTCAGTCCTGCCAGCTTTCCTGGCATCCTGCTTCCCTACTGCACAGCAGGGCTCAGATATGAAATGAGTGCATGGCTGATGGGCTTGGCTGACAAATTTAGGCCACTTAACAGGGAGGTGGCTCAGGACTGCCAGAAGGACACTGAGCAGAGCCAAGGGGACCCCTCAGCCCTTCCCTGCACAGGACTGGGGTGATCCAAGCCAGCCACTCCCTGCAGATTAGGCAATAGAGGGAGTGATGCCTCTGACTGGCATTTGCCACTTCCCAGCAACCATTAGATGAAGGAATGAATTCCACAGAGTTTGTGGGGTCTCACTTTCTGGAGGTAATCCAAACCCACCTGGATGAATTCCTGCCCAGCCCACGTTAGCAGGAGGGCTGAGCTAGCTGATCTCCAGAGGTTCCTTCCAGCCCCAACCATTCTGTGACTGAGAATTCTGCTGTGAGGGAAAACCAAGGTAACTCCAGCCCTTCCCCACAATAAGCCCATTTTTCTTACTGACTCTGCTACTCAATCCATTTCTGTCCACCTGCCAAAAGAAACAAGAGACCCAAAAGCACAAGATAAATCATAATAAATCTACTATTTCCCCAGTACCCTAATTTATGCCTTTAGTTTGCTCCAGTAAGGAAATAATGAGACAGAGAAACATAACCTCCTATATAAAACTTGTTTGCCAAGAGGAGGGGGCTCTGTTTCTTCCAGCAACCTGGAGTTATCATAACAACACTAGAGAGATTAAATACAGACAGATTTTTATGATGCATTGCTTCCTATTTATTGCAGAATACATAGCTGTGTCCAAAAGGGAAGGTGACTACATGAAGCCTTACACAATTTTAATAAGCTTTGACTGGCAATGCACAACAAGCCTGTCAATACAAGTCCAGGTTTGCTGTGGTCCCAGAGTGAGAGATGCCAAAAATAAAGAGGAGCTGCAAAAAGAGGAAAGAAAAGTGGAGAGGAGGACTCTCTAGGATGCTTTATGCTTCTTATTATAATATAGATTTGATGGGGGGTGTTTTGACCACAAACATCCTGTGGCAAATCAGTTACACTAAATGTCCTTTCTCACATCAAAAATCAAAATTTTAAATTAGGAATAACAAAAACCATTGAGCAATACATGTCATAAATAGGCAGTAATGCTCCCATGTATTCACACCACATAAATACTGAACTGATTATCAGGCTGGAATTTCTAACGGTAGGAGAAGAAAATTTAAGAAAAATACAATATTTTCCACATAGATTTACTTTGGATATGATGAAAATTATGTGAACTGATCACTGGAGGAATACAAATGTGATCTCTAAGTTTGACATGAAAACAGTAAATATTTTGAAATTTAAAAAAAGGCATTTTAAAAAGAAAATACAAACAGTAAAACCAGTAAATGTATCAGTGAAGTTCCTTACTTAAAAAAAAAAAACCCCTTATGTATAGCTGATATTTATATGCCACTATTTTTCTCTTTCAGCAGCTAAAAATTTGAAAAATTAAAGTTTCCATTGTTTATTTAGAAACATCAGCTGAGTTAGGAATGCCTTTAGTGACACCAAACAATCCTAAGTAACATGGTATTTCTGAGAACCACACCATGCTGAAATGAGCCTTTCCCCAGTTGAGGAATTTTGATTTGAATCCTGATTCCAGGGCTGTCTCTTGTAACACGTAGGCATTTACTTCAGGAAAAATCCCATTAAAACCTAAAGCAAGCAAATTCACAGCTAAACCTTCTCTACTGAATAGTTGTTCCCAAAACCAAAGGTCTTTTTATTTTTTAAGGTTTTGAAAGAGAAAGATTTTGTTTGTGTTTCAACGGGAATAAATAACACAGCTCTAAAGACAGCTCATTTCCCTCTTCCCCCAGTGACCTTTTCCACAGACTGAGCTACAAGAGCAAACATCTCTGGCTCCAGCTCTCAGGACATTCACCCTGAGAACCCCTGTTAACAACAGACTCAGGTGTGTCCCAGGGTGACACAGACAGACTGGGACACTGGCACAGCTGGGCAGTTTCATCAGGATATGGACACATACCATAAATCAGAAAATGGTTTGGGCTGGAAGCAATTTTTGAAGTTCTACTTGTCCAACCCCTGCCATGGGCAGGGACATCTTCCATTAGACCAGAGCCCCATCCAACCTGGCCCTGAATATTTCCAGGGATGGAGCATCCACAGCTGCTCTAGGAAAGCCATTCCAGTGCCTCACCACATTGACAGCAAAGAATTTTTTTCTAAAATCTAATCTATGTCTACCTACTTTGGAGTTTAAAGCCATTGCTTCTTGTACTATCACTACTTGTAAAAAGTATTTTTCAGTCTTATAAACCCTTTAAATATATATAAAGGGTATAAAGCTTCCCAAGGCCTCCTCATCTCCAGAGATGGCACATTTTTCAGAAACTAACATTTTATGACATTCCTTTACAGTGAATGATTAATCCTGGAGCTTTCATCTGAAGTGCTTTTGCAGATTTTGGTGCTTATGCAAGATTTGCAATGAAGCAAGAACTCTGAAGAGGTGGCACTGATGTATGGGGCACGAGTCTTTGTAACAGTGCAGTGATAGTCCAGGAAGGGAAGCAGGATCCACTTTCCAACAAATCTTTCGTTTAGATTCTTTACAAAAAACATCTTTCTCATAGTAAGAATTATCTTTGAAATGCAATTGCACAACTTTTTAATCAAGTTTTCTAATTTTGGAACTCAGCACAAGGGGTTTCTTTTAATTATTTCTCAATAGTCAAACCCCAGCTTTTCCTTGAAAAGTTGGTGCCCAAAATATTAAAAAAAAATTGCAAAGAATGCAAACATTAAAATATTAACAATATAAAATATTAATCTGTACACCATTTCAGGGATCACAAGTGTTCCAGGCCTCTCAAACATAAGCTTTTCTGTAAAATTTGGATGGGGGTTTCTACAATACCCCTCCAGTCTGGGAGGAAAAGATGCAGTAGCATCACCTGAAATACACGTTTATTCAATTTTCCTGACAAGACACAAGTGATATCTTTCAGGTCACAGGCATGGAACTCTCCCACTATAAGTTGCTATATAATTGCAGGCTCCAAAGGCAATTAATATGTCTGGAATTGGACGGTGTTCTTTCATCCCAGTGATCAAGCAGGAGGATACAGCCCACGCTACCATCAGGTCTCAGTCTTGTTTTAGTGGCTGGTAAAATATTAGTTCTATTAAAGTTGGCAGGTTAAGGCTGGAGGCTTCAACTCTTCAAAGGCACCTGCATGTTTTTCAATTACCTGAGTGTTAACAGGAGAGCACAGAGGACCCAGACAAGCCCCTGAGGCACCCAAATGTCTTTGGATGTGCAGCTTTGTGCCTAATGGTCCCAAAGTGGTTTTGTTAGAACTGCTCAGAGTGGTTGCCCCCAGCCTTGTGGATCCAGCTCTGCTGGGCCAGCTGCAGATCCTGGGGGGTTTTGGAGCTGGGTCTTGCTGAGTCCAGGTGCTTTTGTGGGTGTCAGCCTTAACAGCCTGCAGCAGCAGCTCAGGTTTAGATCCCACTTAAACAGGAATCTAATCCCTGGTGTCAGCTGGCCTTGCATTAGGGGTAAAGAGGGAAGTTCAGAGTCACTGTAATGACCTACATTGAAATGGTTCTCAGAGGAACAATTCAATTAATTCAGACAGTTATCAGCTGGATCCTTCTCCTCACCTCTTTTTAGCACTAGGTGTTTTATTGCCATTTTTCTTATCTTACTAAACAGAAGCAAAAAATTCCTACAAAGTATTTCTTAGATGAGGCTAAGCTACTGAGCTAGAATGAAATTATTTTGGGCAATGGCTGAGCTTGAGGAATTTCTCCTTTTAATACTAATTATATTTGTTCCTAAAGAACACAGAGCATGGGAAAATGTGCAGTGTCTCTTTATCTTTTAATAAGACAAAATTCAGAAAAGCCAAAGGAATCTAATTTGTGGGGTAAGGAAGTACAAGAGTAAAGAGGCAAAACCTGTTACTCATTTCAAGAGAGATTTTATTTCCCTCTGCAAAAGGCAGTGCAGTAGGCACTGTTCAGAGATTGCTTTTCCATTACATCCCAGAGCTGAGGCTATCATCTGGCATTGCACAGAACTGCAGAAAACTGAGCAGACCTCACTGTGGGATCTCAGCTGTCCCAGTACTGCACCCAAGGCACAGAGAAATCAGAAAGGCATGGGGAAAAGGAAAAAAAAAAAAAAAAGACTGACACAGATATGTAACTTCACATTTAAAAACAGAATTCTTAAATAAATTATAATGATAGCTCTGGATTTCAGATTCCCTCTTATTCCCAAGGCCAGAATTTTAGTGGTTTCTGTTAAAACAGTGGAACAGCTAGGAAGGCAAGCTTGCCTGCAGCTCCAGGCTTATTTCTTTGGATGTCACCCTGAGACATGCCTTGAGAACATTTCACAGCTCACCTCTAATGTGGATCATGTAACTGCCAGCAACATTTGAATTAAAGACATGCCTGTTGTTTGGAGGAGCTGCAGAAGCTGCAGTCTGAAGGATTTCTTGTATTGCTATGAACTAGAAAACCTGCAGAAAGACAAAGATGGGATCCTTCCCTCTCACCCATTCTGGTGGATCTTGTTTCCTGACAAAGGCAATTTTTAGGCAGGGGTGCAGGGGCAGATACATCCTGCTAATGGCCATCAGTCACAAGCTGATGGTGACAAACCCCAGGAGTTGCCATGGGAGTTCTGGCTCCTTTTGTGCTGAGACAACATCCCCACACTAAGGACTCAGTCATTTACCAGCATTCTTAACCTGACCTTGCACGCTGCTTGTTAATCTAAGTTATCCCTTTGAAGGTGTGAAATTTCACCTGATGGCCAAGTAAATTTCAGAGAGTTGTATCTTCCTTCCTGTTTCCTTTAACTAAAAAATCTAAGAGAGGCTCAGCAACATACCCCCATACCAAGTTAAAACCATTGCTTCAGAACTTACAAGACAGTGCCTCAAGGTGTTGGGTGAAGTTCAAGCAGGCCATGCATTAGTTCAGGCAGATGGGATTACCACATTACAAACAAATACTTGGGCTTTGGACCAAGACCCCAAACATTCCAACATGGTGCATCCAGAGGCATCCATCACAGGTTCCAGACCTCCAGTGCACTCTGGAAGTGCAATGTGCACATATGATCAAACTGGCTCTGTACTAGGTGTCAAAATCATAGGAAAACTTCAATACAGTAATCATTGTGATAAGTGTTTAAAGAGTTACTGTCCACTATCATCATGTAAGAAGTGTTGGTTTGGAGGTTTTCCCTCTATCTGAAGGGAAGCATTAAAATTGTATCTAAAATGAATCCATTTGCATTCACAAACCATACCTTCTGCAGACTGGGTGAGTGGCTGGAATTATTCTCTGGTCCAGCTGGAATGGGTCTGAGAAGGCAGAGAGATTCCCAGGGCTGAGGTCAGAGTGCTTGTGAGCATGCACAGCAGTGAAACATAAACATCTAAGAAAAACTCTTATTCAAAATAGAAATTCCTAATATTTCCAGCTGCTGGAAAAGACTACTTGGAGCTCCTTCCCATATTAAGATTCCTAATTCCATCTAAATTATGACTTTCCGGACATTTCCCTCACCTCCAAATTTGCTAAGCAAGGTTCAACTTTAACTCTTCATTTTCTAGCTTTTGTAAGGGCTGTTCATTTTCTTATTGTTATTTCTGTTGCTGCTTTTCTGGTGCAGCAGTTACTTTGTTATTTAATGCAAAGCAAAACTCTTTGAAAACCAGGGATGATTCATAAATCTTGGAAAGAAGAACTGCTGGAATACAAGATATCAACTTCCTGCCAAAGAAAAAGAACCAGTTGACAAATAAGTGTACCCCAGCATTCTGTGCAAATTGTGCTTCCCTAAAGTGACATGCAAGAATAAATTCCTGGCTGCAGCCTCTACAACATCCTCTGAATAACCATTGTGAAAGCAAGTATTTTACAGAAAAACAGAGCAGCTGGCTGGTTAGCTGATACATTTTATTACTTCTGTAAGAAAAACAATGCACCAGGAAAACAAAGAGGAATAAATGTCATTGAAGAGTTGGGCCATGGAAAATTTAAAGTGTTAATTTTATGGTAAAGTGAAAATTCTTATTCTGGGTTTAAAAGTTGTCTTCAGTTTAAGCAGTGGGGTTAGAATTGACACACAGAGCTTATGGTCCTTACATATTCTAATGAACAAGTTAATAATCTGGATGAGCACCACTCTGGGTTATGTCACTGTATTTTAGGCTGAATTTAAAAGTGGCTATTAAGAGGGGTTTTGTTTTCTTTTACACCACTTTGCCCAAGAAGTTTAATTTATAACAAAAATGAGAGTCAGGAATTGCTCAAGGATTGCCTGCACTGTGCTGGGCTTTGAAGCAAAATTCTCAAGACGCACTCTAATACAGAGAGAGAGTCCAAGGAACTCCCTTCCCTTTGCTCAGCCTCTCTCACACAACAGCTACAGAAATCAAGCCTCTGATACAGCAGTCTGCATGCTGACAGACTGTCTTTGAAAAGCTGTGACAGAGAAGAGCTGATGTGTGAGATGAGGAAAACAACAGTGAAGAAAATAAGCCCCTTAAGATGACTTGTGAATGCTGAGAAATATTTTATAGAAGTGATTGAGTCAGTATTAGATCTGAAAATGGTTTCTTAAAAACTGAAAGGGAAATTGCTCCAGTTACTCAAAAAGCATAAATACTGTAAAAATGGTATTTACCTGATCTGCTCCCTGCATGAAACTGCTCTTATCTGCCTCCTTTAACCACACAAAGAAGACTCAGCCTATTTCAACTATTTTTTCTCCTCATGTTAGTTTTAACTGTCAACACAGAAAACAGGGTTCGGTTCTCTATTTTCTGGTGCTATTCTATCCCAGCAAGAGCACATTTTGTTTTCCCATAATGCCTACTAAAAAGTGAGCATTCCATTAAAAAAGACAGTTTATTTATCCAGCCTTTTGGAAATATTTTTTTCTTCAATGATGCACTAGACAAGACATTAATATCCTCTAGTTCCTTCAGTTCATGTGTGCAATTTGGGGGGACTGTTGCCTGAATATTGTCTGCAATGCTGGGTGAAAACTTCTGTCATCTGCTAGAAAGGAGTCAACAAGTACTACACCCACTCCTCTCCCCAATCAGGAATAGAAAGTTTGGAATTTCATAAGTAAAATAAACCTTCAGAAGCATTTGGAGGGAATGATCAGAGTTCTGGTAGAGCATCACAGCATCCAGCAGGTTAGGAAATCTAATATGACAGAGAGAATCCATTAGGAAAAGGTAATATAATATAAGCTGCTCCCTGAATATTGGGAGGATATGCTAATTTTACTCACTACAAATGGACAGAGTCAAAAAATACGGTTAGAAAGAAAAAGAACTTAGTCTGCATTTCAAAATGTAATTACAAATGTAATCCTTGTCTTTGTGCTCCTGAGTCAAACATTACCACTGAAAATCCTAAGCATTCTCTTTTAAAAGCTCTTCATGCTCCATGAGAAATAAGGGAATGTAAGCAGGTAGCAGTACTACATTGAACCCAAACACAGATGCGATGTATCTTTTGTTCATGTACAAGAGAGGAAATATGGAGAGGTGATCTCTGGTTTTGGGAACAGCATAATACACAACCCTCACACAGCTTCATTTATAATCCCTCACTGAGTGGTTACAACCCCTTATTTAATAGAGGTACTTTTACTATTCATACTCTTAACTGCAGCCACTCTAATTTAGTAGCTACCCTTGTTTAGAAGTCTCACCTTTAGCATAAGCTCCAGATTAAAGTAATTACATTTAATACAAGCTGCCCACTTCTGAGGCTGTCCTTGATTTAGAGCTTCAAGGAGAAGTACTTAAATATAATAGAAGCCATGGCCTGCAAATGAAGTCCAGAACAAAGATTAGTTCATACACCCAGTCTAACACTATTTATAAGTGCAATGTGTCAGTGAGATAGAATAGTTCCTGGAAAAGACTGCACTTCATGTTGGAAGAAACCTCACTCAGAGCTGAACAAAAGGCCCACCATAACAATGCACCACACTGCTTTTCTTTAGACACAGAGACAGTCCTTGTCATCATCCTTCCATAAAAACTTATGTTTGTTTTTAAAATCCATATCTACTCATTTGCTGGAAGTGTCTGTCCCTGAAACACATTTCCTGTATGGCTAGAAGGTGACTTTTATTGCCTGTTCTATCTGTGTGTGAAAAGGAAATTTCTGTTCATGCCTCATTCTGCCCATCTGCACCAGCAGGGCAAAAGCTGTTCCTCCTGTGGTTTAACAATGTATCCCCTATATTTAGGGGGGCACAATGTCCTAAAAATCATTCCAAAAGCCCTCTGGCAATAATGGACTCCCAAAACAAGCTGCGATGGGCACTCTCATCAATAAACCCTCCCAAGGTCACCAGAGGTGGCCCTTTAGTTTCTGATTTACATGGATACATTTTACTTCACCAAAAAATCGACCCCAAGGCCAGACCCGGCCAAAGGAGCAGCAGCCAGTGATGGTCAGCCTGAGAGAATCCCACAAACAGGCACAGCTTGTCCATGCAAACCAACACAGCTCCCCCCATACCCCCAGGGGGGCTCTGGAAACAACCACCAGCCCAAAGCTGAGATCCTCCAGGAGCCACATCCCAAAGGTAGCCATAGAGCATCCCAGCTCTGACTCCAGTGGAGACAGAAGGAGATTTTCCTGCCATCTCAGAATTCATTGAAAAAGCCAAAAAACTAGGCTGCATTTGCCTCTTCCACTGGTCAGAAATGTAGATTCATTCTTCTGTTACTGAGCAGAATAGTTTTCCAGTCTCATTTAAACCTTCCCAGATCTTCCCCAACGGTTATAGAGATTAGGGCAAAGAATTATAACAAATTTTAACAAGCATAATTAAATTACATGTAGTAATGTGCAATTACAGCACCATGGCAGTGTATTAAATTATAACATCAGCATATTATAATGTTACATGCTGTTCTTATTATGATTACATTAAGCCACACATGGCAATGAATGTTTACCTTGCACATGAATGAAAACTGGGACATATTCAGCTGTTTGATTGATGATGAAATCCTTCCTATCTTCCTCCTTCTATTAAGAAAAATTAACCTATCCAGACTGAACAGATCTATGCCTATAAGTAATGCAAGTGCTACATGAAAAAGCTGCAATAAAATACTGCAAACATTCAATTCAGCTTTTCAACTAATCTCAGTATTTTTAGTTGTAATCCAGTGTTACCTACTTGGCAGACAACAGTCCACATATCATCTGTGGTATGATCCCTTCAAGATAAATGTTGTGCTTCAGACTGCTTAAGAGCATCTAATTGTCCAATTTCTTGATCTCTACTTAAAAAAACCCTAAAATAATTGTTTTCTACCTAAACCTACAGCTTTCATATAGCTGCATTTTAAAAACATAATAAACAATGCTGGAAATACAGTGTCAGTGGCTGACAGATGGACAACAGACAGGAGTGGTGTCTGCTCTCAAATCATGTGGCTCTTGCCCTGTGATCAGTGAAATTGTGAGTGTATTTTGCAACAATGAGCTAAGTACACATCTTTCAAAACAAGTCTGTTAATGCCCTTATGTTAGCAGTTTTACAAGTTCAATCTCAAGTGAAATTACAGAAATTAAATTACCTTAGACTGAACACACTGAATTCTAGTCCAAAAAAAAAAAATTACATTACCTAACAGAAACTTTGAGTGCAAATGCCTTTCAGCACCAAGGAAAAATCAACTGTCAATGAAGTGACTAAATTTTACAGCCATTCTTACTGATGGCTTCTTGAAGTATTAACAACATTGATTAAGAGGTGGGAGAAGTAGACAGGAATCTATTATAAAGCAGGAAATATGACTTGACTATGAAAATCAATGCAGCTGGCAAACAGGACAGAAAAGTGTGGAAAAAATACAATCATCTTTGAAGTGGCAGTGAAGGAAAATGTGAAATAAGGCTCCCAAACACATGGGCTGAAAAAAGAATCTTCACCATAAGAATAAAGCAGCAAACAGGCATTAATTGCTTTCTGTTGGAACCAGCACAATAAATAAAATCAGATTAAGATGAGCTTTTATAGCTAGTTCATTTTTTTTAAGCTTACCACAAAATTCCCATATAACTCTCTAGGGCCAGAATTTTACCTGACTGTGCAGACTTAGGTCATTTACCAAAACCTTACAATGTTTGCTATTTTTATAGAGGATTTCTTGTCCTGTTCTTACCCAAAGAACAGGTGCTCCATAAATGTGGCTTTGCTTGGTGATGGTGCTGGGAAAAAATGCTGCATCACCAGTAATCTCAGCAAAACAAATATTAAAATATGTCCTAACAAGAAGTGCTTGAACTTCCATATAATTAATGTCTTTCAGATAGACACTTCTTTTTTCTTTACAAAACACTAAATGTTTTATGCCATGATTTAAAATGACCATAAAACACCCCATAAAAATAAAGATGATCTCAAGCTGTAAGATTCAGAACCTAATCACAGTCATTAGCATTACATACCAGTAAAAGTGCTAGAGAATAAGATTGTGGTCTCCTGTAAAAACAGAAGTTATCCATATTTCAATATTTGCATATAATCTCATATTCAGAACACACCAAAAAATGGAGTTTACACTGGGAATTCTATTGCTAGATGATGTTTGAAATGTATATCAAACAAATAACTAAAAAGATGATTTTCATGTGTACAAAGAATTCTACATTCAATTCTATATCTGTTTCAGCTAACTAATTGTCCATCAGATCTTGGACTGTGACCCCACACTAACTCCTTCTCATGGTGCCTTTCCTCTTCCAAACAACTGGAGATGGTAACAGAGCTTCTGTTATTCAACAACAATCTTTTCCTTCATAGCCCTTGTCTCCTGAATGTTCTTTCTCCTGCAGCTGGAGAGGGATCAGATTTGGCCATTTGACTTGCATGTTGTCTTTGGGGGAGACAAACACAGCCACAGAAATTCAGCTTCAATGGCAAAAACGTGGCAGTGCTCATGGCTGATGTACTGATTGTGGAACATTTTTACACCATAATTTGGCTGAATTTTGGCCAGTGGGACTGGCCCTTCAGTTCCTTATGCCCCACTTAATGTGGGACTGCAAGTGCCATCTTTAGGCTTTAATGCACAGAGCAGCAACCAAAGTGGTCTAATTTTAAAACCTCTGTGGAACAGGTCTAAACCAGCACATTTCACTGTTCCCTTCAGGAGATGACAGCCTGTCCCTGCCTTTTATAAATACAGTTGCAGGGAACATTGAGTAAAAATAAGATTCAGAGTTTACCTTTCAGTTTTCCCCAAAGCTTAACAGAGAGACAGTTGTCTCTAAGGCTGGCAATCCCCTTGTGTCTGAAGGTGCCCAATCCAAGTGTAACCCACCCAACCCATCTTTGATAATTACTGGGCAGGGATTTAGTAGAACATCTGTCATCATGGCAGCCCAGCATTTCAGTGCACTCTATCCCTAGCGACCAGATGGCTCTTTTCCACTCTATCTTTATCTCCTTCTAGTATTTCTTCCACCTAAAAGATTTCAAATCATACTAACTGACTGCTGTGTTTAATAGGCATCCTCAATACATTAAAACATTGTTCCATGTGAAATGTGCTGTTGAGTATTACCTTGGTTAGTAATTTAATTTAATAGGATAGCAACAACACATTGACATTGTGCAGGTTTGTGACCTAATGATTTATGAGACAAGTAGCATTTGCAGACACATTGATTTTGGTAACTGCAATGAACAGAACTGAAAAACAATTTTCATCTTTTTTTAACATCTTTTTTTTTCTCCTCTCCCAGTATTACTTTGGAATGTCCCCTTTTAAAGCTCATTAATGGCTTTAAGAAAAAATTGTAGGTCGTGGCATTATTTTTAAAACTTCAACACTTGAGGAGCCCCCTGCATCCCAACAAGTGCCAATTAATGTGTTCCACATCACTGGCCCTTGCAAGTGAGGCAATAAAATGCACTGACTGAAGTAAAACAATTTAAACTGTGGTGAGATTTCCATGCCCTGACTCTCAGAGAAATTAAGGACAGCAATCCCATCACATGCAGGGTGCTCCCCTGCACCAGCTGGCTGACACAGGTGGACAGGTGCAGGAAGAGATGGCCCAGCCCTCTCAGACTAAATCTCCTGGGAGCATCTGGGAGAAATCAGGATCCCTCTGTGCTGGTAGGATAAATAGTTTACTGTGCTGCATAACCACACCAGCCCCAGTTATCTCATCAGACAAGTCAGAGAGTGGAGAGGAGTTAGGACATGCTATGGGAGGTGACCATCTACAAACAGAACAGGTGATAGTAGAAATTGCCTTTTTTTTTTTTTTTTTTCTGCTTTTTTCCCTAGCTGTTGCTGGAACAAAGCACATCAGTTGTATGGCAAGGGAGGCAGTACACAAACATTTGCCCTCAAAAATACCCTGCAATAAAAGGGAAAAGTTTGTGTGTCAAAGGCTGTAACCAATGGCAGAGGCAGGGGAGGGCTGAGAGCAGAGGAGGTGTCTGGAAGAGCCCTGATGCCCACATTGGGCTCTTCTTGCAGATCAGAAGCTACTGGAGAGTCACAAACCCCAGGTGCTGCTCCAGCAGAGAACACCTTACCTGGCTGCTGTCAGCAATGGCCCTGCCCCAGCCAGAGGGGAGCCACCCAGCTCATGAGGAGAGGGATGCTGCAGCAGACACAGCAGGGGTTAAACAGGCACTGTCCTCCTTAGGGGTGTGTAACTGAACTCATCCCCAGCCAGGAACCAGAAAACATCAATCAGCACTGGCACAGGACAGCCCAACAGGGAGCATCTTCCTCTACTCCCTGAGAAAAAACACATGCTGCTCAGGCAGACTCATAACCTAAAGCTGAAGGCCAGAGTTTACACCATGCTAAGTCCACAATACTGCAAAGTCCAGCTTAAATCTAATAGATCTCTTGTTCTTTCAAAATCTATCCCAGTTTCAATCTTTGCAGCTGATCCACATTTTTTGAAGGACTAATGGAAGGACTATCCTTCCTCTCCCAGCTCCTGTCCTCATTATGACACTCTCATGTGTAGCCCAGCAAATCCTGTTCATCTGCTGTGAGCAACTCAGCTCTGCCACTCAGTTCAACCTGCTTCAATTAATGCCATCCCACCTCATGGTTATATCCACTGCACATTTATTTTAAGCTATATTCTCTTCCTCATTAAATACCTTTCCTAGCCTCAGTCAGACATGGATATTTTATGGCTATGACAGCATTTCAGTATGGTTTTAAATATAGCTTTGTCCACTTTGCAAACTCCATCAGGTTAACTTGCACCCTTGCTCTTTTAAATTTCTTCTCTAAGTGACATAGCTCTAAAGTGGGAGAAAAAAATTGGGGTTTTTTTAGGGATGTGTCTTCCTATATATTTGTACATCCTCAAATTGCTGCCTCTCACCTGCCCAATGCTCCTGGGAGGATTTGTAGCTGCCTCAATGACAACCAGCAGAGCTGGCTCTGCCAGAGTCCTGGTGAGGAGCAGAGCAGTGGATGGCACCCAGTGAGGGCAGTGCTGTGCCCCATTATTTGAGCCAGCTCCTTCAGAGCCACCAGGAGTACCTTCACACAGAGCTGGTTGTCCTGTGCAGGCACAGCATGAAAGACACTTTAATGTGAGTGTGTGAGACAGAGGATTAATGGTGGAGGAGATTTTAGAGAGGAAAGAAAGCAAGGTGCCATAGGAAAAAGGGACAGTTCCAGAGAAAGCTTTTGAATTCACTGTTCTGTTATGGGAAACTTTCTTGTTAAAACAACAAGAAATGAAATAATAATAATAGCAAGAAATTACTGAGAACTTATTGCTGCAAAAGCACAGGACCTGCAGAAACATCAATTCCTACCTTCACCAATGTGAATCTGACACAGGATTTAGAAGCTTATTTTCATTTGGCTAAAGAATAAGAGTTTATGCAAAATGTACCCATTCATAACCTCAGGCTAATACCCTTTTACCTCTTTCATCATTAAATTAGTTTTAAAATAAAATTATTTTCAGGCTTTTGTCAAGGTGTGGATGGATTCAAATCTGTGTGACACTGATCCTTCCAAGCCTGTGAATGGGAGGATTATCCCCATTAGGAGAGATCTGCAGAGGTCACAAGTGTTAAACTGCTATTCAGTTCAGGTTATTTCAGTAAAAACTGAAAGAATTCAAAAACTTCTTTTCAATGATGCACGAATTTGAATACAAGTAGCTGGTAAGGTTATCAGCTTCCAGCTCCACCAAACATCCCAGCTTCTCACTGGTTGGAGTGTCTGGAGATCAGGACTCTGCCACAGACTCCCTGTGTGACCCAGAGCACCTCTCACTTACACACAGGTCTAACACTTGGTACTCACAGGCTGAGTAATGCAGTCTAGAACTTGGACAGAGGCACTGAGGGCCAGCAGGGAAGGAAACATCTCCAAACAGAGACTGAACCCACAGCAGCCACAAGCAGAAGTGCTGTAGAGAGCTCTACTACATTAGCTTCCTGTCTGGAACACTCTCCAGGGCCTGAACAGACCAGGATTTTCTCCTCCACCCTGTGGCCCTGCAGCCCTGACCCCTTCCCTAAACTAACAGGCTCTGACCATTAAATGGGATTTACCTCTTTTCCACACTCCTCCTCTGGCCCTGAAGTCTTGACTACCAGTTTGCACATGGCAAAAATTCTGTAAAGAGCATTGAAGAATCATGAAAGAGTGAGAATGAGAAGCAAATAATGTTATAAATTACAAAATGAAAGGATATATTTGACTTACAACTAAGGAAAAGGATTGTACAGACAGTCCCATATTTGCCAGGAGAGAATAAATACATGGGTTTTATTCCAAGTGCCATAAGTTCCCACCACATTCATGCAGACAAGATTAAAAAATGTATTTGCAGAGAAACCACCAAATGCTCCCATCTACCACTGCAGTTAGAGAGGAAAAAAGCAGGCAGGGGGAGACCAGTACACCCCTTTGAAATGAGCTTTTCTAAATTACACACAATTCTTAAATGCTTGCTAGCTTCCTGCTACTGTGATTATCACAGCAGTGACAGCAATAACCCAATCAAACACACAGAAAATTAGAAACACAGGCATTTTCAATTATGCTTTTTCACTCTGGAATCCTCTACTCCAGGAGAATCTTTCCAATTTTCAGATCTGTCAGTCCTACTGAAAATCTCCCAATATTCAGGGGAAAATCCTGTATTTACTACTTTGTTGTGAGGAGTTACTGGTGAATATCCCTGCATGGACTAAAGGTGCTCAGAATGATGGAGAAGGCAAATGCTGTACTCAACATGCAGACTCACACAGAACAATCTGCATGGCCAGAATTAGTTCTAAGAAGCTGATTTTGCTTAGTAAAGCCCAACTTGATGGGCACTTCATGATTTTCTAAGTTAGCACCACTTCAGCTCCTTGCTTGTTTTCCATTCCAGGAAAAGAACTCCTGGTTTTGCTCTTGAGGTTGTGGGTTCCTCAGAGCATGTGGAAGATGATCATCCCGAGATACTGCAGGCATCTCTTTACAGAAACAGTGCTGGAGCTTGTGGCACATCCCTTTATTGATTTATGGCTTGCAGTGGTTCTAAAATAGTGTTGAGTTCACACCAAACTGAGGAATTGTGCAGCACTACAACTTGATTTTGGGGCTACATCACAAAATTGCCAACTAAAATTACATAAATGGTAACACCACACCAATGACTGTGATCTGGGAAAAGATGCAAAAAGTAATTAGGAAACAAACTTATTTTAGAAGTCTGAATGGAAAAGGGAGAGCTAAAAAAACCCTTAAAAACATGCAAACCAAATTGATTACAAATCAAATACTCTTAAATGCAAAACATTAATTTCTGCAGTTAGTGCTGAGTAATTGAAATACTTTTTTAATTTAGTTTTTTTGAACTTAGTTTTCAAAGTTACTTGGAAATGAAGGTGAGTGTTCCTTCTTAACTGCAGTTTGTTTTTAAACTGCAAGTAAAATTGTAGTGTTAGATATACAGTAACTAACAGGAGATCACAACTGGCTAAGCTGTGCTCTAGATGTCACATAAAGCTTCATATTGCATCAAATGACTGGAATTAATCAATATACTGAATTTACAGTACAGTGACATAGCTTAGCAAGAATTGATCCAGCACCAGGTGTGTAGGTAAAATCCAAACACTGGTTTAATCAATTAGACCACCTTGCTAATTTTCACTTTAGGTGCTCATTTATAATCATAATGTCTCAAGCAGGCATCACCACAGATGTTGGAAAGCCTGCTCTTGGGTTGTTTTGCTTAAGTGTATCTGCTTGGCATGTACCAGAATGCTTCCATTTTTTATTAGTGAAATAATTACAGCCACACAAAATCAAGACTGACCTGTGTCAGTTTTGTAGACCAAAACTCAGCATTTTCCTAGAGAGCATTTCACAGAGCAGGGCATGGACTGGGGCTGCTCAGGGGAAGATCCAGGCTGGGGCAGGCAGGAGCTCAGGAGGGAGCCCAGCAGCAGGAACAGAAGCCAATTCCAGCCCTGTGAGCCATGGCACCCTCCCTGCTCACCTGGTGGGGTGAGATGAGCTTGTCCAGAGAACCATCCAGACAGGGAGCCCAATGGAGTTGTTTTGAATCCCCTGTCTCTCCCCATTGCCCACAGAAAGAGTCTAGAAAGGTTAATTTTGCAGTGCAGCTACCTCCAACAGTGCCTAATGGACTCAGGCATCTGTTGGGACTCAAGAGCCTGACTCTTCTTTATTCCTGTGACATCAGGAAGCTCCACCAGCCCCAGACAACACAAGGTTCCTACAGAGCACACTGAAATGATGATGCTAATTTAAGACATCCAACACTGTGGGCAAACAGTGGGCTGTGAGGGTGCCACACAAATCTGCTCTACTACTCTCTTCCCATTTGTTGCATTGTCACCACACTTCCAGGGACAGAGAAAGAGCTTAGTGATGAGTTTCCAAGCAGCAATTTTCTAAAACCTCTGAGATTCCCTGCTTCTACAACAGGATGCCATTTGCACTCAAGGGCAAAGAGAGTCTGGCATCCCACACTGAAAACTCAGTTGTTCCTTTGGCTTGCTGGGAAATGTCAGTAGGCAAAGCAAGCAGCTGGGTGTCCAGCCTAAGTTCAGTTCTGTATGCAGAAATTAATAGGGGGTAGAGGTATGAAAATATGATACTCAAAAGTGGATTTGAACTAGAAAAGGATATGCAAACTCTGTGTTCCTATTGGACTTGATGCTGAAATCAGACATCAGCATCCAAAAAAATCTGCCTGAAGGGAAATAGTGAGAAGTTGTTGAATATGACCTGCCTGCCAGTCCTAGCTCTGGGATCACCTCACTTCCCACAACAGCTGGCAAAGGGCAAGGCTGGGAAACTGCAGAGACAGAGGAGATGCTGTAGAAAAGCTGCTCTCTGGGTCACACCAATTTCCTGTGAACAAGGAATAACTCCAGAAATGAGCAGAAACGTGAAAGATTTAATCAGCTCAGAATCCTTGGCTCAGAACTCATCTTTTTCACAAAGCACTGATCAACAAGGGTCTTCAGGAAGGCTAAGGAGAAAAACTGACAAAGAAATACAACTATTTATCCCAAGTCTAGCTTCAACTGCAGCAAACCACAGCAACTGCAGAAGTGAGAAGTTCCAAGTGTGAGCACTTTTCTTCTGGAGTCTCAGAATTATTCATCAGAAGGATCTGTTATCTGACAAATCAGAATACATCATTAACTAGAAACTGATGACACTGAAGAGGTGTGGGAGGGAATTTGTCTAAAATCTATGAACAGATTCTTCCAATATTTTCATTGCAGTAATATATGTGGGTTTTTATCACAGACTGACAACAAATAAATGTAATCTCATCTGTTCCATTTGTCTTTCAGTCTCTCTATCAGCTGCCAGCTTTTTTCTTGGTATTTGAGGTAAATTATAAAGTTTTTTTTAAAAAAATATTTTAAAAGACCCCATTGCCTCAGCAGATAAAAGCTGAAGACTGACATAAGTGAGATTATTTGAGGAGGCCTCATGTAGCATGGGTAAAACTTGTGCTCAACTCATGAATATTTCTTGTGTTTCACAAAAAAAAATTACATCTATCCTTAGTTTTAAAGGTACAGGTCTATACCTTTTTCAGAGCAGATTTTTTTCATGGTTGCATGCCATTCTGACTGCTTTAGGTGCTTGCAAGCCTCTTGTTATTAGAGAGATTTATCAATCTATCCTTATTTAACAAGGAACTTTTATGAAAGATCCTCAAAAGATCTTGACAGCAGGGTAACCTGGCAGATTATTGCCTCCATTTCAACATTTGTGGATAGTACAAGGTGTAGGCAGATCAATGTGTTAAGGCTGAACAGATGAATTCAAGACCTTCAGGTAGGACTATTCTGAGACATCAAGCAGAAAAATCAGAAGTCCAGGTAACATGAACCTTTTGAGGAAACATCAATAAAATGAAGGTTTCTTAACTTAGGAAGAGATTTGGTTACATTGATGAACTCAAACTTTAAGAATGAAGTACTGGAAGAGACTGCCTGAAAAGGCTTTTAAAGAGAGAACAAGGAGACAGTGGTCAAGGGAGGCCAGTGAAGTCAAAGATGAATTTGTTTTCACTTTTGTGCAAGGGTGAATGTACTGACCTCGGGATGGGCTCCTTGATCTAAGTTGGAAACCTCCCTGAGCCTTCAGAGTCCAGATCCAGGTGGTGCAGCCCATCAAGGATGATCTCAGAGAGAGCTCAACACAGCCCAAAGTCATCCTCTGAACTCAGCCCAGCTGCTGCAGTAGTTGCTGGGGTGGGTAAAGCCAGCCCCAAGCCCTGCAGTCTTTCAGAAGTGAACAAAGCTCAAGGATGGGGGCACTGCTGTGGGCAGGTAATTCAGACAGCCACTGTGATTGTGATAGACAGCTCATTTTAAAAACCACAGCTAACTCACTAGGTTTGTTTTAAAATTAAGAAATAATAGCCATTACAGGTCTGAGCCCCAACATGCACAGCAGCTGCAGACACCACTGAATTCCTCTGCAGTTATAATAAGCTCACTGCATCTGTAAATTAGACGTTTCCATGTCTGGCTACTGTGGTGATTATTGTTGTTATTAAAAGAGAGTGCAGAAAATCTAAATAAAACACAGATTGCTGCTGTTGATCGTTCACTTATTTCTTTCCTGGAGCAGCCTGCTGTACTGCTAAGAAAAAATAAAATACAATTATGTGTTATAGCATAGCACTTAATTAGCTTTACAAGAAGACATTAAGCAACACACCAGATGCTAATGAAATCCTGAAAGTCCATTTTGTAATGAAGCACATATGTACTAACATATTTTAATTTCAAACTGGTTTAGGGATTACAAGAAGAAATTGGAAGTTACAACCTCAAGACTGCATATAAACATGCAAGCAGTATTATTGGGAGTAGGATTTATAGTTTAAACAAAATAGCTCTATCAACAATAAAAAACCCCACACACCCAGGGCATTCATCAGATTAAAACAACTATGACAGCTGGCAGCACTGTGGGTAAGTTCCCTGAAGATAAAAAGCAGTAACAAGTCAGAAATCATTGGTAGTCTGAAGGTAGCCTATGAAAGGCTCAAAGAAAAATATATGTAACCCATTTGATGAAAAGTGACTGAAGATCTGCAAAAAGGGAGAGATGATCAAAGGATTAAGCCAGGAAAATTATCTATTTAAAATCCTTTAAAGATACCAGTGTGATGCTCTTAAGACTTTTATTTCTAATGTAAAGTATCTCTCCAAGGACCCAGCTCTAAGATAATCAAAGTCACCTAGAGCCATAAATTCTGAATAATCCTGAGGATGTCCATAATTAGTCACTGCATTGTCCTTTTAGAGGGCAAGTGACAGCAGCACGTGGCCTCCAGCTCCCCAGCAGGCCCAGAGCAGAGATTTGAGCCAGACCACACCTCATCCCAAATTATCCCTGGATAATTTGGGATGAGGTGTGCTCATCCTGGACATGGACATCCAGGAATGCTGGACCTGCCAGCAGTAAATGGAGCCTCTCTTGTTTCCTCTGCCCTTGCACAAAGAGCTCCAAAGTGGTGCTTCTGGTCATAATAAACTGAGAAATTTAAAGGCAAGATTTCTGATGCCCTCACTTCCTATCAAGTAGAGTTATTTTGCTGAAATAACAAAATTTTTGTATTTTGCTGGAATAACAGGAGGTTTGTGTGTCTTCAAGCTGCTGTGGTATTGGAGAATGGGGTACCCAGTAGAGTCAGATACCTACAGGGTTGGGAGCAGCCTAGTGGCCATTTCTGGATTGTTGGGGATGGATTTACAAAAGAGGGTGCTTCATGCTCCTGGCTGTATCAAAAATTTTTGTTCTATCCAAAGTGAATGGAAATGAAGCAATTAAGAATTAGTCTGTGTTTGAGAATCTGATCCTTTAACTGCTGAGGCAGCATTTTACAACATAGATATCTCTGTTGCCATATTGTGGCACTGCACAGCTGGGTTCATATTCTGACTGTGATAAGGTACAGGAAAAAAAAAACCAAACCTAACAAAACCATTCCAGAAATAAACCACAAATAATCTATCAGACTGTATTTTACAGCAACCCTCCAGAACACTCTACCTAATCCCAGCAATATTAAAGACTCTGACACAGTAAATATTTTGAAGGACTGAAGTAATGCAGCAATTCTAGCATCTGAAATGATGCTTAGCAGCACAATGGTTGTTTCTTTGTACAGTTTCAAAAAACTCAGTTCCAAACTCTTTGAGGCAATCAGAAGAAATTGCAATGGAAACTCATTTCATGACCCCTGCCCAGAATGTTACTGCTCACAGTTAGGTTACTGCAGCAACTGGGGACTGCTCTCAGGTCTCTACAGAATGCTGAACAGCTTTTACACCTATTATCTAATAAAACATGCATTTTTTTTCAAGCATAGGTGGAAGATAAAAATTCAACTAATGGTTTTATGTTAAGCTGAATGAGTGCAAAAAAAAGAGAACAAAATGTACAAGATACGTGTTTTTAAAACATAGGGACAACTAAATCCAGATAATTTTTCCTCATTTTTAAATGAGCAGTTGTATCTATGTTATCATTATGCAGTTCTCCTTCTCCCTCTCCTCTTAAGGTATTGATTTTTCTTTCCTGCTAATGAACTAGGCAGTCTGACAAATGTAAACATCCCAGAGTCCAGTAATTTCAACAATAAACCTACTAGGAAATACTTATAGAAATATTCTGCACTAGTCACAAAATGCTTATTTTACCAGTCACTTGTTAACACCCAGTGCATAAATGTATATAATTGCTCAAGTGCTTCATGAACCACCATTACCTGGTTGAAGAACTTGGACAAATTATTTGACTTATTCTGCACTCTCATTCTCAGCACGAGCTGGAAAGGTGCCAGAGGAATAAACTACCCAACAGATGTTAATTGTGCACTAGGCCACACTGCATGACTCCACATCCTACACAATTTTAAATATTGCAATTACTCAGAGAAACAAGGGCAGGCTCTCCAGACAGCCTTTCACACCTTAAAAAATTCTTTTGGGAAATGTGCAAGGAAGCAAGACAAAGTTAAGAGCTTAATGTAAAACACACAAACAATAGTGATGCTCCCAAAGAGCTCTCCCAGATCTTCCAAGTTTTATACCAGGGAAAACAGAGAGAAGTTCAGAAAAAAGCAAGTAAAGAGGATTTGGGAATGAGGATGATTAGGACTGGTGGACAAATTCAGGGAAATCAAAAGGCAGAGAGAGGTTTGTGCCCCACAGCAGCACTGTTATGACAAGGACCCTCCTGGGACCTCTGGTTTCATGGGAGTGAAGGGCTGGAAATACAAGGAATGCATAACAGGACCCTGATCTTAGTTTGGGAACCATTTTGATTTCTCACCTTTATTGTCCCTTTAAAAAGCCCCAATAATAAGATTGAAAAATCTGAAAGAATTTTAAGGCTCAAATATTTCTTTACCCAGCCTTGTTTTGATTGCCAAGTAAACACAAACTTTAAACCTGCTGCTCTTTTGATGAGAAAAGAAATTACTTTTCTTTTAGAGATTGCTATCCAAGTATAATTGGATAGGTTTACAAAGTATGTCTCAAATGGAAACCATATTTTAAAGGAGGTTTGAATGTGGAACTTCTAAGCAGAATCGAAGGAGCTTATCAACATACAAGTCTTTTATAGTCTAACAGGCATGGGAACTTTGTCTGAGCAGAGATTGATTTGATGCCAGCTTGCTGCAATTAGAAAGTAATTAGCATTCTTTCAAACTGAGGACCAGAAGAATGGCCTGAGGATGGCATTCAGTTCAGTGAATAAGGAAGCAAATTTGTGTCTCCTGCATTTGAATAAGTGAGAACAGAATTTGGAAATCACTGACTGTACTGCAAACTCCACCTGCTGCCTCTAAGGCCAAGCCCAAAACATATAAACAAAGAACTTGTTAATTGGTGAACACAGGATTTTGACTCTGCCAAAGGATGCAAGCAGGTTTTTATGATCAGCCACCATTTTTTCTTGCTTTTTTAAGATCCTGCCCTACTGGTTTTTTGACTAAGAAAAGTCAGTTCACTTATGCACTATGGGTGGCAACACCATAAAGACAAGCAGCTCTCACATGCTGTAAGCTCTAGTTTAATTCTTTGTAGGGAGAGTTTTTTTCCTTGATGGATTTTTTCCCCACTTCAGTCTCTGTGCAAAGGTATGAAACAGCCTCGAACATGTGGCAAAAGACTTCATCACCTTCTCAAAATACCATAAATTAAATACAGCTCACTGAATTGACTCTTTTCACACAAATACCAATGTTAACTTTCATCAAGAGCTGGTACTGCCACCAACAGCAGTAAATCCAGAATAAATACTCTACTCATCACATATTCCTTACATTTCACTGACTGTCATGCTGTCAGGAATCTGGCTGGGAGCTGTAGAAACCAAGAACACAAAATATCTGAACTTTTCAAGAAAAGCCATTCCATTCTGGAAAGATACAAAAACACAAAGCAGTGATTTCTCATGGGCCTTTTGTTGCAAGTTTTGTATTTTCATCCCCAATACAGGAAAGAAAGGACAGATGAAGGCTTTGCTGATTCTCCATTTGAAGTAGCAACTACTTGGCCACCCGTTCAGCTTCATCTTTGAACAATCATTTCCTGGAAGAAGGGAGGGAAGAGAATGAATTTTGGAATGTAGAGCAGGAGAAATTGATCTAAAGACAGGTCAGGATACAGGAAAATTGTACACATTTTTCTCTTTTACTTGTCTGCAATGTCACATTTCCTAATAATGATACCAGTGCAGATGGAAACAGGCATGTGAAGACTTTTGACATCACCAGTGAGCATGGGACTCACCCCTATTTCATGTCCACCATTAACAGTTCTGAATTGCCAGTGAAATAGAAGCACAAATATTTAAGAAAACCTCTCTAACAGCAGAAATAAAGGAGAAGAATAAAGAGCTGAAGGGAGAAGGCATTTGTTTCCTGGCTAGAAGAGCTCAGTTTACAGAGAGGATTAAATTTATTTTTCTAATTAGAACCTTGTTAGTTTTGAATTATATGCAGCAGTATGGAAAGGAAATCATGGGGGAGATGGTGTAGGAACCAATGTTAATGCTCAGCAACAACCACAACAGACAAGGTGAAACACAACCCAAAGGTGAAACTGCACAAGTTCCTATTTCTTCACTTTAAGGTCTAAAAGAAGAAAAACCTTAAGCTGTAAAGAAAATGAGACATCACCAGAAGAGGTAGTTTTAACAAGCCCTTTGCCAGGAATACACTTGGTCTGACAGACCTCACAAACAGTAACTGCTGTCACACACATGACAAAGAAAACCCTAAAAATTCCAGAAGCCACCATCAAACACCCTCCTCAGCCCCACCCCCCCAAAAAAAAAGTTAAACAGCAAATAAAACAGTCTAAAAAAACCCTTATTATCTCTGACAACTGATATTCTGGCAAGAACCAAAACCATGCTCTCATTCAAGAGAAATTTAAAAAAAAAAATAAAAAAGTAGGATGTTGCTTAGCTTTTATTTCACCCAAGAGCATGTTTATAGTGTCATGTCAAGATGAGCTTTCTGGCTAAAACTTGGTCAGGATTTGTGTCTACACTGAAGTTAATGATGTTGCCCTTCAAGGGTGACAAAGTTCTTGGTAAACAATTACATGTAACCATAAAGCAAATTAATGCTGAACGCTCAATTCTAGCTCACTGTCAGGGGTGTACTGCAAGCTCAGCAATCCTCCATGCAAACACCCTCTCAGGAGAGCTCTGGCAGAAGATGGATATTACAGAAATCTGTGGAACTCCCTCATTAATGAGTGAAACTGGGAGTTAGCATAAATATGTTTGAGAAATAAGACACACATTTGTATTTAGGTGAATGTAATTTCTGGAGCATGCTGCCATAAAAAGATAAGAATTTATCATGTCTAGTTGGCTTCAAATCAAGGCTGAAGACCTTTGTAGAATAAACACCATGGTGGAGCTGAAGTAAACAATTTCAACATAAGAGTTCCATTGCCTGTACTACAACAATGTCAGAATAAGCAATTAAATACCTCAATTTCTGCTTAAAATCTATAGATCCACATTAAGAATAATTTCTGAAGCAATGGAATGAAAGAAAAACACAACTTTTCTACATAGATGAGGATAAAAGGCTCCTTTTCCACTTGTTATACCCACTGCAGCAAGGAGACATTGTCTAAACTAACCTTGGAATGGACACAAAAGTCCCTTTTTAATGTCAGCTCCATTGCTCATAACAACTTGACAGTTAAATACAAATGGCTCAAAACCAATGTTTTAAGGCAAACAAACAAAATTCTCTTGTGTTGTTACAATAACTGGGGTAGTTCATTATTCTCACGTTCCCAGCAAGGAAAACTGTGAGACTTTTTTCCCTTAATATTGAGGCAGCCAAGAACCTGGGTTAAAAGCAGATACTTTTTGGGTGGCAACAAGAGGAACTGCAGGAGCAGAGAGAAAGGGAATGCAGACAGCTTGGAAGCAGCTTCCACAGCCTTAGAAACACAGCTGACATGACAGAGAAAGATCTGGTGTTCAATAGGGTTTGAAAGCAGCCTAGAAATACAAGGGATTTGTGTTATTTTGTGCTTTACTCTCCTTATGTTCAGGAGAACAGAAGGTTTTGCATTTTTTTTAATTAAATGGGGCTGCACATTCTTTTAAATTAAATGAGGTTCAGAAACACCCTTACCAATGTAACAGAAACAAACTACAAATCCCAAAGATTTGACTAATTACGCATATCAAATGGAGAGACAGAGGATAATACAGCTGTAAGTTTAATAATTGGCTGTTGTAATAAGACTGACATCACTGAATGTCCTTGGGTTCACCATTTCTTTGGGCAATAAAGCATTCAGAATGGTTATGGTGAACATTATGAATGTTTATTAACATAACAGCTCATTCTGGTTCCACTACATGCAGGATGCATATAATGGTGCTGCATGCATTATTCATAGCGTGCAAGACCAAAATAATTCCTTGCTTCAGTCTTCTGGATTCATAATTTAAGATGAAGAGACAGCCTCTCTCTTACAACAGAGATGTTTATGCTGCTCTTGCTTAGGTTCATTTGGGTCTCACACAGACACAAAGCAGAGGATGAGACTTAACATATCAATCACTGTGAAAAATTGTTAACAGCGTTTCCAAGTGCCCTGATAATCTCAGATATAAATGAAACACCACAGCCCCTTTTCTCATGCAAAATATCACATATCAAACACAGCAAATGGAAAATTATGTTATATAAAATAGCAGATAAATAAACTGGGAGCAGGAGGATAAATCAAGGTGTGTAGCAGCCAGAAACCTTTTATTTCCTCCAGTTCCTCAGTTGCTCTGGTAGCTCTAAAATTGGACATAGACTGGCTTAAACTCTGTCTGTGAGCTTAGAGAACTTAAAAAACAAGCTTTTTTGAATGAAATTTCAGCCAGGTAAGGGTGTCTGCCTCAACACCAAGTTTAATAAAGAAAGTGTTGACAGTCCCTACCTACAAAATGCTCCAACACCAATTGAAATGTCAGGTGAGGTCAGCCCTGCCTCAGCTCCCACCTCCCCACCCCAAAGAAAGAGTGACAATTGTTCTCTTAGTAGCTTTTCTGTCTTTTTATACAGGGCACCACAAAATAAATTTCAATGCAGACAGCACTGAAATATTGTTTGTGTACCAGGAATGTTGATCAGTTTAGTTTCTTCTTAAGTATTATAGAAAAAGAAATATTATTGTTGTATATATTGATTGCATATAAATTCAGTTTTAAATCAAGCATACCATTCAGGAATTTCAGAGAGAAATTGTCCAAGGCATACAGCTGAAAAAAAGGGTCCTCAGAAATCAGGTCAGATATGTTGTATTATTTCATTCTAGTATTTCAATATATAATATTTGAATTTTTATCTTTAAAAAAAAACCAAAAAAAAATTGGTTTTATTGGGGAAAAAACAAACTTTAAAAATAAATTGTATTAGTCTGAAACAATTCATGTGGAAAGCCAATGCATTAGTAAGATGATTAGTGACAGATTGCAGAAATAGAAAGAAAAGCATGAGAAACAGAATGTGAATGTAGTGAACATAACCCCAGCTTTCACAGGTAAGGTCAGGTGCTCCAAAATCAAGGCCTTTCCTGATCCAGATGAAATAAAACCAGACCAGGATGTTTAAAAAAAAACAAACCCAAACCAGTGAAATTGTCTAACATGTTCTTAAATCTCTTACCACTTTCAGCCTGACAATTCCCATTATGAGCATCTTATGATATCTAAGAGGAATTTTTAAAGATATTTAATTATCCACTAATTTACCCAGAAATATTAGGTATACATGGTGTGGGAATTGGCAGCCCCAGTGCCCTACAGAGGGCTACTTTTAAGCAATCAAAGCAATTCCTAGTGCAGATTGGGCACAGTCCCCCAGGTTTCCCTGCAGCTGGGGAACCTTGGCTGCTGCACCCCCTCCCCCTGAGGCTGCCCTGTGCAATTCCCTGCACAGGAGGAGCAAATCTGGTGCCACTCAGAAACCTCTGTGAGCCAACACCTCAAGCCCCTAAACCACTTCACAAGTGTGCTGTTCATCCCTCCCTCTCCTCCTATGAAATGTGCTCTTCTGGCATTCACTTGGACTGGGGTTTGGATGTATAAATCAGAGCCATAAATTATGTCTGAGACCACTCTGGGGTCTGACAAGAAGCGGAGAGGAAGGATGACACTTCAGCAGGAGAGTGATGAAAAATGACACAAAAGGTGACCTTGTTGTGCCCCTGAAGGTGGCACAGATGTGCTCAGAGATGCTGCCCTGGCAGAGGGAACTGATCTGCCCTGGCTTGACCAAGGCAGAGCAGCCCCCTGTGCAGCCAAACCCATCCCAAATTCCCTCTGTCACAGGCTCTGCTGACAAGTCTCTTCATGTCCCCTTTCTAAAAGATGCCTTTAAACATTCTTTTATTTTATTTTTTTGAGCAGAGTGAGCAGCCTGTATCTATCCACAAAACATTGCCATCATGTCCATTAAATATCAAACCCAAGCCAGAGAAGAAATGGTGAATCCTTTGCATTACAACAACCAGATCACATCTGCCCCACATTTGTATTTTATTTCACAGTTTACTCAATGTTTCAATTTTTGGAGCACAGCAGTGACATCTTTCCAAGTCCAAATCCAATTAGTCTTTTCATTATAAGACTGCAATGCAGAGTATTAAAAAAAGAAATTGATTGTGTTTGGTGTCGTTTATTTAAACTGAGTGTAAGTAAAATTGCTTATTTGATGGTTTATCTAGGAGAGAATATCATCACAGTTTTACTGATCACACAATTTGATTTTATTTTCATTTGTTATTAGAGACTGCAAACAGTGGAACAAAAAAAAAGTATATTTACAACTTCCAGTTCAGGACTGAATTTCCCACCTGAGTCAACAAACCACCCTCAGTGACACTGAGTGTATGTGGAGTCAAGGCTATACTGGAATATGTACACATGTGTTTAAATAGAAATATATTAAAACTTTGTCAGCAGGAACACAATCAATAACTGCTGTGGTGTCTGAAGGAAAAAAAAGCCAAACTCCAGAATGCCAAAGGGAATTTTAGCAGAGAATGGTGGCAGAGTTGTTATTCAGGCCTTCAACACAGCACATTTGATCACCATAATAAAATTATTGATATGATGCAAGGGCTTTAATGAATACCAGATGACAATATCACCTAAAAAAAAAAATTATCTGCATTTGTTTGTTTTCTTTTGGCTCACAAGAATTTCTAAATTAAGATTTTTTTTAATCTTATTTTTTCCTGATAATTCATTTTTCTGCACAGGTGTTCTCTTTTGACTGTTAAAACCAACCACTTCCCGAGTTCTTTAGGATAAGAGAAGTTTTGTACAAAATGTGCAAGGTATAAATGATTAATTTAGTTCTAGTTTTATGGTAGCTTCACATGTTCTTTGCTGATAAATATCACAGACAAATTGCCCTCACTTTTCAGGAAACTGAGGGCCCAATTTGGGAATTTTCAGATGAGGAGCAAAACACTCTCAGAAAAAATACAGTGGTCTGTATGTTTAGTGTAGCAATATTTCACAATTTAAATAAATTTTCTTTAAAATGAAAATATCTTCCTGAGGAGAGTTGCCTTTCCCATGAGCTATTCTCTATAACATATCTAGAAAGAACTTGGGACCCACAAATCTGACCCTTCAGCCCTACAGCAGCAAAATCCTTCTCCCTGCAGCATCATCTGCAGTGCTGGAGAACAGTTTGTCTGGCACATGTGCTCTGTGAGTGTGAAGCCATCCAGTGAAATGAAAGACAGCCTGGTGCAGCTCATTCATTAATTTTCACAGCAGTTGGTGCCCTGTTGGCATTTCAAATTAACAAAAGGAAAAGTTCAAGAGATTTAACTTCATTTCAAACCATGTCTACTATGATTTTCGAGAAACGTTACAAATAGATTAAATTGCATTAATAAAAGCTAATTGCAGAGCAAAAGAGAAGAATATTAAATGTTAAATACCAAAGTAATTTCAGGGTAACATAATTTCACCAGCTGAACCAGCCCCTGCATGAAAGCTCAAGCAGCTGCAGCAGTGGCTGAGTCAGAGAGCAGGGCTGAAGTCCCTAAAGATGCTGGTTTGCAAGTGTTAAGGGACAGCTTGGAGAAAGGATTTCAGCCCTGTTCATTGCTCCAAGCCCTTCTCTGCAACTGGATCCAAGGTCTAAATGAGCCACTTCTTATGTGCATAATAAACTCTTTGGGGCTGCTGATAAACTGCAGGGCCTTAACAACACACAGAGCTCTAATGATGGGGCTGGGGTTCCTGGAACCTGCCTTTGGCCATTCATTTCAAAACTCCCAGAAATGTTTTCTGTACTAAACTATCCTGATCTGACCATGAAATAGGGAACTTAGGTAAAACCCCCTGCAATCTCAAGTGTAATTGCAGCTCCTTATTTCTTTCTGCACTTGTTGGTTTTGCTGTTTGTCCTTTAAGGTCACAGACAACTCAGGAAAGCCATCAATTCAAGGAAAAAAGGGTCATTTGTTGATGGAGAGAATTAAAACACTTTTTTTTTTTCTTCTTTTCTGAATAACAGAATATCCAATGCATTTTATGCTTTGTTTCCTTCCTGCTGTGTGGGGAACTTCTGTGTGAAAACAGTCCACTTCCAATGAAAAACATGATAACTCAAAAAGAAGAAATAAAGGTGATAACACTGAGGAAAAATGAAAACTGTAGCCTCAAATTACCCAATTAGAAATCAGGGAACCATTCATGAAAGGCCTGAGGTGCAATCACCTAATTTAGATATTAGCAGTGCAGAGAGCTGCATTTAAGCATCTCCCTGGTATATAATGGGGGAAAATAGGTCCTCAATGCTATGGATTCTCCTTCTCTATGAAGGAATCAAAAGTTCTTATTTTTCTCTTTGCCTGTTTATTTTCCCATGGCCCAGAGTCCAGGTGATATCCAAAGTCAGGGAAAGTTGAATCCTACTCCCTGGCTTCTGGTTAAGAGGCCAAAATGAGGCACTGGCACCTTGAGAGACTACACCAAAAGGATATTTGAGGTTGGCAGAAAGGATCAAATTATTCAAATTTTCAAAATTAATTTAACTTAAGGGAAGAGCATGCACTGCAGTGGCACCACATCACTCAGGTCCACAAGTGTGTTCACAAATACACAAATTTTCACAGGAATAAGGCATTTCATTGAAATTGTTCTGGCCTTATTTTTTTCTCTTAAAAAATCACATTATTTCATGCTGGAACAGCAGCAGGAGCTGTAGAATGTCTGAGACCAGGTGAATTCTAAGCTGAATCAGAAGGAGAAACAATACATGTCAAGTGGAGCTTCACAAATACTTCTTGCCACAGGAGTGGGTGAAAACATCCATAAGGAAGCAATTTTATGCTTGTTACATTCAAAGTGTGGGAAGAACACTGTGAGTGCATTTCTGAGCTCAGCAGACACAGGAGGACTGCTTTGGTTTGTTCTCAAAGTAGAAACTGAATAAACAGAATCATTATAATAGCTCAGTGTTCACTAAGGCTGTAGACCCAAGGAATGAAGACATAAGATAAAAAATAAAAATATGTGCATTGTAGACTACTGAATAAGTGAGCTAAAGAACTGTGTCCAACTCTAATTTACCAGAAAAATTGACAGACCTATGACTTTGGGACAATCAGCTTCTTTTTTTTTTTGCCACATGCCCCAAACACTCTCTTGATGTAAAACAACAGCAGGCAACATACTAAAAGATTAATTTTACAAGCATAGCTGGAATCTTTTTCCACATACTCATTCTTTTCAGTATGCAAGAAAGCTTGCCATAATCATACAGATCAGCACAGCTTATATTTATTGCCTAATTATGAAAAAGTAATAATAGAAATGAAAAATGGCAATATAGATTTTCAGTCACATCATTCCAACGTTCCACTTTGCTAAAATGATGTAAAATCCCCACCCTTATTAGCCAGGAATATGTTGAAACAGTGTTTAAATAAAGGCAAAACCCACAGCCAGGCAGAAGGCAAAAATGCTACAGACACATTTTCCAGTTTCCAATTGGGGGTTTCACTGCAAATAAGACATGAAAAATACAATTTTCTATCTCCATAACGTTATACAATGCACAAGGATCTTAAATTAGCACTCATGATTTATCATCAATCTCAGAGTATGGTTTTGAGACCTCCTAATAAAAGCACAACCCATGACTGGACAAAAGGGATTTTTTTTTTTTGCTCCTAGATTTGCTATCTATCTTCCTTTGTGGTGAAAAGATGCAATTCCCTGCCTTCTCAGGTTTATCAAATACTGCTTACATGAGTCAAGGACCAAAACATTTCTTGATGTTATGGAAAATTGCAGCATCTAAGATTGTGCAGTCATTTGGTAATCTAAGCATCAGACACCACTGTGTTTAAATTACAGCAGGTTTTGGCACTTGGATGGAGAAAACTGCATATAAAAACCAAATCAAACCAGCAAATATTGAGGTAGCACTAAGGCTGGGGCTTTAACTTTCTTGAAAGTCAGCCTACTCAAAACATTGGATATCCTCAGGTGGCTGAGCATGGAAGGAGCAGAGAAAATGAGGCAGAGATAAGAGACATTGTAAAATTATCCAAATTGAGGTCACAGCACTGTGCAGCCACTGCCTTGGGAGAGGAGTTTGCCCAAAGCAGGGAGGGGCTGGGAGTGGCTCTCAGACATGCTGGAAATGCAGTTTCCACTGATTTAACACCACCCAGCAGATCAGCAAGGGATCTACCATGTTCCTGTTCTGCTGGGGAGAAACAGCAGGGTCTGGGCAGGCACTTGAGGAGCAGCCTCCAGGAACCTGGAAACCACAGCAAGGGAGGCAAGGTAGCTGGCACTTTTAAAAGCAGGGAGCAAAATGGCTTTTACAAATCTTTTTATTACTGTGGCTGTGATGGCAGGTGCTTTCCTCAGCAGTGAACTCTCCAAAAAACATCTCTTCATTTACTTTTAGTGCACCTGTGTTCCTTCTATAGACAAGGAAATAACTGCAGAAAACTCCTCTCATTTCCTGACATGTCTTATCACAGATCTCATTCTCTCTGAAAGGTGTTTCTGAAGGCTGCTGAACCTGACAACTTCTGGATTTAAAGGATAAGGCAGCAAAAATCCCCAAATCTTTCTGCTGAGCCAAAGAAGTGTTAAGGAAAGGGATGTTTATCATATGGTAAATATAAATTTCTCCAAAAAAAAACTGGAGATGGAGTCCCACCCTTCTTTCCCTCTCCCCTCCCTCTCTTTAAATACTTAAATTAATGCTCTGGCCTTATCCAAATGTTATTTTTTTCATCTCTCTCTGCTCTGTCTTTTATTTTAAGTTCAGAAGCTCTTTGTGGTGTCCCAAGTACATGTACCCACATGACTCAGCAGTCTGTGGATACAGGTGAAATGTTTGGGAGTCTCTTTTCACCATCTCTAGCCTAACTAAAATCACTTGAAGACAATTATCACACATCAGACCTTTCATGTTCCTCAGCACCATAATTTTAACAGCAGCACATGTAGCACGACTGTCTGGAGAATTTAAAGCTCACATCCCTTCTCCTCTTTACTGTTTAAGCCTTAATGTAGCAGCAGAAATTGTTTATCAATATTTCAGCCTCAGATTTGCTACACTAGAAAGGAGGGGGGGGATGTGAGCAGATGGCTGTGGCAAGCTGCATGCCCCGAGTGGTAAAGCACAAATATGCTCCTTGATCAACCACTGAACAAACCCTTTTACAAATTTATGTGTTGAGGAAAGCCAAGCTCAGGCTCTGTGATGGGAACTGACTCAGGTTCTAGTTTAGTTTGTCTTTCTACACTCTCCAGACTATTTCATAAGCAAAACAAAGGCAGGAGTTGCACTGCATCATGTGTAGACACATTTGAATTCAATGCATTCATTTCCTATGAAGTTAGTTTGACCTTGTGCCTCCATAAGTTATATCAGAAAAGGCCCAACAGCTTATAATAATAATAAATAATATTAGAAAATAAAAATAATCAATAATCATAATAGAAACATCACCACAGTCAGGCACACAGAAACACTCTCACTGACGAGTAGCACTTCCAGAAGTCCTTTCAGTTTACAACAAAATAAATTCTTATTAGCATCTCTAGTGAAAATGACAGCAATGAAAGCAGACCAGGAACATGAACTCTTCCCTCAGTCTCTTTCAGCATCAAAGAATTTGGCTTTGATAGAGATGTGCCACCCAGGACAAGTTTTTCTGGTGCAGTTACCACGGGAGCCTACTGTGTTTAATCTGTGCCTTAAAAGAACTTGAGCAGCCAGGAAGAGAATAATTGGGTTAAAACTCCCCAGCAGAGGTGAAGAGAGGGGTCAGGTGGTTTTGGAGCACTCCTTCACCTTGCTGTCAGTGGAGTGAAAAGATAAGTGCATCCAAGAGAAGGTTTTAGCACATCCAGGATTCCCTGGTGCCTCCAGTGTTCAAGCCACAATTTCACCTCTCTGTAGGAGTTTTTAAGCACATTTTGAGGTAAAGCAGCTCTTGGGATGCTCTTTTCCAGGCCAAGGACAAATAGCTGCTACTGGCCTCACACTTGGGCAGTGGCTGTCCCAAGGGCTCTCCTTGCAGGTGACAGACTGGTATTCTGCCTTTGGTGCATCTTCAGATCTCTGGGTTTTTTTCATTTATGGGCAAGTATGAAGAATCAAATTGGTTTCCAGTTGTAACATTCAGTCAGAAATCCCACTTAGAGAAGTCCTCCAAGTCAAGAGTATGGCAACTACAAGATTGATCCTAAACTGTAACTACCTGCCTCATGAATCATTTTATCCTCTGGATCTGTCCATCAGGCAAATTTAATGTTCACCTTCTGTGAGCATTAAATTTATGATTTTAAGTTAAAGAAAAAAAATGATGTGGTGTCAAAGTTGGTTTTGAGATTAATATTACAAGAGATGGGAAAGATGAGCATGAGACCCCAAGGGCAGACACAGGACATGCTCAGCTGGATCACAGCTTTTGTACCTCTGATGCCCTCAGACCAAGGTCAGGGTTCTGCAGAAAGGAATTTTGCAGATGAGGTGGGAGGCCAAGGGCTGACAGAGGGAACTGGGAGAGATTTTCCTCCCCCCAGATGGGCCATGGCCACCCCTGTCTCTCATGCTGTGCCTTCCCACAGCAGCTGCAGACCTCTGCTTGTTTTACCATCCCCACATTCAGTTTGAATTTCCAAAGCTACTTGTATTTAATCCATTCTTGACATCACCTTTAAAGTATTTTAGTAGCATTACGCCAGAATTTGATTTTTCTCCTGCCTTTTTTTCTTTTCAAGTGCTTGCTAGCAAGTTAAAGTCAGATGCAAAGAGCATGTTCCTTCCATAACACTCAAAATATTTCTAAAGAGTTGGGGAAAGTTTAGCATTTTAACCACAACAAGCTGTCATAATAAACAGGTTCTTTTTTATGTAACTTAAAAACTCCTGCAAGTACAAAAACAATGTCATGTTTCTTAAGAACTCCATGGGAAACATGAATTTACTGAAAGCTACCCAAGCATGGTATGGAACAGCACATTGTTTAAAAGGTGGGGAAATGTTGAGTTCATGCCAAACCATGATGGCTCCTGCTCATTCATAAAAATAGCAGTTCTGCCTCCCCAGCAAGACAGGCAATCCCTACATTCCCATTCCAGCTGGAATTCTTTTTTACATTAAATAGACACCATCAGGTGCTCCAAAGGAATTATACAATCATTGTTTTTGTTTTTTCTTGGAACTGGAGTCAATATTATGTGAATGTGACAGTGAATTTGATGCAAATATTTAGACATATAATACTTTTTTTTTCAAACATAAGTATCAAAAAAGCTCTTAAATCTTATTTGATTAAGAGTTCTGGACCATCAGAGTGAACAGAATCACTTCACCAGGGCTTGCTCCTTCAGGAGCAGCACCTTCTAAGTAGAAAGTAAAACCTGGCAACTCTCAGCAAAAAAAAGTAAAAAAAAAAAAATCATAAAGGGAAGTAAATAAAAGAAAAATAAAATGGTAGAGTATCCCTATCCACTTAGCAGTTAGTGGAAATTTTTGCAGTCCACCTTCTGTCTTTGACATACGGAAACCTCATTTTTTGGGTTTTAACAACCCAAGAATTTTTTCATAGATACATTTTGAAGCTGAAATAGCTGAGGCTGATCACAGCTCTTCTGTTTCAGGCACCTGCTGAAGAGCAATTTGGTGTAAATGTTCAGATAATGACAGAGTGTGCCAGGGAAAAATCCCTTCCTGCAGCTCCAGTTCTGCCACTTCTCCAAAATGGGCACTTTTTAGAACATTCTAAGCAATACTTTGACTACTATTACTGACTTCTAATGACAACTTTATCTCAGGCTCAATTCTTGCAGTGATGTGCTGAGAAGAAACTTCCCAGTACACGAATATAAACACAGAAAGAGGAACTGAATTAACCAGGAAATATTTTTTTAAAAGGACATGAAATGGTCTAGGCAGGGGAAACCTTCCACTCCTGCTGTATTAGCAGAAGATTATTTACATCAGCCCATAAGCTGTAAAAAGCAGAAGACAGTATGAGGTTCTGTTACAATTAAATGCTGCTGCCAGCTCAGGTAGCAGCAGCACGATTTTCACCTCTGGACTCCTCAGGGTGGGTACTTGGACCCATTTTTCTAAAGAACAGGAACCTTTCATGTATGAGCAAGACAAATAAATATTGAGTAAATGCAGCTTTAAAAATCAATATGCACTGTGGATACAGGGAGTAGTGATTTTATCCTAATTGCTTCACAAACACACACCTAAAACTGTCTTAAACATGACTGGTGCCCCCTGCTATCATCTCTATCTCAGCAGCTGTCTGAAGCTCATCAGTCCTGCCTGAAAACCCATTGCTCTTTGGTCCATATAATGAAATATTATCTCTTGTGCATTTGCAAAACTTGACCTCTTGCAAAATTCCGTGTGCAAGTGCTCAAGGCTGCAGTTGTGACCATGGCCCTGTACAAAATCTGCATGGCAGAGCATTTGCATGGCATGGCTTCATCTGAGCACTGAGGTCTGTGCAAGCTCAGCTCAGGGTTTGACCCTTTCACATGAATGGCAGAGGCTGTAGAACACTGTGGCTAAGGGGAGGAAGGCCTCCATCATCACAGAGCTGATGGTTTTCCTCAGGGGTGCACAAGCAGTAGGAGTTTAATTACAATGCAATGCCCTCGTTGCCCCACGAATGTTCAGCTGCACACCTGGACTGTGCTTTTAACTCCTGAGTTAAAATTCTGCTCAAGGTTTCTGCTGTGAAGATGGTTTATCATTCTTTCACTTGGAGGCTCTTCCTCGACTTCCAAATTCCTGATTCCCTATCCACAGTGGGAAGTAGTTACAGACTAATGCAAAGGACGGGGATCACAGGAGCTAAATCCTATAACCAAGGACATGATGAAGGAAAATGGCCAAACATGATTGCTTGCTATGAACCATTTCTCAAATTAACAAAAATGAGACCACTAGAAAAGGGAATCCTTCTGGAGGATGATTATTCAGTGGGGTTGTGTGAGTGCTTGAACAGAGGAGGAATAACACATTGTCAGGCTTTGCAGGGGTTTTACCATCCACAGAGGAACTCTCACCGAAATCTGGCCCACAACATTGTGTTTTCTCATTTCCTTTTTGTGTTTTATGGAATGCTTGTTGTGTTTGTCTAACACCACAGTGTTAATTGTTTAATGTTACAGTGTTAATTAGAGGTTCTCTACCAAGAGCCACTTCACCTTTCTCATATGCAGAGCTGATTAATTCCTAGGTATGCATTATACTAAAAGGTATATTAATTAACATTCCCACATTTTATAATTATATTATACATTAGGAATATTACATTTAATTGCAATAATCACTGTGACATTGCATGTGGGTGGCACTACAATTTAATACATTTTCATTTTTCAGTCATAAGAATCATCATCTAAATTCCAGTAACTCCTCTTCAATAACTGATCTAATTTTTAAGCTTTTCTTTAAAGAGAACTTCTAGTTTTTCTGCAGAAATTCTTTGATTCATGAATGGAAACAGCCAGTTTAAACTAAATTTCTTTTTCAGATGAGATTCCTACTACAGATAGAGATGAGACAGAAGGTCACTGAGTACAAACTGTGCAAGCTAAAGGGAAAAAACACTCCACAACTAAAAGCATCTTTGCCTTTTATTGTTAGTCTGCTACATTTCTTTGATAGATCTTTCATGCAGTAAATGCTATTGATGTCTAGACATCTTATCTTGTTTCTGGTTTATTGCTGAAATGTCTAGCTTGCCTCTAACTTCACTACCACAACATCCTACTAAAGACACGCTTGAATGTCTGGCTGACCTACATCAATCCATCTTTCTTCTTTCTGCCCCTCCTCCTTCCTCCACAAGTTCTTCCTCTGATCCATTTACAGACTCACTGATTTTGTGCCCAGCTCTAAATCCACCCTGTTCCACCTGTGAAAGTAAAACACCACCCGTGGTATCTCAGCAGGCACTGGGGTGGTGAGGTTGGATCCTTGAGAACATGAAGGATGCCATCAGTACCCAAGAACAGCACAGAATCTTTCACAGTTAGGATAAAGATACTACAAGTGCCAGGAGTAGTCCTCTTCCCCTAAAAAAGTTAGATTTGCACTAAAATGTCTCCTACATACAACAGGAAGATGATCTAGTGGTGTCCTTTCCCCCTAGTCTGATACACAACTGGCACCCACAGGAGGTGTCCTGAACTCATAACAAGAAATTGAGACAGATTTCATGTGTGTGAAGCCAGGACCCAAATCCTGCAAAAGTTTTATGATTAAGAAAGGAGACAACTGGAATTCTTTCCCAAGGAATTTTAGAGACTCCACTTTACCACATGCCTAGTCCTGTAGTCCTGTCACTGCTTCATGTCACTTTTTGCTTTCTTTCCCTCCTTCTCATAAAATTTATGTGCTTCATCATATACAGATCATTACTAGAATGCAAACAATTATTTCATTATTTTTATGTGGAGCAAAACAATTTCAGGCTGAGGGAAGCAGCTGATGTTATCTAACATGTCTAGAACAGTTTCCTGAGAAAGTTCTTAAAAGCAAAGTTAATCTATTTTCCCTTAGAATAGCTAATAGTGCCTGTGGCTATGTTTGCATGCACAAATGTTTGTTCTTTATTCCACTGTTCTTTGCCTAAAGGTCACATGCCAACAAAACACAAAGATAATGGTGTGTTATTACTCCTTTCCACTTTCACACTAAAGTAGAGAGAAAGAAATAAGTAACTAGAATATTTTTCCATAGCTATATAGATCCTGACTGCCTTGAGAAATTCTTGTGTGGGGTTATTTCAGGGAGTTCTCAAGGCAAACATGGTTTAATAATGGATGCAGAGACCCCTCAGAAATCCTGAGGGAGGGAGGATAAAACTTCTCAGTCCTGAGTGACTCAGTGAAACTGTCCAGGAGTGGGAGAAACCACCAAGGGTGATGAACTGTAGGGTAACAGACAGCAGTTTTACCCTGTCCAGTAACAGCCAGAAGCACCATGGGTTGGTCCATTGCAGTGCAGATACCCAAGAACAGGCTGAAAATCAGGAGTCAGGATATAACCCTTACCTGCACACCACAACCTCTGGGCCAGGGAGAAGACAGAGTCCCCTCTCCCAGGAGCCTGAAGGACTTAATGATGGCTGTGATACCAGGATCTCAATGATGTATCTAGCCTGTTCAGGTTCATCACATTCTTATTTAAATTAACAATTCAACCTAGCTTTAGAAAAAAGTGGAAGCTATTTTTCTTTATGTGCTTGTTCTTTAAAAATTTAAATTTTGTGACTAGCAATGAATATCAGATTAGGTTAAGTATCTGATCTGAGAAAAATTTTCCTGACACTTTCTGGTTTAACATAAAAATGAATGTGTGGGTGTTTTTTGAAACGAAAAATTACTCAGGTGCCTTAGATATCTACTTCTTTGGGAACATGTGAAACATCTGTGTTAGTTTCAGAAATTCAATTTAGTTCTTCAAATCACTTGGGCACATTTGAAAATATTACCCTTGATCTAACTCTTGTTAGAAAAAGATTGGTGTCTTCATTAAACAATCCTGCTGAAATCAAACTACTGTAAAGTTCTCAATTTTTGAAGTGTTTTTTTCAAAAAAAGCAAACAAACAAACAAAGCCCCCAAAAAACCAAACCCTCAAAACCAACGTTTTCACTTGCTTGATTAAACATACATTATGGATCATTGTCAAGACAAAAAGAGCTTTAAGCATCAGATCTCAGTTTTCCACTTTAGAGAGTTATTACATATATACTATATGTAATATAGTATATATTTACATACTTTATAAATATATACTTTCCTATATATCCTACTCTCATTTAGTCATAATAATCTCCTTCATCTCCTATGTTGAGTTTGAAGAGGACAGAATTTAAGCTGTTTAAATCTGAGCACAAACAGAACCCTAGAATAATAATATCTCTTCATATTAAGGGGTTATTAATTAATTGGCCATCTCTGTTCAAGTCATTGAAATGATTGTTCTTTACAGCTATTACCCTCTGCTTTCAGTTCACATAGTTTTTCCATTTAACACAAGTAGAAGATAACTCACCAAGTTGGCAGAGAGTGTTGTGATTAGCAAAAACATTTTGAGCTAAGACAAACTCAATGCAATTATTAGTATAATCTTATTACCAAGATAAATCTTTAGACAAAGTTCAGACTGGAGCCAGTAGCTTCTATATATAATACTAAATTTAATTATACCCAGTTAAACCATCAAATGAGAAAGCCTGGGATGGGCTGGGAGTTTGTGGGTGTTTAAGGAATGGCCCAAGAGAGCTGACAGGTTTTAATCCTGTCCTCCTGTTCTTCCTGCATAGCTTTGGCAAGTGATTAAAGGGGGGTTTTGCAGAGACAGAGGAATGAAAGGGATCTGTTCCTGCCCTATAATTACAACTCCCAGCATATATAACTCCATGTATTAAGAGTACCTGGGATGTGGGACCAGCACTCCTCCCCAGGAGGCAGTCACAGGCTGCTGGGTGTCACCAGGACACAGATACCTGTTCACTCCTAAGAACAGCCCTGTATCCAAAGCTGCTCCCGCGCCAGCTCAGCTCTGGGGGACATGTCACTCAGGACACTGAGAAGAGACTCAAATCAGATTCAAGATAACCCAAAATCAATCTGTAACCTCCTCCACTGTGCAGCTAAAATGCTAACAACTGCCAGCTAAATTAACATGCATTTTACACTACATTGCTGAAGTTACCAGTGCTGTGAGAACCTCTGGCAGCCCTTCCTCTTGGCATTTTGCACTCCTAGGGATGCAAATCCAGAAGGACACAGCTCCAAGGTCTGCTCTGCCAAAGCCAATGCAATGTGATCACACAGCCCCAGGACTTGGGCTACAGGTCTTGACACCACTGTCCCCATCTCAGACCTGTTTTCCCCACATGTGCTGCAGCCTAAAAGAGCACCCACCCTAAAAAAATCAAGTGATTCTCTGAGATGTTTATATGGTTATTTTAAAAGCCTTGTGACATTCAGACTCAGTGGTGACCTGCTCTTGGTTTGCAGTCATTTGGCATGGAGTGCAATAGCATGGCTCAACCACAGCAGAGAATTAGGATCTCCTTTGCTGCTAATTTAAGCCCTGTAGAGGAAAAATGAACCAAATCCTGCCAGGCAGCAGAGCTGACTGGGATTTACCACAGTCACAGAATGCAATCAAGAAAAATAATGCAGAAAGGATATTGCACTTGGAGTTCAATTCACAGCCCAACTGGTAGTACAGTAGATATGGATACCTGGAGCACTCACGAGCTGAATAACTGATGGAAGTCAAGGGAAATGTTTGGAATAACACCTAAGGCTCATAAAAATACAAAAGAAAATCCAACCAACTTTAGAGTTTGCATCTGTGCAGATCGAAGCTGTATCTATGGCAAGTTAGCTATATTGGGAAACTCCAGGATATGCTGTACAGACCAAGAAGTTCTTTTTGAGCATCTAATGAATTCAGTAACATTATTCCTTTTCATTCTATTGCATTCTTGGTAATGGATGGGTTTTATTTACTAATAGACATTGATGGTTTCAAGATAAGTTTTATTCCACATATTCTAGAATATTGTAACATTGTGTAATATTCTAGATTTGTGCATAGCAATTGCTTTCCATTAGGGAAAGAGCCATTGGATGCAGTCAGCATTTGCAGAGTTATTGCCATTCTAACTGCTGCAGAGCAAATAAATTGCAATCCCATGCTTCATGGAAAATCTGTCATTACTGTAATTAACCACCTTCCTTATCACCTTGCACTTTTGCCTTATCACATCATTGACTATCTGCTTGTAATGAGTAACACTCAGGGGTTATTGTTACATATACAATTTACTGTAATTATTAGGTTACTGACAATGGAATGACTTATAAAACTAATAGTGCATCTTTGTTTCTCCACGTTCAATTTAAGGAACTGTGCCATTCTCACTTCATTTAAAAACATCAATAAAGCTGTTTCCAAGTTGAAAATTCATTCTCCTTTGTACACAGACTATACATTTTATAGGACAGGAACCCATTTCCATATTAGTCACAGCAGCAAAATTATTTCTCATTCACCCTCAACATTATTAAAAACAAAGTGCTTTTAATATTGGGTGAAGCTGGATTAAAAGCATACATTAGCTTCTGACATTAAAATGGAGTAATTTTATTTCTTGGTTCCACCATCTTAGGCACCATTAGGAGCAGACTTTCAACAAATATTTTGGAATTTCCATTACTGCATTAAAGGTAAATCTGGACTCCAAGCAATTAATGCATTAAGACATGACTCTCAACTATAAAGGGGGATACACATAAAGGTTATAATTATAATTTATTTCAAAAAATATTACTGCAAAATACTCAGTCAGAAGCAGCTTTCCAGACATAATTGATACACTTTTCTGTTTTTCTAGCCTGCAAAAGAAGAACACTAAAATCCCTGAAGTTCATATGCGACAATAAGAATTAAAGCATTTCAAACCAATAAAAAGTGTAGCAATTCTCAAAACTCTCAACAGAAGCACTTCTAGTTCTGTTGCTTTTAGCTACTGGCACTCCCCTATAAATAAATATAAAATATATACATTTAAATGTATATTTCTGACAGCTCCTTCTGTAGAGCTCCCCTGTCTCTCCATGTTCCCACCTGGGAGAAGTTAACAGAAGACACTTCAATGCCTCTGTCTCACTCTAGGCCCACCAATTCACCTCTGGAGAGTTCAGTCAAGTGACCAACCCCTCCTGAATTCTCCCTTCCCCTCGGTTGCCTTTCTCTGTAGCCTCTTGAATAACACAGACACCTTTCCTTGCCCAGCTCCTTCCAAGCTGGGCTGACATGTTCCACAGGAGATAAAGCTGCTTTGTTTTTAAATCAATTATTGCCTTTTACCCAGACTGACTCTCCTCAAAGATAATTTTCACCCCTCTGTTGCTCCTATTTTTGCATGCAAAAAAGAATTTGTGAGATCAGGATCGTTTTTTCATGGCTATTAACTATTAATACACATTAAAACACAAGGCAAATCTTTTAAATAATTATTATAGTTGTTAGTCAAGGGCATGCACAAATTAAAGCAGAAGGAGCACTGGTTGGTTTTAAACATGACAGTTTGCATGTTTCAGCATTGCCCTGCAATGAGCCAAGATTTTTTTTTCCTTCTTCTACCACGACCAAATCACTTCTGAAGTGTCAGTAAATCAAGTCAGCTGTTTGTCTGCAAGATCAGACTGAGGGGCTTTATTTGTAGTGCACCAAGGATGATGGAAAAATGGGGAATGTAATACAGCTACCTAGAGTGCAAAGATGAGAAGTGGGCTGAAAAGGAATGCTAAGACTGGGGTGACCACGGAGGCTGGAGCCAGAGCTCCATGGGGGAGCAGGGGCACATAGTGAGAGTCCTGCTGGACCTCAAAACTAGGCTAAAAAATGGCCAGGGAAGGCTGCTGCAAGTTAGGCTCCCTAATAGGGGGCTGGGCAAACCCAGAGAGGGCTGGTGCTCCTGCCCTGTGGGACACTAAGGACTGCTGTCCTGGATACAGGCAGAGTGAGCAGAACCCAGAATCCTGCTTTTGACAAGGAGCAAACCCAAACTGCTTAAGGACAGAGTGCAAGGCCAGGCTGGAGGGGGCCCTGAGCAACCTCTGCTCCAGCAGAGGTGCCCTCAACCCATGGCAGGGGGCTTGGAACAAGATGATCTGTAAGATTGCCTTCTAACCCAAATCATTCCATGAGTCTGTAACAAGCAGGAGAGCACAAATAACACCAGCATCCCCTCATCTCCTCTGCCAAGAGCCAGTTAATTGATTTGCTGAATTAGAAATGTAAATAAGACTCATCATTTTAAATAACCACTAATGGACTTATCCCTCATGCATTTATGCAGATCTCTTCCTAAACATAACTAATTTTGACTTTCAAACGACTTTGTGGCAAAATAAGCTTAACAGTTTAATTATCAGTTTTCCTAGGGAAAAAAAATTACTTCCTATTGTTGGTCCTTCATCTGTAACTTAATAGTTTCCTTTTGCATCCTTCCAATTGCAAATCCATGCCTCAAAATTGTTTTCAGATCTGTGTATCTGCCACCTTCAGTTCTTCTGGATCTCTTGTTTGTTAAGGAGCAGCAGCCGATACCCCACAGCAATCTGACAGTGCCCCAGGACAGAAATGCTCCTCCAGTTCCCCAAGATCAGTTACATTGGTGTAAAATTTGAATTCCATTTCTTTAGAGGTCAGTATGAAAGCTACCCTTAGGAATGAATTCAAGTCAAGTCCTAAGGGCACAAAAATTCAGATGGGTACATTGTAACTGCTAAGGCAGGACACTTGTGAATGGAAAATTAGGGAGTTTTTTGTCATAAACTAACTGATGTCTAAAGAAAGGTAGAGCTTGCTTTCTTTGTAAGGCTTCAGTCACAAGTGTAGCAAGGGAAAAAAGATCTTTAGCAATGAGCCTCATGCCTGTAAAGTGAGCAAAGAAGCACATGAGTAGAAGCATAAGGTAAAGCTTACAATTATTATCATCCCACAATGATACCAGGCTGCTCAAAATGCTCACATTCAGTACAACACAGAATCAATTCTGCTTTTATGGAGGAGTATTCACCCTCATCACTGTTCATTTTTAAGCACTCAGAATAAAAACAAACAAAACCCAATTACTTTTTCTGGTTTGGTTTCTCATAAGATCCCCTACCAGGGCTCTAGTGAGAGAGGCATCCTTCAAACACAAGATGGGATCTCATGCTTGAAGATCTTACAAAATGAGTTGCCAGTAAAGCTGACATGAAGACAAGCAGCAAGTGAGACTGTGGACATCAATTCTTTAGTTCCTTTCAGTGCTGGAAGCTGTTTAAAAATTCATTACCATTTCTATATAGTCAGGAAAGGGACTTCTGCTGCTACCTCAAATAGTAACCATCCAAAAAAACCACATTTTTTTTTATTTTTGCACACTCACACATATATATATATATATATATATATGTATAAATATATTAGTCAGTTCCTGCTTTTCCTCTGCTCTACAATTAATTTGCATAGTGGCTCCATGAAAGTTACATTTATTTAGTTGAGTCAAATTACAGTCTGTTTGTAACCAAGTGACCAGAAGGCCCAAGAGGGACTTTGAATGACACAGGTGGGTAAGGAGGTCATTCCTAGAGCAGTTCCCTGCCCAGGCAGGCCAAAGTGCGGCCACATCCATCCCTAACTTAAGATTACCATGGGCTTAGAAACAGCCTTCCTGACATCACAGTGCATTTTTTAAAAAATAGCACTTCTACTCTTTGTATCCAGAGTAAAATAGAACTCAAACAGAAAGCAATGAAAAGTGAAGCATAAAACTCAGCCAAGATACATTGTAGTGAATGTATGTGGCCATCATAAAGAAGGGCAAAATCAGTTCCAAGAAGGTGCCATACAATTTCTGATGAAACTGTCCTTATGAAAGACATTACTAATATTTCTTCTGAGACATGCCTTGCAAAGCTAAGTAAAATCACTCAACTAAACTGCAAAAGTACTTTAAAGAGTCAGGCTGATTGATAAAATCAAGGGCTGCCAAGTGACCTGAACAGACATACAGAAAATACCATTGTAAGATTTTATTCTGAATTTGGCATGCTCAGGGATGTGATTCCCCCATAAATTGACCAGGCTATTAATAGTCACAGAAGCATTACTGACAAAATGGAACAGGAGCCACAATTTCAGCAACTAAGTCAGCAATGCAACTTTTGAAGGAGTTAGCTGTCAGAAGCTGCTTTCAGAAGCTCTTTCAGGCTCTCTGTTACTTGGTGAAACAGGTGATGCCCCCTGGCAGCCAGAGCACTGGGATGTGCTTCTTTGTCACTGTTTATGCTGATTTGACACAATTTACCACCTCCCTGGACAGAGCATAAACAGAACAAAATGTTTATATATAAACAGGAAGTAGCATGGACAAATCCAAACAGAGTCTTTGGAGCTGTGCAGATTCACTGCAGCCAACAGAACTGAGCCAAGCTCAGCCTTTATTTTAGGGGTCTTTCATCAAGGAATTTGCACCAAGAGTAAATTTGTACCAATACTTCCAAGTATGTGAAACAATTCTGCTTCTGTTGGGTGGGATTTGACTGAATCAAAGATAATGGGAAGCAACCAACATTTTGAAATTCTAAATGTTGTTATTCAAGAAGCTGGGGGGATGAGGAAAAAGCATCTGCTTTGGACAATGGCTTTGCACTGCTTCCAGCAGAGGGGATAGAAATGCTTTGTTTCCCATTTTACTGCAAAAATGAATTGAAGAAAGTGTCAAAAAAAAAAAATCCAAACCAAAAAACAAAAAACAAAAAAACAAAAAAACAAAAAAAAAAAAAAAAAAAACAAAAAAAAAAAAAAAAAAAACCAAAAAAACTAAAATAGGGCTGCACTGTGGAGGTTCTTTCTCATATTTTCAATACAATCAATGCAAAGCTGTTTTGTACTGTAATCAATAATTAAGTAAATTGAAAGCTATATTGATTCTCAGCTATATTTTCATTTTGCATCTTCCTAACTTACTTTAGGAATCATAAAATGAGTATTATTTTTCCAAAAATCTCAAGACATGCACACACTATGCTGTTACTTGGTTTTGGTGCAATCTGTGATTACAATCAAGATCTGGTAAAGTTGAGCCACTGTGAGAAAACACATTGAAGGCTTCTATAAACAGAGATTTATGTGTACAACAAACAAGTGTGCTTGAACAAATTCATGGTCTGTAGACTGACCTCAGACTCTCAGGTTAGTATCTGCAGCTTCTTAATGGACTACAGTAGAAAATGAGATTTCATGGACATTACCCCTGAGACATCCAATCTTTACTGGCATCATCACACAATTATAGCATTATGGAAACTCAGCTGAGGCAGGAAGAGGAGACACAGAAAAAACTGCAATTTACTGTAATTAATATTATGTTAATAGTGTGCATTTCACAAGCTCACTGAAGCAGGAACCATTGCTTTATTCCTGGAATACAATGCAAAAACTGGGGCATTGTGCACTCAGTGCACACAGCAGCGGGGCTGCTGTAGGGAGGGAATAATTGTTGATTTGGGCAGAGTTCCATGGTCAGGGGAGCAGCTCCTTCCTGCTCCTGTTGGAACCATCCCACTGCTCTTCCTGGTCCCAGGGTAAAGCACAATTCTGTTTCCATGGACAGATATTTCCCTCTGTCACTCCCAGACAGCTTCAGCTTTGGGAGAAACAATTGTGAAGGGTGACACTAAACAGGTCTGGTTGTCAGTAAATCATGTTTTTCTGCACATTGTCCAGGTTTTGGGGAGAAAATTCTCAAACACAAGGACCTATTTTCTATCTGGGACTAAGACAAATAGATAATTTCTACTTGCTTCATTTACATCCATACCATCCAGTAATTTATTAATCAGTATAGATAAGTTAATTTAAAAGCTTGATAGCTACTAGAAAAGGTATAATTTTGTATTTAGAATTAACTCCCCTTCTCTGCTGTTTCAATAATATCCTGCCTGGCTCTTCCATTCCTTTTTGCTCTTCCATTCTATAGAGACACTTTTGGAACATTTCAAATCGTGTCTTCCTGGCCCATTTCTCTTGAAAACAAGTTCTAATTTTTTTCTCAGCATATTCCAGTTTAAATAACAAATTTTAATAAAAATAATAAAGAATAAACAATAAATTTTAATAAAAAATTACAATGCCTTTTTTTTATCCTTACAGATAATCAGCACAGAAGTACTAACCTAGAGCTTGTAGACAGGAAATACCGCACCAAGAACTTTTGCTTGAAAGTCTTACAAAAACTAAAATGGAAGATGATTTCATGAGCTAAACAAGAGGGTTAATTATATTACACCTAGTACAGAACAAGCTGTTTCCTGGGCAGCAGATCAACATCAGCAAAAAACAAAAAAACAAAAAAACAAAAAACAAACAAACAAACAAAAAAACCCAAAAAACAACAACAAAAAAAAAAGCTACAGCCCCACATCTGCAATTCTTGTGTCCAAGAGCTGAACTTTACAGGAGATATAGTATTATTTTATGTGTGTCTACTTCTATATACATTTATTTTCAAAGACACACTAGAAATCCTCCTTGTGCTTGATCAACTGTCTATGAACAAGTTTTCTCTTTAGGTAATTAATAAGGCTTACAGCTATAAATTGCCAAAATTCATTTGCTGCTTTGATTCAGGGCCAATACTTATCAGACATTTAAATTTCTGAGGTGAATCAAATCATCTGCTAATCTGTTTGCTGATAAGTGGGAACCAGACAAGTTTTGATTTAAATGAGAAGGGGGCTGATCAGAGGTGAAAATTATATTAAATGGTAATTAATGTAAAAAATTGATGCAACAGTTTAAGTCATGCCTAGGAGTGAATATTTGATTCCTTTTGTGTTCAAGGCTTGGAGACACCCATTAGGCAGCTTGGGAACACAGGCTTCCAAATCATTATTATAACCAGCCAACGTGCTGTCTAATGAAAAAACATTATGCCTGATGTAATTCTAATTACAGAATTATTGTCTGCTCATACTTATGCCTTTTTACAGTACACTAACAAAATCCAGCATGCCACAGACTCAGAGTTTGCCCTGCAAACAATTACACACTCGAGCAGCCTTCCTCTGAGGAGAGGTTCCACTTCAATGGCTTTAATGAGACAGGCCATGTGACCAAAATTCCTGTTACACATATTAGAAATTTCTCTCCTTAGTATTTAACCTTTGGGATGTTTTTACATTAACAGTGTTGATTTAAATTTGGAGTGTCCTCCAGAAATATTTTTCCCCATTTGCTTATCTTTGCCTGTTTTCAGTAAATTGTCAGAGCAAATCTATTTCAAACAGACTCACTAAGACAAAATATTTCATTGCCACTGTGTTTTAAAACAATGCCCTAGTTCATACTAAACAAAAAATCACAAATATTACATTGGGGGGAAGGAAAATGAAAAATAGAAGTCTGAAATAGAAAATTACCAATACTTGGTTTTTATAACAGTAATAATAAAATTACTATAATTACTAAAAGATTCTTCATTGTAAATTGAGTCTGTTACTATCTTGTATTAGCTTTATGGCATCCACAAATCTGAGAAACAGTGTGGTTTAAGTATTCAAGAGAAGCTGGTGTAATTTCCTTGTTGACTTGACATGCCACAGGGAACCAAGATCTGCTACTTTTCCCTCTTTTTGCCCCCTTCAGCCTGTTTCCTTCTGCACACCAAGCAAATAATGCAAAATCCAGCTGCCAATCTCAGCCCACAGCAGTATAAATCTGGAGTTTGCCCTGGAAGTGAGTAGACATCATCCTTGAGAGAGGGCAGATTTATCAGTCTGTGATTGGGTATTTCAGCCCTGCTCTGTCCTCCCAACACCTGATTTAAGAGATGTGGCACACTCACCAGAGGTGGCTGTGAGCTGTGGCTACAGAGTTCAGCCAGAAACATGTCAGACCTGCCCTGGCATTTGAGCAAGGCTCCTTCTGTATGAGAACTGCTGACTCAAACCTCTTTAAAAAAAAATAAATGCAATAAAATCTGAGGCCATGGCTCATTAAGTGCATTTTCAATCTGCACTGGAATATACATCTCTTTAATCAAGTCACACTCAAAATGTACATGTAGCTATAGTCCATAAATTGTTCACCAGAACTTTTCAGAAATCCTTCCAGAAGGTCCATCCCTGGGTCTGAAATATTTCTGTACCACTCCTACTGCAACACTTATGTCTGCAGAGAGTATGACATTTAGACTCTAAAGAAATTCAACATTTACAATGCCAGGGATATTTATTTACTGTCACACATAACTTACATTGGTGCTGGTTTTTATCTTGTATTTCTGATATACTCTCCATTATTGCTTATTTATGAAAATCACCTGTGCCATCAAGATTTCTATTCCTCTTTAATAAAAGGGTCAGCAAGTACAATTACAACTGCAGAGACAGACCAGACTTGCTGACCTGTAACAGAGTGCAGTCATAGGGAAAATTAATACTAGTTTTGAAACATCATGAGTATATGCAATGCAGACTAATATTTATCATGATTTTTTACATGGTCTTTATATTAATTTGTTTAAATGGGCTTGAGCAGCATTTGGGGACAGTTCTCAATCTCTAAGATAAAACACCCAGATTATCAATGTCACAGGACCTCAGTCCTGTACAAGGTGTACAATAGGGTTCACATTGGACACTGTGAAAAAAACATTATTCTGCTTTTTCTCTGTCTCCATTCATATGAAACTTCATGAGATTTCTGAGACTAAAAGCTGGAAGACTGTGGAATATCAGCCCATTTTTTAGACAAAGAAAAGGACTGATGGGCCCCTAAAAACCAGAGGAGGGGTTAATCTCTGCTGGGGAGTAACTGAAGAACCAAGGGCGATTTTGAACAGTACAAAGGCAAGATAATAAAGGAAAAAATTAACAGAAAAGTCCAAGATTACATGAGAGCTCAGCTGAATTAAGGAAGTCAAGAAACGCTTCAGTTATCACTGTATTAATGACAGGAATCCGCAAAACAAAGGAAAAGGAATTTGAAACTCACCAGTGGGAAGAAATTTCATATCATTAGCATTAGTGAAACCAGATGGGACAGTTTGCAGCATCAGTGAAATGCTGAAAATCCTGTTTTATGATCTGCTTCAGGGCAGAATGGGTGATAGAGGTGGAAGTGTATATTAAAGACATCATTACTTGTGTGGTTACTGATTACTGTGGAGTGCCTGGGTTGAAAATGCAGCAGTTTCCAGCAGCATCTCTTTCCCAAAAGAGGCACAGATGAGCAAATGCAGCTGGGGAGCAGGATGGGCATCTCCTCCAGCAGCTACCTGCATGATGCAGGAGAAAGCTTCTAACACAGGGCTTTGGTTTGAGAACACACAACAGCTACCCATGCCTTGTAGGGTAAAATCTGAGTTACTTCAAGTTCCACTTGAGAACAGACACTGAAATCAACTAACAGAATATTATTCAGCTCTATATACAGCCACCTCCTCAGCTAGAGCACAGGTTTAATCCTGGAATCAAAGTCTGAATTCATTTGGAAAAAAAATGCCCACAAAATACAAAGCTTGATGCAAACAAAGGTAGAAGAACATGGCAAATCTTCATTGAGAGATCTGACATTGTCCAAATTAAAGGTATGAACACGAAGGGATTCTTTATTTCCTTACATTGTCCTCTCCAGATGGGAACAGTTTCACAAAACAATCCAACTCCTACAAGGTATGCAGTCTCTATTATTGAAGCACTTGAAGCAAAATGGAATCAGTCATGGAATCACAGAATATCCTGAGTTGGAAGGGAGCCATAAGGGTCAAAACTCCAAAGTTCAGATAGCTGTATAAAACAATCATCAGGTCTGACACCCAGATAACAGACACAACAGTTGAAAGTGGACACAGCACTTTCCAGGTAAATACTCCATTTCCATGAGGGTGCATAGTCTAGCCTGATTGTTCATCCCAGAATTTTTCTGTTATCACAAGTCAAAATTATACAGAATACATCAACAGACAGCTGCAAGGTGCTCAGCCTTTCCAGTGTGTTTAATGACATGTATTTGTGATTAGAGCTGCAAAACTTCATTTACCTAGTAGCTTGTTTTAATAAAGGTCTCTTCCTATGATTAGGCAGCCTACATAGAATTTATAAGCAGCAAGAGTAGCTGATGAGAAAAGCTATAAGCTCTTACATACTGTCCTGAATTGTAAAACACCCCAAAATAACTCACCAAGGAAAAATTACTATGCACTGTGAATAAGCACCCAACACAGCACTTGCTCTTTGCATTTCAGATTTGATAATCATCACTGGAAGTCTCAGCTTCACCAGAAAAATGCATTCAGTTCTATAGTTCAAATGTCTATGAGACCTGCTTGCTAAAACAAATACATTTTCAGTCTAGTTTTCCAATATAATCCCCACAGAGAAAACTGAAATGCAGCATTGCATAGAAATGTATTTTGTGCCTGGATCAGGTAAGTCCTGAAGCATATTATTATTGATTTCTTCTGTTCAATAGAAGGAACTGAGTTACAGACTGAGTCTTAACTGGAAACCCTGATGTTAAAGTCATTACTTTCAAAACACCAGATATTACAGCCAAACCCACACAACTCTTGAGCAAATAGCAAAAAGTCTATCTCCAAGGTTATTTTGGAATTCATTTAAAAGCAGCTGGAAACATCCTCCTTCAATGTCAGAAAACATGATTGGGTACTTTGAAGGCAAAGCCTGCTCACAGCCATCAAATTCTAGGATTTTTGCTCCCTTCCTTCCTCTTTTTGTTATCTCTGTAGTGTCAACAATAAGAATTCTGTGTTTTTCTTTGGCAGCTTGACTGACAAGATATGCAGGAAAGATTCATTAAACAGCCTATCTATAACTTTTTGGGAGTATGATTTAAGTGAATAGGAAAAATTGTAACACAAAAAACTGAAAACACCTAAATTGAGAAAAACACAATCTGCTTGACAGACTTTGTTTTACACACATTTTCAAATGCCTTCGAAAATATAGTTCTTGTCATTGGAACAGAGGAGAACAAATATAAAAGTAAGAACACATGTTGTTAACTCAAATTACAAAGAGATAATTTATACAATGGCACAAGATGAGAGAACATTAATGTTTTAGTAAGAAATTGTCATTTAAGGTTTCCCAGGTCCTGAGCTGCTGCTATATCTATATTCCAACTGTTGGAGCTTCCTGATAAATACAGAGTCTGGGAGTGGATTAAAGCACTGGAGGTTATACTTAATGAATCAATCTGCTGAAGCTTTTTACTACCACCACCTTAGATAAGGGAAATTAAGCAGAAATAAAAGCAAATTCAGATTTCCAAAGGGTACTTGATGAGATTCTATGACTTAAGATTGCTTAGCAAATTGGGAACCACCAGGTTAATTAGGACAATTTTCTTGACAGGCAATGTCTCAAGAGCAGGAATTCATGCATTAGCAATTCAGAAGAACAATGGTAAGTACAGGAATCACTTGAAAAGTCTAGAAATTAATAATAAAAAAACCTAACAGATCACATCAAAGTGCTAAAGATTTGGCATGAACTCACATGGATTCTGAGCATGAAAGACTGAAGAGGAGAAAAACCAGAAAATTGACATATTAGAGGAGTGATACAGAAAGAAACCATACAGTTCACCAAAAACTTCAAACACATTACTTCAGAGAAATATACCTCTACAAAAAATGGATGGGGAAGAGCTGCTTGCTCCCAGTGTTTTGGAAAAAGACTGATCATGGTTGATAAACAGCACTGACACCAGGCCACTGTAAGATAAAGCATTGCAGGAGTGTGCTCTACATCTTCATTACAGATTACATGGAAGCAACAGCCACAGCCACAGAAGGAAAACATTCAGGCTGCCTCTCAGGAAAATGGACAGTGTAACTGGGACATGGGAATCAATAGTCTGAAATACACTCTCATCATCAGTGCAATGCCTGGTTCTTCAGCCAAGATTTAAGAGGAAAAAATAAATTATAGAAAATACTTCCCCTATGAACCCACTTTCTCTGAGTCAGGCAGAGAACTCACACAACCTGCACAGGAAAGCTGCTCTTCCTCTTCCTCACATACATCCAGTGAGGAAAAACAGCCTTTTTTCTGCACAGGGGATGGGTAAAAGCTTTTTGAAGCTTTTCCTCTGAAATGCATTCCAAAAAGGCTCTGTCTCTTTTCTAACAGAACTTGGGAAGACAAAATCTCTAATCTAGGAAACCCTTGAATTTAAGCATGGTGCAGATATTTCTCTGTGGCTCCACCTGGATCAGAAGGATTTGTGTGAGTTCCACAGTAGTTAGTGCTAGGACCTTTGCTATTCTGTAAATATAAACCCAAGTTTGTCTGCAGTTACCAAGGAAAAATTAAAGCTGTCACAACAAGAAGAGGTAAGAAGGAAACACCTCACTGCTGGAGAGCTCATCCCAAATCTGCACACACTACTGAACACCACAGCCAAAATGCTGAGAGCAAGGAGATTGGATGAGCCTCAGTAAATGCCTCAACAGAAGGAGAACACAGTTCAGTGCAAATTAATTTAGAAGCAAACAACCAATCTGCCCACACCCTAGCCAAAAAGGGTTTGAAAGGTCTTGGGAGACCACATAACAATGGGCAGAGAAACATCTGGAAAAATGGAATCAGTCATGGAATCACAGAATATCCTGAGTTGGAAGGGAGCCACAAGGATCAAAATGCCAAAGTTCAGAGCATTGCATAAAGTAGTCATCAGGTCTGAGACCCAGATAACAGACACAACAGCTGAAAGTGGACACAGCACTTTCCAGGTAAGTTTTGTGGCAGTTTTGTTGGAGTTACTGTGTTTTCAACAGTGGGAGAGAAGCACATCTCTGATACTTGGCATCCTGGACACACACCACACTGTTACTGGCCTGGCACCATCTGATATCAAAACCTCACAGCCTCTGCAGAGCATAAATGTGAAAGCTATTTAAAGGATCTAAAAGATGCTTTAAAAGATGATTTCTTATTGAGGGAGAATGAAAATGCTGAGCTAGCCTAACATGAAAAATTTATTTAAACAGTAAAAAAGAAAAAAAAAATAGAGGTTATAAGAAACAAAGTCAGATCATCAGATGGTGTCAGTTGGCAGAACTCCATTGGCTTTAAAAGTAACTGAACCAATTTCTGCAAGTTCAGGATTTTCTCAGCCTTTATCATGTTCCATTAAGAGTATCTATTCATGAAAAAGAAAAAGGACAACCTGTAAGGATTGGTCACTGTACCACATACAAAGAAAGAATAAATATTTGGAATGCAACCGAAGACAGAAAAATTCAAGACGTAATTGTCTGTTGACCAATGCTGTTAGCTGCATTTTGATAACAAGACAGAGGGAAGAGGAAAAAATGCAGCCAAGAATATCAAGAATATTTATAATAGTACAGTAGTGCTACAAACATTTCCAAATCTAATACACATTAGAATTAATTAAGTATATTTAGTTTCAAGTCAGCTTATATAAAACTTCTCACTGACTATTTACTGGTGTTTTCAAATATTCACAGTATCAGGTTTATCTTCCTTTTTCCTAAATTTTACAGTAAAATTTTTAGATGCTCTATTGGGAAGAGCTTATGACAAACATATCTGGTAGGTGTTCTCCTGGCAGAGAAAACTGCTTCCTATGGGTATTTCTCATTTTGGGTTTGTCATCCCCCTCTGGGAAATGGGAACTGCAGGCCAAGATCTCCCCAAGCATCCATTCCAAACACAAACCCCACCACCTCAGCCTGCCTTGATGCATGGAATGACTCACTCTGGTAGGCAAAAAAATGTCATTTTTTGATTGTGTATTTTCAAATAGAACAGATTTCAGGGACTTGAAATACTCCAACCCAGCTACATGTAAGTCACTTCCCATGTGACCTCCTCAGGGCTTTTTTCCCCATCTTTTAAATAAAGACTGGTAAGAAGCTCTCACCTCTAGAAGGCCTTTTTGCATAAAGAAATGCACTTTGTCCTGCCCACCAACAGAAAAGCACAACTATATTATATTTCAAGCCACAGGACTTTACAAGCTATCCAAGACATTTGCTACCCTTTTCATCTAAGCTGAAGATGTTATTTGTCTTTTACAGTCAATTCTACTGAGAAACATCTATTTCCACACAAAACAGAACCCCTGTGTATCTGGAAGAAATAGGAAATAGGAATATTATTGTGCTTATTCAACCCCAGTGTCAATTCAGCATAAGAAAAGCATCTCTCCATGACAGGAAAGATTCCTCTGACTGATTTTTTTTCTCTGTGCTCAGGAATATCCAGGACAATAATCATAACTATCTCTGTATGAGCTGTCAGGCTGCAACAACATTTACCTCAGTTGATTACTGAGCTCTGCCATGGATCCTATTACCAGAGTCCCTGGCTCTGTGTTCCTGCCTCTCTTTTGAGAGTTTGAGACATATGTATTTGATTTCCTCTAAGATTCACACTCACCTGTAGGGTTTTGGTTCTGGGTTATGTTGTTGAGTTTGGTTAATAAGTCTGTCAGAGCCCCAGGGCAGACATGTCCAAAGCAGGCAGGGGGGACAATTTGCTGTAACACTGAGTTTCACAGACAAGCTACCAACACGTGGCTGTGATGTGCTGGATGCAACCACAGTCTAAGATCAAAAGGAGAATTATCTTCACAACAACCAAAACACCTGCCTGCCATCAAGACAAACCCCAGTTTACACAAACCAAATTTTCACACGGCCTTGTGCTCTACTTGTGATGCTCTGCACAGAAGGATGCATAGCCAGAGATGATGTTTCTGCTAACATCTGTTAACATCTGGTCTGATGCCAGCATGGTGAGCATGGGTCACGGTCTGACCCTCAAAAAGATAGGAAAAGGATATTCTGAATTTAAAAACCACACCAAGCATTCTCAGGTTTTTTTTTTTTTTGCCTCAGGTGAGACACTGATGGTGGCTCTAAGTCAGGTGGGGGCTTTGTGTGGCCTCATTTCAGCTGCTCCCCACCCCACCCTGAAACCTGGCACCAGCTTCTCTTTGCATTGCTTCTTGAATGGTTTTCAAAACACTCTTGTGTATCCTGTGTTGTCAGGATTGAATAAATCATTTATAATGAAAATTGCACCAATGGGATTTCAGCTCCTTTTCTGTTTGCAAATTGCCTGTGAACAAATTGCAGAAACCTCCAATGGATAACTCAAATATATTGACAATTTTTCATAGAGTAATTAATTGGACTTACAAGCTGCCAGCAAATGTTTCACTTTGTAGTTGCACACTCCCTGCCCTGCTGTTAGTGTCAAAATTTATGTTGTACCAACTCCACTCTTTTATTGGGTCTGTTCAGTATTGTACACCCAACATCTTCTAACTTGGAAACAATGCACCCAGCCACGAAAATAAACTCTGAATCACATAGTTGAACATCAAAATTAAAATTTGCAGCTCAGAATTCTCTTTCCATTTCAGAACATATTTCAGGTTTTGAGATCAATAGTGTATTTTTGCTAATCTTTTTCTTGCAGTGTTTCCACATTCTCATAGGAAGTATGTTCCAGGATTACAGGAATGTAACCAAGACAAAGTCGTCTTAAAGTTCAAATGCATATTTCTACTTCTGTCCTGTGCTACCTCTCACCTTTGTTTTCAATGAACAAGTGTGTGATTAATATGTAATTCATGTCATTAAACTGCTTTTCTTCCTCCTGGATGATTAATGACTGCATTAAACAGATACTCCATTTCCTTCTCTTAGAATTCTTAGAAAGATTTCTAATCCAGATTTCACAGTTCCCTCAGCCAAGTCAATTTCTTTTTTCTTGGCATATTATTGTTTGCTAAAATCAGGAAGATTTATTTCTGTCACATACCTCAAAAAAAGTGATTTTCATAATTAAGCTATTTGCTCTTTATAAAAGCTGAGCTTTACATAAAACACCTTCATAGGCTCAAGTTATGGTATGAGCTAAAATACTAACAACCCAAATAGCAGTTCCACCCACAAGGAAGAAATCTGAAACACATCTGAAAATAAGATACAGCTGCTAGACTTTGTGGCAAAAGGTGACATTTTTTTCCTCCTCCAATGGAAAACAACTCCCACTCCTCACTGTCAGACAGAGGCACAAGGGGCTTTGTCCTCTTCCAGTCTGATCTTGTCTGTGTCCCTCAACAGACCCAGAAAATCACCATAAAATCCCTGCCATTATGCTTCATGCAAAGGCAGGGTATCTCAATTACACTCAAATACTGATATTTCAATATCCCCTTTTAGAACTTATTGGTCCAATTAACATTAAAAAGTGCCTAGATTTTTGCAATCTGAAATTTGGGACAAAGTTCTATCACTGTGGGGAAAGTGGCAACAATTTCACATGAAGCTAGGCTAGAGAGAAATGCAGTGTTTCACTCACAAGTGGAGTGTGGGAAGGGCTTCCCCAAGGGGGTGTGTAAAGAATGAACAAATTATTCAGGCTAGAGAACCAAAGCCATTACCATCTGCTTCTCTGTTGCCTTCTGAGTGGGGAAGTCCTGACATTACCCTGATAAGCCAGGGTAACTCACTTGCAGGTACAGGTCCTCTGTCTCAAATACATCTTAGGTTCTCCTGATTTCATATTAATTCGATCTAAAACCCTTACAAGTAAATGATGGTCAATAAAAAGAAAACACATTTGTACAAGAAGTGCAATATTATGAGATAGCACACAATCACTGGGAGAAAAAAAAACATTTCCATTAATTCATATTTCTAGCACTCAGCCAGATATTATCCTCATATGGAGGAAAATAACATTTGTCCACTTTATTTCTGTGGTAACTATATAGCAAAAAAACATCTTTACTAAATGACATTTTTAAATAACTTAAGCCACCATTTTATTACTACCTGACAATTCAATATTAAGTTGCTTAGGGGATATTATTCCAATTTATTCTCAGTATGCTGAATGGGGCTTTTAGAAAGCTTTTATTTCCCTCTTGGTATTCAAATTCTTTTGTGTTGATTTTCTTATGTGTTGATTTTTCTGTAATAGAAAATTAATAAAGCATTATTCCTTTTCAATTACAGACTATACAATAATGTGAAAATTGTAGACTTGGCACAATGAAAAAGCCTTCAGTAAAAGAAGGCTAAGTATTACCATAGTGGGAGCAGATAATACACAATCTTTAGATGAAAAGGAAGCATCTTCATCAATTTGAACTGGTTAATAATTACATATCTAATGCACTCTCAAGACAGAAACACCCACTGAAGATCTGCACCAATATTAGGTTAGACAGCAGCATAATAAACATTAGGGGAAAAAAATGAGCCTCTTACAAGGCTGGATAACAATTTTGTAGATAATTTCTGATTGTGTGTATGACTGCAGGTTGCTCCTGTTTCACCAGAAGGAGATTGCCTTATTAGCTGGCAGTAAAATGAAATGAGTGTAGAGTTATATCGCTGTAAGGATCAAGTTTTTTGTGAGATACACAAAGATTATGTCAAGTAATCATACACCCAATAACAGCAATCTGAACAATGAAACTCAGGTTTATAATGTCAGTTGCAAAAGTGTTTCACATTTCTTTCCCTTCTGAGATAAAATCATTCTTTAAAATATCCTTAAAAATACAATTTTTCACAAGGGAACATCTGACACTGCTGAAACCAAAAAGGTGCAGAAACAGAGCAGGTGAGTGGGGTTTCATGGCCCTGCCCTGAAGCTGCTGACAGAATTTGGACATCAGTGTAACAGCTTCTCCCCTGCTCACACCAGCAAAGGAGACTGAATTTCTGTAGCATAGAAGACAGAAATGACAACTTGGGCTGGAGTTCCACTGAGATGAGAAGCCATCCTTGTTCTAGGCAGCACAGAAAAATCAGCAATCAATTAAAGTACAAATTTATATGAGTGCTAAGTCAGAAACTACTTCACTGCCCTTAGAAGGCATTAACTGCTCATTTTTCTCAGAAACATTAGCAATTTAAGATCTCCTATCTAGACCCAAACAATAACAAAAAAACTTGTATTGAAATTTTATAGTATAGATTTGTTTGCTAGTTCTCATTTCCACAGTCAGATGCTGTCATGTATACACATTATTCCCCTAGACAATGGAAGAAACAGATCTCAATCCTATTGATTTCAAATCCAAGGTAATCCCACTGAAATAAAGACAGTGGCTGAATTACACAGACTATTTATTTGCATGAACTGAATGAAATTAATGCTCAAATTATATTTTCTTTAAAATATTTTATTATTACACTAAAATTGTTTTTTAACCTCACTTCTTATATATGGGTCAGTATTTTATCTTCAAGATTTCCATCTTAATAACTAGCTATTACTGCATACTACATAGATTTATTTTTTCTACTGCAGCAGAATTACAGTAATTAACTTTGTAGCAATTACCAGGGTAGATATTAATATTCATACATTTTTACAGAAAGAATGATCTTGAAATCTCACAGCAGGGATGGTTAAAATGATTCATTAATGTTCTGCACAGGTTTCTTTTCTAATTCATTAAGAAAATATTAGCATAATCATGTGAAATTAATTTCCTTTAAAAAGGTTGATATGAGTGAGGGATTAAGGGGAATGGTTCTAATATAAAAACATGGCTTGCACCATGCTCTTGGTCTCCAGAGGCTGACTATCATATTTGAGGTATTACTTGCCACTGTGCTTTGATAATGAAGAAGAAATCTGACATAGATGGAGGTAGTTGAGCTAAGGATTTCATTTTCACATAAAGTCTCATGCACCCTCTTCTTAGAGAGGCAGAGAAAAAAACCACATTACTCACCACGAGCAGGGGGCTGAAAGGGAATAAAATGAAGTGATAGGCTACAATTGAGGAGACCATAAGAGAATGGAATAAATGATAACAAAGGCTGAAGATAAAGTTCAGCAGAGATATCCAAATAGAAGACTTGGGTGAAAATAAATGGCCATTTAAAAAAAATGGGTTTTAGGGAAAAAAAAAAAACAAACTCAAAAAAAATTGGCAGTGAGAGTGTAAAAGACTTTGTTCATACACTGGTGTAGAAAGGCACAGGGGAAAGGACTTGTGCTATAACATGAAGTGACTCGTGATAAATTAAACTTTGGTGCGTGCAGTTTTAAAAAGTGAGTTGTGGAGGCTCCACTGAGTGAGAATAACTTCACTGAAACAAACCCAGGGAAGTCTGTGCTGTGAGCCAAGTCCAGGCTTTTTGTCACTACCACATTACATCTGGCATTGCTGCTCCCTTTTCCTCCTGGTGACTACACTTCCAGTCAGCTTTTAGCTGTAACTCTTGAATGCCCTCCAGAGACAGAGGAAAATTGGTCTTCTGCTAAGAAGGTAAATGCAAAGGTTTTAATCTTCTTTGCAAGGACTGCATCAGAGGTGGTATTCAAGAAGCTCATTCTAAAGATAGATTTGGGGGCCCATTTTTTATATTTGCTTATGTTTATTTTCCTTATAAAACCCAACAGGATTTCATAACCTAAATGCTTGAGCTCCCTGTCCATGAACCTACTACCCAGCATCCAGCTGTGCCAACCTCCTCACTCCTTTTCACAAAAGCATCTTATTTAACACTCCAATAATGGAAATTGATTAGACAAATATAATTCTTTAATCTAAGTTACAAAGCACCAGGATCTCTGTACCAAAAAAGAGCACATGACTGAACTCTTTAGCTTCAACATCCTGAAAATCAGCATTTCCTAGTGTTTTCCCTCAGTGAAGTAATAGTTAAACCTTGATACAATTTCCTAGTGCACTCCATTATTTACAATCTCTGCAATTATTATTCCATGGCACATACAGTCAAACCTTTCACAAGTAAATTACACACACATAATTCCCACTGATTTATGACAGACACCCATTAATTCTTATATGTGCTCATATTATTCCATCTATTGATGTGAAAGGGCCATAGCTCAGCTTAAGCAGCAAATCCATACATATGGACAGGACTGCAGTACAGTGGGGACCTTACAATGTGGCAGGGACAGAGGGAAGGGCACTCTGGGATGAGCTTGCACTTGAGAGAGAGACAAGGAATGGCCTGTGCACTTTTCCTCTGCTCCACATTAATGCAACTTAAAAAATATTTTATATGTTTTTTTTCCTTCCCTTCTCATTGATTTAAATCTACATTCTCTTTAAAAATAATTCTGTACCCTTAAACTTTAAAATTCATTTTAACTTCTTGAAATTGCAACAAAATTGCCTCCCTTAAATTTTCCCTTTTCATCATTTTCTGCTTAAAATTCATTAAACCAGTGTTTGTACCAATTCAGACCTCCAGGTATTCTCAAAAACTTTATGCAGCCTTAGATTATTTTTTACTTTTCTCCTATAATGTTCTGGTTATATCTACTACTAAGCAAGATCAGTAAACTCAAGTATTTCAGCTTTCTGCTTTCCAAAATTTTCTGTCATTTTACATAAAGAAAATTCCCTTTAACATAGAAGAAATTTGGTTGTTTTCCCCAATTTGTCCTAATTACAAAGGCTTCTTAAAAAACTCAAAATATTATTCTTTTATAAAGTTTTTTTTTTCATCAAAATAAAAGCTACCATTCTGAAGGTTTTAGATCTATGTGGAAAATGTTCAGTTGAAACATATACCACAAGTCCTCATTCTTCTATTGCCATCTCTGTCATTGATTGCTCCTGAATGAAGAAAGGGAACAGAGACAAAATATACTCAAGGGCACTCTTCCATCTTTTTCCCACATGGTCCCTTCTTTTGTAATTTTTTTGTGTGCAACCACCACCTGCTCAGTGGTAGAAAAGTATTTTTTAGTGACTTAAAAACTTCTTTGATAAAGGAATGTAAAACTACTTTCTGAAAGCTTTCAAGCTGCTACTGAAATATCATAAATGGGGAAAACAAAGCAGATTCACTTTTCTCATTAATAAAATTGTTTTTTAACAATAGTTAGGAAGTCATGGACACAGCTCTCAAAGAGTTTCATGGAAACTCTTATTTAAAGAACATTATCTTCCCCCAGTTTTATTAGCATCCTATCCTTTTTTGTCTCTGTTATAAACCTTAAGCTTTTAGCTTCATCTAATAACTCTGTTAGCAGGAATTCCAGCCCAATTTATTCATTTACTTTTATTATATAGAGATTTATTTCAAATGGCTTTTGGACAACTAGGCAGTTTAAAAGGGGGGGAAGCCAAACCCAGCTACACATAACAGAGAGGAGACATTTTCAAGCAGTCTTAGAGAATGAAGTTTAGACTCAATTGCTGTCCTGACAACTGGGTCAGGCAGCCACATAGTTAATTTATTGTTTAGCCCTATTGTTAAGCAGATCTAAACTTTTGTGTTATCTCTTTAAAACCTTATGGACAGTTGAATTGCAGCCATTCCATGGATAAAAGTGAAGGAAGTCAAAGGCAGGCTGTTGATTCAAGGGCAGCTTACACAGAGATAACCACACACTGCAAGATGCCACCACAAAAACCAGCACTTCAAAACAATACAAAAAAAAAACCAAACAACCAAACAAAAAATCAAGGCCTGCACAAATGTAGGCAAACATGTACATGTACAAGGAAAGACCTGAGTGTCACACAAGAAGTGCTCCTGGATGCCTTAGGTGGTTTATGCTTCACCCAACATCTGAGTTATTGCATCCTCACCTCACCTGTTTTGAGAACTAAGATTTGTTAAGTGATTCTGGGATTTGATTTATTATTTTTTCTGGCTTTATAAAGGCAGACCAAAGTGAAGCCTGAATTTCTCTTAAAAAAAAAAGAAGCAAAAATAATGCATTTGTCAGTGTTCTCCACTGTCTTTGCTGCATGCCACAGACTTTTGCACAAGTCCTAGGTGTTCACTGTGCTGCTGTTGCCCTAACATTTTTGATTTATCTCAGATCTAAAGTTTTAAAATGACTGTACTGAAGTGCTGGCATGAAAACAAGGGTAGTGAAACAATTCAATTAAATAATCCAGTCAGAGTTTTCTATAGCTCTTCTCCCTACTCTGCTCCTTTTCCTAATTTATCAGCACCAACGCTTGAAAAATTGGGTTCTCTACCATTCATCAACACTTCTGTGACAACCTTTTAATCAATTCTCAGTTTGATCATCCTATTAAAACTGGCAAACCCGATTCCCATTTTTTATGTCAGCTAGATCTATTCTCTTAAGAGCCTGAACCATCTGTCTTTCCTAACTTGCTATCTAGGGTCAATGCTTCTTGTTCTTTAAGTCTTTTAGGAGATTGCAGTGCAGTGTGTCCTCACTCTCTGGAGATTCTCTCTTTTGCTGCACTATTGTCTCCTAACTTCTGGTTTTTGTGAGGTTTCTGGTTTTGGTTTTTTTACATTGTTTGGTTTTCTTTTAATAACAGATTTCATCCCACATCTCTTGTCTGAGCCAAGCTGGTATCAGCTGCAGACACAGCCTTGTAAAGATAGCTGAAAAATACATTGCAAAGAAAGATAATAATGAAAATTATTCTGGGAAAAGCTGCACCTAACCTATATAATATTTCATTAACCAGACTTTCATGGGCACGCAAAACCCACCCTATTTCAGAATTAATTCAATCATTCCTTTCTAACATCAAATATCACATGCATCAACCACCACACTTCATTTGTTAGATGATCTTCAGCCATTACAAAAAGAAATAAACATAAAAGCATAGATAATTTGAAGCTAATCTCACCAAGACACGGGGCAGTAGGAATAGGCTGACAACAATTAATGAAATCTAAGATGAAAAAAGCAAATTTCTATCAATGAATCAGATATAGATTGATTCAAGAGAAAACAAGAAATACAAGTTGCTGCCTGACTTAAAATCTGTATGGGACTCTTGTTTTAAAAACTGGAGAAGTGAATTAAGTTTGCAGAAGTAATAAAAGACAAGTAAATTCAACTTTATAAAGCTGAGGATGAGCACAGTAAGTTGACAAGCTTTCCTAAGAGCAGATCCAGGAGACTGGTGAAGTCTCAGATATACACATCCAGTGGCTTACATCAAATACATCAAACCCATAATAGAATCATGATCCAGGAAATTACTTTCTTAAATAAGTATTCCTTGAAATTATGCTAATGATGGAGGTTTCTCAACACACAGAAGCATAGTGAAGGAACAATTTGATCATATGTCATTGCAGACAATCCAATTAAAGTGTCTATTTGATGTTCAGTAACAGAGGAAAAGTAGAGTTGTAAAGTTCTATTAAAATGAATAAAACTAGCCTAAAAATATATAACTTTTAGTTAGATTTCAGGTACACTGACACTGAACTAGTGTGTGACTTTAGCAGTGCTATTGCCAGAATCCTAGGACTGAAATTTCACTAAGTCAAAGATAAAACTAAAAATAAAAAGCATTAGGGAAAAAAATGCAAGAACATTATTTGAACCTATTAGTTGCAGGAGTTTTAAAGCACAAATCCATAAGTAGGCATAGCTCATCTTATAGACATAATTCCTGCTTCCCTTAACACACCCACCCCATTCAGGCACTGGTTTCTGCCTCTCCTTCCAATATTTATTCCCTCCCAGTTCAGGGTAACACATCTTCCCATTTCTACTGTACATGACTCCTACTGAAAGTTAGCTACTATAAACCACATGGCACTCAGCTTCCAGCCTGGAGACAGTTAGAAATATTCAATATGAGGTCCTGGGAGCCCCCACACACATCCCAAAGCTGTCTGGAAGGCACACAGCTGCTGCCTATTGCAGCATCCATGGGCACCCACTTCACCCCTCAAAAGTGGCCACTTCATGGGCACTCAGAACTTTTTTTTAAATGCAATAAAATATCCTGCAGCTGAATTCCTTCCCTCTTCAGAATATCTCAATGGGTTTTCACCCTAAACCACTTTGCATCTCAAAAGCAATAAGTACTCAGTGGACTCAGGAACTCCTGCCTGCAAATTTACCCAGCTGCAGAACTTCTGTTACCTCCTCCTCCTCACTCAGCATTGTAAATGTTGCTACAACATCAAGTTATGTGTTTGCTTGGGGTTATCTTTTGTATAACTCATGTGGCAATCCAACCCACTGGAGACAAAAGTAAAGGAGAAGCTAACATGCTCTCGTGCTATAAACGGGACTGAAACAAACATGAGAAAAATTCTGATTCTAGAAACCTGCAGTTCCTCATCCATGGCTACGTGAGATGTCTATGCCCAAGCTTATAATTCTTTTATTTGCAGCCATCACCTTGAACAAACAAATGAAAACATGCAGAGGGGCAGGTGGCTGTGCAGCTGCAGATGTCACTGTGAAATAGATTTGATCAGGCTAAACTTAGTGATGACCCAGTAGGAAACAAATTAGAGATTATAAAGGGGACTGTGGGCATTTTAAACCACCTGAGTTGCATTTAAATTAGGCAAAACCCTTATGCAAATCCGTGCCTCTTTGCAGCTTCAACAGAATCATTCCAAAGCTATTTAAAACAATCTCACAACGTGACATTACCCCAGTGCTGGTTGCCTCGAAGTGCAGGATGCTGTTATGGTTTATAGCAAACCATTACAGATAACAGGGCTCAGTTGTACTGCATGTTGTCATTACTGGACACTCTGGGTTTCACAGTGCAGTTACTCAGAATTATGTCTGTCAGCTCACCAGAGACAGTAGGACAGCAGCCATTCCTTTCTGCTTTTTTCCCTCCCTGTTTTCTCACTGCACAATTTGTTATGGAGACACTTTTCAGCTGTTTACTTCTCAGCAGCTCATTCTACAATATATGACATGGCAAATCATTCAAGTTCCTCTTGCATTATTACATCAGTGTGCAATAGGGGAGAAGCACATGGCTCACTGTAGGGTTATTAAATCACAGGGCTATCTCCACAGCTGCCACAGACATGCAAACAAACCTAACTTACTATTCCTCTCCTGTTTTTTCATTTATGCTCACACCTCCCCTCCTTTTGCTACCTCACTATGCTCTGTGTTGTCTCTCCAGCATAAATATACAAATAAATACAGAACATGTGTTATTCCTTATGAGTTGCATCCATCTAAAAGAAATTTAATGGCAAAACCCTCACTGACCTCAAAGGTGCCAAGGCAATTCCATTTGCTGCACTAATGGTCTGAGTGAACACAGCACCACCAGAATTTCCAGCCTTCTCCAACCTCTCAAAATGAGTTTGCATCCTTGCAATTGCATCTAACCATTAGTCCCTCTCCTCAGAGGGCCACTTAGTGTAAATCTGTGCAAATTGGTAAATGCAATTCCAGGCTGCAGCCCCCAGCTGGATAAAAATATGTTTCCCAAGTTAAAAAGGACAGACTATCAACTCATCTCAAACACTACTGTGCATTCTTTCAGGATGTGTTGCAAAAAAAATAGAGATGGCCAAGATTGTGCCAATAATCAGGTGTGAGAACCAAAAGCAGTATAGTAAATATCAGCCCTTCAACCCACTAATTAGCCTCCCTGAAAGTGAGGTGTATGAATTTTAGCAGAGCACTGGGAACTGGATCAGTTGCAAAACTTCCATGTGGTTGTTGATAGCTGTAGATGGAAACACTTTGTTTTCACATGACATCTGCTCCTTTGTAAAGGCATTTCAGTCTTTTTTGGGCTCCTATCAAGAAGGAGTCCCTGAAGCTCATTTTTACCTTTAACCAGTTAAAAAAAACAAAAAACAACAACAACAACAAAAAAAAAAAAAAAAAACCAACAAAACCAGAAAAGGGTTGTTAATACATGCCTAGATAATTATACAGCTCAAATTCAGGCAGACCAATATGGGGACAGACCGTGGGGGAAGTTTGTTGTGATTTTATGGTTTGATTTTGTTGGCTTTTTTCTTGGTCTCCAGCCCTTTAAAAGGTTTTGCTTCTTACACTAAACAGTGACCTGCAATTTTCAGATATCAGTTTAAAACATATCACAAAATGAAACCCTCTGAAGAAAAGAGACTGAACAAATGCATTACAAGCACTGGGTCACAAAAACTTGACCAATTCTGACACACACAGAAATTTTTATTCCTCTCTCTTACAAATCCTTTCACCAGCAGGATCTTTTGGGCTAAAGGGATTAAATTCAGTACTTTTGTAAAGGTCAGAAAGGACCATTTCTAAAATCTGTTCAACTTTCTTCTTTGCTTCTTTTGAATGGTGCACCAGAGAGAGCAACTGTATGGGCTCAAGTTTCCATTTAACATATTTTTGACACTTTGCTCCTCTGCTGAAGGAACGAAGGGCAGTCAGTTAACTTTCCCAGAGCTCACAAAGGAAGAGATGTCAACAGAGCTTATCCCATTTCTTTAGAGCTGACACAACTCTTCAGAATGCCTGGGAGGAAGCTACATGAGGTATTTTGTCATAAATTTTTTCCTATTATTTTATATTTCAAATCTTTCAGTGTTCCCTGGGATGGACCTAGAGTTCATAATGCTATATTTCAATTTATTTGATAAAGCTAACTCTCAGTGCTACCACAGATTATTTTAAAGGCTCCCTTAAAATATTAAGTAGCATCTTGGGTCTGTACAAGGAAAAAAATTTATCATCTAATCACAGCACTACAGAGTAGCAAAAATTAGGGATGGAAGAGAACATCCTCTCTAGCCCCACACCAGTGAAGGATTGCCCTCCAGAGTCCTCTCTCTACTGCTTTTTCATGTCTAAATTTAAACTGTCTTAAGTGATGGGTCTTTCACCACTTCTTCCTCTCCTGCATTCTCAATTTAGTGTCACCAAGCTTTATCATGGAATTGAGCCCACATTTTATTTTTCTTAATTTCAACCCATTAGTCTCTGTTATACCCCTCTGTTCCTCTCCATGGTAATTTTTCACCACCATTAGTCTTTACTGAGCAAGTATATCAAGACAGTTACCATGTCCCCTGCTCTATTTGCATATCCAGTCTAAATATATTACACTCTTAATTTTACCTGATAAATCAGATTCCTCTAGTCACTTAATCTTTCTGGTTGCTCTTCTATAACTTGCCCTCAAATTTTGCACATCCCCAGGGTGGCAACAGGCAAAGGCATCAATTTATCTTTCAAGGCTTCACTCAGGCTAAAACACCAAGGCAAACCTTGGTGTCATCCTGCCAATCTCCAAGAAAAATACAACTTTTGGTGGCCTTGCTGCTCTCCGGGTCCTGTGTTTTAACTGTGAGAAGGTAGGATGGACAGGTTGAAAAATGTATAGGTAAATAAGCTTTTGAAATAAGCTCAAGTAGGGGCTTCCTTTTTTATTTTAAATAATTCTTATTATCCTCATCTGGAGTCACTGTTCTTCAGGGTGGGAAAAAGTCTTTTTTAATTGTGTCAGTACACATTCATATACATAGATTTTAATTTGAAAAAAATCTATCTTTGATGAAAATGATCACAGGATCTGCTTTTGGAAAGAAGAGGGTTGAACAGACAGCAAGGCTACTAGGGTAAGAAAAAATAACTATAATCAAAGCAAAGACAAGAAATCAACTCCATGTACCAAAGCAGAAAACCCCAATCCCAGGAAATGTTGTTGTCTGATGGTTTTGCTCTGGATTTGCAAAATACAGTATTTCCACATAACTGTGAAGCTTGGAATCAGTCCCCATTGAGATCAACAGTAATAAAGGGATTTTGTTTTTTAAAAATTACTAGAAGCAGTTGTTGGCCAGTTTCACCAGTCAGCTTGGAAATCTCCACCTGTGCCTCATCACACCTCAGCCCTCAGTAATATGGGCAGCACAGAGTCTTCCATCCTCCCCTTTCCAAATAAAAATTACAATTTTTTGGTTTTCTTTTGGTAGAATTAATAGTTTCAGTACTGATTGTCGTATTAAATCCTTGTTCCCAAGGACACACGTGAGAAATTGCCAATTTTCTCAACTTCTGCTTCTTTCTCCCAACCTCACCACACGTGCCAAGGTAAATCAGTGAAATTGGCCATCTCCATTTCAATCCAACCCCCACTTCATGGAAAGGAGACAGAGTGGGGATTTCTTTTCTGCTACAGATATCTTTCCATTGAACATTATTCATATTTCACATATGCAAGAGTGAAGATTTCTTGCCTGAAAAGACTATGTAGTAAAACTAGAGTGAACTTCAATATTTTCAGGTTGATTTTTTATTTTTTAACACAAACCCAGCACAGATGACTCCCTCTATAAATATTGTTCAAATTAGTGTGTAAATTTGAAAACTTTAAGCACCACCTCAGGGTATTCAACAGCCTTCTCCTTTATCTGTCCTGATAAAAACATCCTGTAAAAGTCCAGAAACATCTCTCAGCTATTTAATGCATCTCATCCCTAAACAATAATGATTGATTTTGTTTGGTCTGGAAAACACAAATTATCCCATAATCATTTTATCTTGCCAGACGAGCCTCCCTTGACTTGCTTGCATTTTAAGAAGAAAAAGCAGCGATTGTAATGAAAAATGGAAAAGGCTGGAGGCATACAAAATATTTTTCTGCTTCTAGAAACATATTTACTATAATTGGCTACACAGACTAGACTTGTTTTTCTGTGAAAGCAAAATGGATTTAAAAATAAAAGGGGACATTCCCTTTAAACTTGCCTTGCAACTATCCAGGGCTTCATTTCCACATTTCCCTGCTTTATAACAAAATAACATGCACAACAACGATGTTTCTTTCCTCTTATCTTTTCAAATAAGTTTATGCCTTAAAAGAAAAAAAAAAAAAAATTCAAACCTTCAGATGCATAAAAGAAGCCTTGATTGAGAGAGCACAGTCAAGAGAAACAGGGATTGGGCTGGAGCAAGGTACACTGATGGGCTAGAGACTGAAAGAAAAAAAATCACCACATTTTTGCCAAAGAGAAAAAAAAAAAAAAAAAGTGTGGCAAACAGGAGGACAGGAGGCAATAAAATGCTGGGGTTTACCTGTATGAGTTAATAGGCCAGCATTTGAAATTTAGTTTTTTGTGCAGAATAACTGCCCAGGGATACTGAGATGTCTGGGGAAGGAAGGCAGCCTGTCCTGAAACCAGGGATTTGGTGTTCTCAAAGTCCTGAGCTGAAAACGTTGACATAGAAACAAAGTAGATTCCTCCCTCTTTTTCCCTTCAAAATTATTCTCCAAGTTTCACACAGCCTCACAGACAAACTGCTTCTTGAGAAAGATATTTCAAGAACAACTTTCAGAAAATTCCACCTGAATGTGAGAGAGCACTTCTTTACTCTGCTCTGGAACAGGCTGCCCTGTTCTGAAACTCAGAACACCAAAACTCACCAAATCTGGACAAGGCCACCAGCACTCACTTAGATGATAATGTCCAGGACAAAATGGGGCCTGATGATGCACAAAGTACAAGAATTCACTGCTGGGGTAAAGGAAAAGATGTTTGAGCAAATGGCCAAGGAGCTGCAAGCTGTCACCACAGCCAGGCTGAACATGAAGGTCAATGTGACATGCAAGGAGCTTTCTGCCTTTAACAACAGCTTCATTACATTAATAGCAGCCTGAAAAACGTGTTATAGTTATATTGCTTCTGATCTACATCTTCACTCCCAACAGATTGATCCCCTATTAAGGACAGGGGAATTTCCAACACTTAAGTCCTGCTATAATCTTACTAGATTTTGATACCTTTATGGTTCTTCAATTTCCTGTCAGCAAGATAACCCACACAGCACTTCTCTGAAACAACAGGAGGGACATGCCTGCACTTACTGCTAGTAATAGATCATATTTAAGAAGTTCAATCAAAAGCTGAGATAGCCATTTACAAGGAATTATTGGAGCTCATCTCTCAAAGAACCCATAAGCTGGAAGGAAGAACAACTTTCAGAGCAATAAATCTGTCTTTAATGTCAGTACAAAACTCACTGCTGTGGTCAACAGCATTTCAGAGGAGTTTTAGGATGTTCAGAAACAAAACACTGCCTGGAAATTCCACCAAATGTAGCTGCTGTGTCAAGTCAGCTGTTTTGAAATGCTCTATTTGGTAAAATAGCAAACAGGTATCTCCTATTAAATTCTTCTGTTGATTCAGCCCAACAGTGATCCAGCTGTGGCTTCAGCCAGAGTCCCCTGCACTGTCCTTGTCCCACCCAAGCACTCAGCTCCAGGACAGTCTCAGAGGAAACACACAGTCCTCACATACCCCCTTTAGAAATTCTGTTAGAAATTTTGGTTTCCTAGAATAAGCTGTCAGATATTAAGGAAGAGCAAAGAACTTCTGAGAAAGGATAATGATATCTGCTGCCCAACTCCACATTGTAACAAGTCACCTACAAAAAAACCCAAAAAAAACAAACAAAAAAACCCCCACAAAACAAACAAAAAAAACCACCAGAACCAAACCAAGAAATAATCTCTTTTACTAAGGGTGTTTGGCTTTTCACTCCAGTTTACTCCACACATTGCATAGAGCCATCTTACCATCCAACTTTTCTAACAGCAGAACTCCACCATGTGATGCGATTAAAGATGAAGAAGCAGGCAGTTTCAGTGTAATAAATATTCTGAAGTATTTATATTCTCAGCTACAGCTCTCCTTTAGGTATGCACAAAGGCCTTTGAGGCAGCAGACAGGTTTCAAAAAGGAACAGAAAAAGCTCCAGTGATGCTGCTTTAATCAGTCCTGTGCCCCTAAACTCCAGCCACATGTCAGAATCCAAACTGGAGTTCATGGGCTGGGAGGAACCTAAGTGCACTCAGACTCCCAATAGGGTACAATTAGTTTTCTTTTAAGGCTGGAATAAAAAGTTGACAGCACAAAAAGTCTTTCACTACAATGGAAGCTCCAGAAGAAATACACCCAAACAAAAACATTTTGGTTTTGTTTTCCCTTAAAGCCAAGGATCTTACTGCTCTTTCAAATTAATTATTTATGTTGATCTACTGAAATGAAGCCAGCTGATCCAAAACTCATCTGTGTTTTCATATAATATTTGCTGAGTGGTTTTCCCCAACAGGGTGGGATGATGAAGCAAGAACACATATTTCATTTCATTCACAGCCTATAAGTGACCCCAATTAAAGAAACAAGAAAGAAGAAAGTCTTTTCATGAGTGGTTTTCATTCCTGCCAACAAAAAGTAATATGCCTCTCCTGGTTTGCAACCAGTGTCCCTTTGACACCCAGCCTACTCCATGCCTTTCAGATATTCTCCCAGAACCAAGACCAAACCCTGCCTGCACAGCATGCAGCATCTGAGCTGTGTCTCACAAACCCAGGGACCTGCTGCCCTCCAAGCTCTCCTGCCAATCTGCAATCAGTACTCTGCATTTGACCAGACCAGCCCATGGAAAACACCAACTCTCTTATCAGGTGCAATGAAATTCCACCTCCTGATCCAGAGCAAAATCAGCAAACTGACTTCCAGGACTTGCCATACTCTCTGCAGGGAGTTCATTTACTTGCCCAAGAGCTCACCACTACTAATTTAGAATCCCCCCCTCCTCAGTGATGTCCAGCTTAACAGACTACAGGTAGCTCTTCCCTCTCACTGCCTGGAGAGCTGAGGCCAATCTGAAATTACATTTTATCTTTCTTTAATTTCCTTGGCAGTCACAGCCCTTTCTCACAAGGGAAAGGCTGCAAATGCCAAGGCTGACTGGAAACCATCTTGATTTTGTGTCAGTGTAAGTTTTGTCTCTGCAGGGGACTTGCCCACAATTTAAACCAATAGATGTCATCTGAGAGCCTGGCTTCAAATTGACAGCAGTCAGCTAAACTCTGGCAGGAGCAAACAGACAGCAAGAGCTGCTGCCTGATGAGAAGCTGTTAGCAGCTGGACAGCAGAGAAGTTTTAGATTTTCTGAATGGATGATTATTGGAGCTGCAATTCCTCCCCTGTAAGTAGCCAGAGTCCTTCCCCTTGCCCTGCACATCTGTTGTGATGTCCCACAAGCTGCCCTGCTGAGGAGCACCACAGACACTATCTGTGGGTATTGAGCACTTCATTTAAGTGTATTAGGAACAAAATGGTTGAAGCATTTGATTGAAAACAGATTGAAGCCCATGGCAATCAAGCAGCAGCCACCTCCATTCCCTGAGCTTCTCAATCACCCCCAAGCAGCTCAGAGTCCAGCCAGGCAGAGCCCCCAGCCCCAACAACAGAATTATCCACAGTTTGCCCTGGAAGGCTCCAAATACCACCCCTTCTCAGCAATACCCTAAAGATGACAGGGGGTATTTCTATTTATTCTTGTGTGCTGCAAAAGTTATTAGTGCCAGCAGAGGCATTGGCAGGAATCCAAGGGAATACCCTGCACTCCTGGAGTGGGCACTGCATTTACACAATGCTCAGAAAGACCCTGGGATTTCACATTATCACAGATGATAATCAAAATAACCTGCAATTTCATAGCTACACAACTATAAAGATCTGCAGGAAAATAAAATAATGGTGAGGATATCAAGAACAATATTGTATTTGTTGAAGAGACAGGCAGATATATCTTTAAAACCAAATTATTTGCTAGTTACTGCTGCAGTCTGCAATGTATGAACACTGCCTGCCTTGGGATCTAAGCTGAATAAACATTGCCCACTCTCAAGCCAAAGATCATAGAACCAGGAGGAAGGAGCTGACAGAGCCAAGGGTTGTGTCTCCAGCTGGAGACTTGCTGCTCTCACCTTTCCACCACTGAGACATTGTCCTGTCACCTGGTGACAAGCACAGCAAGACAAAGGAGGGGGGCAAAACAAATCAACCGACCACTGGCCCACAAATATGGGGCATAATGGATCTGCAATTCATCAAGCTGAAACACCACGTTAAAAACAGTTAAGAAACTTTCTACTGAGCAGTGTTTATTTATTTTTAATTCTGAAATAATTTAGGGCTTTCATTCTTATTTTCTAGCAAACCATCTCATCTTTAGATATCAACTAAAGGACAGAAAAAATGCCCATAATTTACCCACACTTATGCATCAAATGCAGCCAATGTAGTTCCCTTTTAAGCTATGAAAGGGGTCAGACTTGCAAGAGGAAGAAAATTGACAAATGCAACATTTGAAAAGATACAGTCTCAAAATTAAAGAGAACAGGGAAGCAACCTGCAGCAATTCACAACAGTTTTCACCATTCCCTGCTCCCAAGGGTTTTGCAGAAAAGACAAGGAAAGTGGCAGAAGTAACCAGCAGAAGCCATTTCTGAGTATTGGTGGTAATACAGGGGAACACACACTGCCAAATCACATGTTTTGCAGGGTTATTCTAACAAAGTGACAATGAAATGCAGTGAAATGTAGTGCTGGGATTGAATCCATCTGCAAATGGAAATGCATTTTAGACACGTCAGCTGCTCACAGCATTCATATCACCACTCTGGCTCCCCCCAAAACAGTAGTGGGAAGCCCTGCCATGGAAGGAAAGGCCATCAAGGGCTACCAAATGCAAAGATAGAATATAATCCCCAGCTCTGAAAGTCCCTAAACTGCAGATTGCCAGATGCTGGAAGAGCACAGTCAGAGCTACAGTTTTGATTTATCCCCACAACTTCCCCTAAAGCATCCACTGCTGGCAGCTGCTGAGGGAGACTGGGGGACCAGGCAGGGCTTCCCTCTGTCCCACTGGGACTGGTGTCACTTCCCAGACTGGGTGAAGGTTCAAGTTCTCACTGGTACACTCCCAGAACACCCATAGGGTGAGGAAAAGGATGCTTTTACAAATGAAGCAAAGGGGAAGAACTCTTGTGCCCATAAAAGAGTATGGTACAGACAAAAAATGCTAGACAGGAAAATGAGAGAGAGGATTTTTAGTAAAATCCATGGAAGGAGATCTCAGCAAAATGTAATCCCTTCAAAGTAAGGGATATTGACAGGAAAATTCCTGCTGGGATATGCCAGAGGCACATCTGATACAGTTAACAGCCATATTAATATCACCTTTGGTTCCTCAGAAGGCCAACAAAAAACCAAACCTGTTTGGTGGGATCAGGAAAATAGAAAAAATTCTTCTGAAGCTCTTTTTGAGAGTGCAAATGAGAACAGATTTATAGTGATCTTGGGCAGTTGCTGTGGTCTTGCAGGAGCACACACTGTTCTCAGAAGGATTTATGACATTTCAGCACATCTTTCTTAGCATAAAGGGTAATTTAGCCTCTACAGAGCAAATAGCTGGGAGAAGCAACCTGCACATAAAAGTTTGTCATAACAAGGGTGACAGTACAGCAGTGCTCAACTCTCAGCTTCTACACTTCCATCAAGTGCTCTCAGAAGAGATCAAGAAAAATCCTTCAGTCTCTCACCAGTCATTGGATAAAGAAAACTCTTCAATTCCCATCCCCAAGCATCTCCTCACAAGCATGGAGATCACAGTGCTTCAGTGCTACAAGTGAGCAAGAGCTTCTCCAAACCTGCCATGGCCATAAGGAAATCTAAAGACTCCCATTGAATTCTCTAAAGACTCCCATTGAATTGTCTCTTATTCCCCACTCAAAGGCACATTTTCTACTTTAAGCTGCAGGTGCTGCTGGAGACACACATGCACCAGGGATGAAACATGTTTTTCCCCTTTCAGTGATGTACAAACCTGGATTCAATTGTAATGATATCTCCCATGGGTATCAGGAAAAAAGAAATCCCTGAACAAGGTATTCTTCTTATTAATACTCCATAAAACTGCATACACAAGACACCTGAATTATTAGGATTTCCATTACTCAGGCCAGTAAGCATCCATAATTAACTGCTGCCTTGAGAAATTGCTCACAAGAATCTCTGCTGCTGTGAGCAAAGTAGAATCCACACTGAAGTAGTAATACCTCTATTAACTTTAAGGTAAATAAAATTAGAAATGTTACAAAAATTTAAAATCAGCAACAGAACAGGACCAGATACTTATCAGCAGTTCTTTTTTTTTCCCCTCACAATAAAAAAAAAAAAAATTCTATTACTCCCAATGTGAAAGCACATTATTTCCTGTGGATGATCTATTTTCACTGCATTTTCTGAAAGAAATAAAGTTCCACCAGCCAAATCCCTAGGCATGTCTAGGACAGACCCAGTGTTAATAGACTTGTTCCCTCACAAAATAGCTGGTGCTGGAGATTGGCTTTTCTGTAATCACAGGCTGCTAGTTCAGATCAAACCTGCTGCTTGCAAGGTGTAGGAAACATTTTGTGTTCAAAAAAGTCCTTTCTGACTGTGGAATACCAAAGCAGCTCAGTATGGCTCTGTACTCCTCCAGACTCAGCATGGTTTGAGTTATAGCCCTAGAAAAACTATCCTAACTCAAGGATTCTTAATTACTCTTTGCATTTCATGACTTCATTAATTCCCTGGAGAGGGCAGGAACAGCAGGAAAAAAAAAATAACACAACCAAATCCACTTGAGCTATCCAGCACTGTGAAGGGCTAACAGCCACACAAATATGGAATTAAAAAAAAAAAAAAAAAAAAAAAGAAAAAGTACTGTAGTTACTGTCCAATATAACTACAGTAATATGAATCATAACTACTGAATGGGAGAGGGTGGAGAAACTGCAGCAGAAAGAAAGGAGCTGATAATGGTGCCTTTGCCCAGCCCATCCTCAAAGCCAGCAGCAGAAGGCCAACACTGTTTCAGAAGCCAGACAGAAGAACATCATATCACTAAAGTGCTCTGAGAAGCAAAACATTCTCTCCAAATCCAGTCACTGGATGCTGAACTTCATTGATGGGAGCAGCTGTGAAATGATTCAAGTGCAGGTGTGACACTGAGACATGCTGGGGACTCACACTTTGAAGGAATCCCCACAAAACCATAGCAAAACCCAGCCCCACCCTGCAGAGGCACTGCAAGCAGGTCCTGGAGCAGCAGGGGACACTCAGCAGTGCCAACCCAGGGGAGCAGAGCAGATCCTTTGGGTCTCTGGATCAGAACCAGACTGGCAAAGCTTCACCAAAGCTCACAGCAACCCACTCAGCTACAGAAAAGGGACTTCTCTTTGACACAGCTTTTCTCTGCAGGAATAAAGGCATTTCCAGGAGGCTGTTGGCACAGCTCTGCTCTCCAGGTGAGGCACAGCACAGTTATTTCATCCTGCCCAGGCCACACCTACTTTCCCTCTTATCCCTTTATTTGTATTTTCTTCACAGAAAACAGCAGGACAATCAATGCACCAGGGCTTAATTTAAAGCTGTGATATTTCCAAGGCACAGAGTAGGAAACAGGAACTGAGAAGCATTTCTGGGTCACACACTTCAGCTTATATTTGTTACTGGTCACCTATTTATGCACATACAAGCAAAATTCCAACTCAACACCATCCAAATTTCCCAGTCCAGCTTCTTGAGCAAGCACAGCTGATAATAGGAAACTCAGACTCAAAAATAGCAGGTTTCCATCCCAGGAGAGAATCAAGGCTCTTGGAAACACTAGAGCAAAGCAGACAACATGACTGAATCGACCAAAGAAATCCCACTGAATATAAACAGGTAGAGTTTTATAGCCAAGTGAAAAATTCTAGGCCAGAAACTGACTTGACAAGAGCACCTTTTCAATATATCTTTCCGATATTCAGCCAAATTTCTAAATAATGAATGCTTTCTGACCAAGTCTAAGCACTCCTGAGACAAAATAAACCAAGAGAATAATTGTATGGGTCACTGTCCATGACAAATCTCCATTTCATACATTCTATGTAAATGTTGTTGTTTACAGCTTGGAGAATTTCATGCATCTTGAAAGCTCAAAACTGTTTTTACTAAATAATTATCTCAAAAATCACAGCTTGATCACTATAATCAAAACTTTAAAAATTCAATTATTGCTTAATAATGGCAATTGGCTCAATAAAACAGGATGAAGTTTGTACCTTTGTTGTGTTTTCTTTAAAATCAAAACTTCCTTTGACTTAAACAGAAAAGCTGGCAAAGAGAAACAATTCATGAACTGATTCAGATTCCAGTAGTTCCTTGTCTCCAGATGGCTGAATGATCTTCTCTGGAGTCACAGTAACTCAGACTGAGACACTTAATTGATTCCCCCCATTTTCCAGTATTTCAAAAGGAACAAACAAAAGTTCCTCAAAGAGAGCCAGCAGCCAAAGAGAGCCATTGTAGCACAGGTAAGGGGCCACTGGGGATTCAAACAGGCAGCTGGGGAAAAAATGTTTGGTTTTTTTTGCACTGTAAATTCAAGATAAAAACAAATAAATAGATGGAGCGGGTGAAAGGAAAGCTATGGAGATTGTTCATAAGAGTACTTTGAGCCAAAAGGAAAGTATTAGGTATTAATCAAATTTTAGTTTTAGTTTTTAGTATGTGGTTCAATCCCCTAAAAGTTGCTGCTCTTTTTTGTGCTTTTGTGCAAAATGATACTAAATCATCTTTTACCTGCAGTGAACTTTGGGATTTAGCAGCAAGGCTCCACTGACATTTGAATCTTATTGTCCCTTCATGGGAACAACCAATAATGACCCAAGCCCAGTGTCTAGTTTGCAAAAAACCATATTTTTTTAAAATTAAAGTACTTTGGCCATTTCTGTTTAAAATTAGAGAAGAGTACATCTCATACTCTAATCAGATTTATATTTCTACAGCTATTTCACAGCAACTGTTGATTTGTAGCTGTGGAGTTTAACAGACACAGGGGCACAAATTGGTTTAAGGGCAGCCCCATGATTTGTGGGGGAACAAAAAAGGACAAACACTGGTGACACAATGAAGTACAGTGATGGTGCAAAAATCAGCTTGAAACAGATATGGAAAAGGTCTGATGCCATGAAACATAAATGTCTTCAGGGAATAAGAAATTACAGACAGAAATAAGATTAAAAAATGTTTATGAAGAACATTTGTCTGCATTCACCATAGAATGAGGACAGGCAACACACCACCAAAGGAAGCACAAGAATTAAATTGGAGATAGCTGTGGATTTACTGATGCACTATCTAAAGATATGAAACCCATACATTATCCCTCTGCTGCATTTACCTTACAATTTGAATGGGAAAGTAGAGCCTCTTGGTTTTCAGCTGTTTGTCTTATATGTAATTTTTATTTTCCATTGATTTCCTGTTGTAACCATATTTTGTGTGAAATAGCATACAAAGCAAAATAATATCTATGCCAATTTTACTGTCCCAAATTGGATTTCTGTGCCATTTCTTCTGATAGACCAGTTTTATTTTATCCTATCATAATTTTGCCTTATGTGCTCTCAGTCTTCATTTCATTTTAGGGAGAAATTCATCCTTATGCAGGAAAGCCAGCTTTTGAAATACCCAGCATTACAAACTTGCTGAAGCTTTCTTTGGAGCACATAGCTCACAGCACTCAGATGAATTTCACCCTCAATAAACACTGAGGATTTCTGGCCAAATGAGGGAGAATACAGGATGCCAGCATTCAACATATTTTCCTCAAAACAGAGTCAGTGCTCCATCTCTGAAGTGATTTGTGGCCAAATTCTATTCTAGGCTTTCAATATCCCCTTAGCATTTTCTCAAATGACAAAATAGCTGAGGTTATGAGATTGTCTGTCAGCCAGCTCCTGACAGAGTCAAAAGCATGGCCATGTAAATTTGACTCTTGATGATTATTGGACCCTTTTTTCAGGAAAAATAGATAGCTCTAAACTTTCATGTCATGTAAATCAGGATGGAGTCACACACCCAATTGTTTATTGTCACCAAAAAAAAAATGCTTACCTCTCCCCCTGTGCCACACTTAACCCAGCCCAACAAAACTTTACTCTAAATTTAAATTCTTTAGACTGATCCAAGCTTTTCTCCTTTGTCATTTTCAATAACATTTCTGTGTATAGGAGAATATCTAAAATATCTACCTCCCTAAAAAAGAATGCAATCAGGAGAGGAATGTGAAGAATATGTGTTCCTTCAGCCTAAAACAACTGGAGCAGAGCAGTAAACAAAGACATCCCAGAACACCTTCTATGACTTGTGGTCACAAGTGAAAGGAAAGGAATCCCAACAGAAATTCCATTTTTCAAATTATTTGTTTGTGTTGATTACTCAGCTCCAGGAATGAGGACAGCCACATAGACTGTCTTGGGGGGGGAGTAGCATTGACTTTTAATGTTACAGAGCTGAGTGCTCTTATCCCCCTGGCCTTGTTTACCTCCTTGCTCAGAACTCCTGCATCTGTGGCTGTGCCTCCTAAAGCCAGGAAGCAGCAAAGCTCTCAGGCCAGGAGTTCTCAGGCCCATGGAAAACTCAAGGCTCCCCATTGCCCTGCACCACATCCCTAAAGCAGCTCTCCTGGAAAACACACACTCCACTTGCCCTGTGATCTCCCAAGAGCAAAACACCCAGGCTTGCCTTGCTTGAGGATCCCCCTTCTGTTAAAAGATATTTATAAATAAAAATATCTTTAATAAAAGGATATTTTTTTATTCATGTGGAATGCTCAGGAGTATTTCCCAGCCTTGCCAAGCTGTTCCCTGTCTCTCCTTAGCAAGAGGCAACACCTCTCAGTGTGATGTATGAACTGCAAACACAATCTACCACCACGAGCTTGTACTAAACTTCAGGCTCATTAAATAACTCCTGCCTCTAAAGTCAGTTACATTCCACTGCAAATACATCTTTCTCAAGGCTTTTTGGTTTCATTTACAGGTCACTTTCTTTTCCTTTTCCCACTTTCTCACTGTTTTAGTTTGACATCTTTTGTTATTCCTTTAGACCAGCAGGGGCATCCACAGACTTGCACAAACTGAATTTTATTAGACTCAACAGGGAAATGGTGCCATGGGATTCATCACAGCTTTGTATCAGTAGCTAATTGACAGCAGACTAAAGGCATTACATGGTTCTGATTTCATGATTCACACCACAGCCCTGCAGCTATTTTTTATTTTTTCTCTTGAACAGCAGAACATAGTCATTGAAAGCAGCACCAAGCAGTCAAAAAGAAAAATAAAGAACTATGCGTTTATGTGAACAAACTATTGCAAACATCACAAACAGTACTTTCATTAAATGAAATAAATAACTAAACTAGAAATCAGAAAAGAAGGGGTTACTTAGTTTTAACAAATTAATTACATATTTATTACATAGTTTAGATTGAAAAGTGTGTAAAAGTATCCAGACCAAACTTATGAGCCATATTCAAGCACTAATTTCAGTTGCAGGAAAGACACTGAGATTTAATCTCAGGCATTTGAGTCCAGTTCAGTACTAAGTAGGAGATTAGGCACAGTCAAGGAGTTAATTTTTTAACAATGGCCTATTTTCTTATCTCTGATCTGTCTGCTTTGGAAATAATACAATTCTCCATGAGTAAGTGCATTAGTTCCTCCTGAAATCCTCCCTGGTTCACGTTCCACACACAGGCAGAACCATCTAATATGCAGTGACAGCTCCAAACTGCTCTTTCCTCCCCAGAAGATGGGCCCTGTCTTCCACTTCAATCTGTTAACCTCAGAGTCACAGCCCTCCTAATTATCCCCAAATTTTGGATTGTCTCTTACATCCCCCAGACAGAGCAGTTCCTGGAACCTCAGCCCTCCCTGGTGCCTCTCAGCCAGCCACTGCTCCCAGGGATGGGCCAGCTCTGTCCCTTGGCTTCTGCTGGGGACACTGAGTACTGCAACGTGAGTGCTCCAAACTTCCCAACTACTGTCCAGTCAACATTATTAAAATTTACTTTCTGCTGGGTTTGGGGCAGCTCCTGGGATGGAGGCAAAAAACAAGGTTTCTCAATGGTGTCCTTTAACCTTTCCCTCAAATAAAACCAACAAAAAAAAACCCGAGAGCAACAAAAAAAATTTCCTCACAGCAACAAAAAAACTGACATGCCAATTTCCTGCAGAGTTCAGGACATTCACAGCATCTCGAATTTTAAGGCAATTTAAACTCAGAAGAGTTCCATAGATATAATCTATACATTAGAAGCCATAGTGAATACAATTACATCATGCTATAATGTAAGGTTTTATTTTAAGCTAAGTCAACTGATAATTTGCCAACTCTATTCTTGTGACTAAATTACATATAGTGACTGGTGTCTCAGAGTCCCTTCCTATTCAAAAACACCTCAGATCATTAGAAGTGCTTGTTAAAATCTGTTACAATCACAAACAATTCAAAATTACCAAAAGACTAAAGACCCATGCCAATTAACTTCACTTTTGTTTCTTGGTTTTCCTGTTTGTTAGCAATGCAAATTGTTTGCAATTATTTTATATCACATTAGCACTACAAGTCCAGGAAAGTTGATAAAGTACCAAAATGCAAGTTGGATAAAATTTTTCATAGATAAATGTAGGAAATGCACAATACTACTTCCTTTACTGTCCACAGAAACAATGTGTTATACAGAGGAAGGACACCTTGTCCATAAAAGTGCACAGAATATCCCCTTAGCAAGGTGAACCTAGCAAGGCTTGGCTTTTACAGAGCCCAGACCAAGACAACCATCACTGGGCTTCCAGAAGGACCTTGGCTTTCACTGCTGACACCTCCCCTAAAGGTCTGGAGAATATTTCCTACAGCTGTGCTGCCCCGGGTTTACTCTAACTCACACAAGCATCTCAGCAGACCCAAAACCTTTTGACACTGTTTTTCTCTTAAAATGGTTCCCTAAATCACACCACTAAGGCTGTAATTGATAAGGGTAAACCAGGCACTTTCTCACACATCAAATAAGATGTCAGGTGGCATCTTCATGGAGGGACTTGGTCACCAAGAGGGACAACAGAGTGTTAAATCACCTCACAACAAATCATGGCCTTTCAGGGTGACATTTAAAATGAGGAGCATTTGCTGTTAAGACAGCAAAAGCAGTGACTGTAACCATACATTGCACTGGTACTGTGTTATTGACTGTCAAGGGCAGAAAGCAGAGAAAAAATGTACATGCAAGAACTGTATATGATATTTAGAAGGCCAGGTACCTTTAATCCAAAGAAAAAAGTAGATTGTGAAGCAATGGAGAAACTTCAGTGTGAAATCTCCTTAAGGGAATCAAAGTGGAGCACAAGAACAATGCTGATTATTCTTATCTGGTTTTAAGAAATAAAAAATACACAGGACTGCAAAAAATTATGTAGGACTCTTTTTCTCTAATAGTTTTTCTTTCTCTGCATCCTTCATGAAGATGAATCACTGGGGAAGACAGCACAGAAATGTCTGCTTTGAAGTTTTATTGTTTCCCACTACCATGAAACATCAGCACCATTTATGAGCCTATCCTGGATTGAAGGGACACAAGCAACTGTGAACAGTTTAATCTGTTTTATACAGACAACAATTAAAAACTCCAAAGTTACAGAAATTTCTTTCAGGGAGTGAAAGGCTCCACATGAAATTAGAATTTTAGGCTGTTTTCACTGTTGCAGAAGTGAGCAAGTGCTGCATCCAGGGAACATTCCAGCAGCTGCAGAGCCATGATGGGTAAAACCAACCCTATTCTGCAGAGCAGCTGCAGCCTGTCCCAAAGTGTACCCCCAAAAAGAGCAACAACCAGTGAGCACAGGAACACAAGAAGAGGGAATGGCCACCTTTTGTCCCTTAGGTAGAAGGGAACAAATCCTTTTAAAGCAAGCTCTCCCCTCCACTCAGATGAAGACAGCTGATAAAGCCTTTATGATACCACTAGGTACAGGACACATCCAAGCACCCAAGCTAATTTTCCAATTATTCATAGAGTGAAATCTACTCTCAAGCTCCATTTTAACAATTCTTTAACAAAACAAAAATATAATCAGGGATACCTGTGACTGGCTACACAATGTTTGCTGGCTCTTGAAGGAGAAAAGATAATAAACTGATTAAACATCAGCTGGAGGAAGTTGTAAATTTTTTTCTCCACTAGAGAGATGCATCTAAGCCTTACAAACTTTAGTGTAAATTTGGTTTGCCATATTCTTGTCCAGGAAAGCAGGAATGCCAACCATCAAACTGGACAGATAGAGCAGCAAGCATTAGTAGCATTTAATCTCAGCATTATCTTGACCTGGCAAGGTTAATTTCAAGTGCCAGGTATCTCACAGCATTAACATACTACAGCAACCTTTTTTAATACTTCACCTCTCAAGAAGTTTTGGCATAAAAACACAAATGAAAATTAATGTTTACCCTTCTCTGTTGCAGCATGCATTTGATATACAACCCTCAATCAGTATGGCTCTTCTTGTTTGGATCAGATTGAGTAAATCATTCTTTTTGTAATTTGTTTAATCCAAAATTTAACCTAAATACATCTTTTTGTCAAACAAGCAGTGGCTGTGTGGGGAGATGCAACTTCAAATGCAGATGATGTGTATATATTGTAGCTTGATTAGATGAGGCTTTTTGTGTGCTCTCAACTTGAATAGCCTCTCTTCAGAGATCTCTGCTCAAGCTATCTATTAGTCATGGTTAAATGAGCAACAATTTCAAACATACAAAAACCAGACACACTTGAGTCATAGAAATTCAGTGTGTGCCATGCTCAACATTAACCACAGCAACAAAAGTTATCCAGAGCCAACAAAGTGTGTCTGCAGCTGTGGAAGGAGAAGGGGATGCTCTCCTGCTCCAGACACAGAGCAGCAATCCCACTTTCCTGCCTGAGGTGCTGGGGCATGACAGGAGTGAGCATCAGCTTCTGCAGACCATGCTTTGGAGGCAGATTTTGCACCACCATGGTTTAATTGCAAGATTTAGCACACAGCATATATCTGCTGCAGGGATTTCTGGCCACAGAGCTTTATATTTACTCTTTGCTTCAGTGAACTCAGAATATAATCAAACTCCTGCTTGACAAAATTCAAGAATTGAGGTCCCAGAACATCTGTGCAACCTTTCTACTCTGTGTCCCCTTTATCAGGCTGATCTTCCAAGCATGATACTGATGCCCCTCACCATGTGAAATACCACAGAGCATTGCTTGACAGCTACCAAACCCTCACTGTGCTCCTCAGACTTTTCATGGTTCATAAAACAGAAAGGATGAGCAGGGGGTAATAAATGGGATGTACCAGGATAAGAAAAAAAAAAAAATCACATGCAGAAATGTAGTACTGAGAATCATAAAAAAAACCTACAGCTTGTCTTTTAACAGGATTTCAATCTCTTTTTTTATACTTGTACAGTTTTGGGGAAAAAAATAGTGATTTATATTCCATATGAGTAAAAATAGTCCTACATAGAAGCCTAAATGTCAAAGATATCTCAACTAGACATTCTAGGGAACAAGAAGGGAATTTTTCCATGTATTTTTCACATGAAAGGGCACAAAACACAGGAAAGATCAGTGATCATGCATAATGGCAATATATATCATTAATCCTAATAAATAATCTAGCATTACCACATTTTTTTCCCATTTTGAGGTGCTGGGAAAAGAAGTACCTGGGTGAAATCTACCAACCCCACCTCCAAAGTGAAAACAGGAGCTTAAACTTCACAGCACAGAGACTGAGATCAAATTTAAGCCTCACTGGGGGCTCATCCTGAGAAGCAACATCAAATTACAAACCTGGTGAGCCAGACTGAGGGACCAGACATCTCTCCTCCCTCAAGTGACCTTTATTAGCAGAGTTTTAATCATGACCATGTTATTCCATCTATCCCCCTTCTCTCCAAACCCTGGGCTTCCTTACACACAAAATGTTCCGCATTTTGACCAAGACACTTCAGAACAAGGTCAGTCTCTGAGACAGAGTGTAGAGACAGAAGTGGCCACAAACAACCTGAGCCCTCCCTGCCCAGCCATCTGCCTACACCTACGCAGAGTCAGCTGTGCCATTCAGCAAGAGCTCTCACACACTTGTAATTTACACAGTGGGTGTTTCTCCAGGACTAAAGAGAGAGACAGACACAGAAGTACAAGAATATCCTGATAGACAGAGGCTCTCTCAACTGGCACCACCTTTACTGATTTGAAAATACCAGTAATGATTTCACAATTAAAGCAAAGCTAAGCATGGTTTCTTCTCCCATGTTACATATAAAGATTTTTTTTAAAATTACAGAGGATTGTGGCATCAAGTGAAATGAACAAGTGAAAGCAACTAATGTTTTCCTGATCCTGCTTCCCAGAGATAAATCACAAACCCAACCAAAATAGCTTTGTCACTTGTCAGTATAAACCAGTAGGGTGTGCTCAGAGCAACTGCTCATAAAAACAATTCTGGTGTGTGAAGGACTGTATGGTGGATAAATGCTCAGCCTTGGTGCCCCATGACCACTCAGCACAGCCATGGCTTGGGAAGAAGACAAGGGTAGTGGTGTTCACACACTCTGCAGCAGCACAAGGCCCCAAAGCAGAGATTTAAAGAGTTACTAGAAAGGAGAGCAGAAGGTGCAGTAATGAAACTGGAGAGTGAGAAACTCGTGGGGTCCAGGCTTTTCAGAAGCACAGTGTGATGTATGTTTACAGAGGCCTCGAGTGCCCTTTTCCATAACTCTGTTTATAGCTCATCTGTGTGCAGTAAGTCTTGACCAGAATTGGTCTTTGACACAGACTGTAAAATACAAACCTTAAAAGGGCCCAATGGAAAATAAAAGTCAGTATCATGACAAAATGGATGATTTCTGATGTAATCACCTTCCACTTGTGCCTTCCATGTAAAGGAGACGTGGAAAATATGTTTCCTGCTATAGAAATTAGGAATTCTGCTTCAGTTAAAACACATCTGGCTGCTATGACATTGAAGAGCTTATTAGTATTACAGCTGCAATGATTACAGCTGCTCCCAAACAGGCAGCCTCCCTCTTGAAGGAGGTCTTCCTCAGATGCCTGGTTTTTGTCAAAGAGAAGGGCTGTTATAAGAAAAGGTGGCAGTGTCCTCCCAGTAATATACCAAATTATTACCAGGAAAACAAGCTGAATGCAGTAAAGCTGCTGCTGAACTATGTAGAGATAAAATATCTATTTATCTGTTCCAGTTATTTTGACATTGTCACAACTCGGTGACAAAGACATAAAAAAGTTTCTTCCACAGCTAACAACTTCTGTGACAAAGCTTGAGCAGGGGAGGAAATATGAGTAATTTGTTTCCTGGGCTGTCAAGCCCTTTGTCTTGACCCAACAACAAACCCATTGATCTACTTCAAAACACAAAGGGAGTGGTAAGCATCATGACAGTATGGCACAAACCAGATTTGAAAGCAAAAAGAGGACAGTAAAAGCAGCTTGTTTGTGCTGAGAGTTGTGTGCTCCAGCATTACTCCTCCAGCACAATATGTGCATCACATCTGTCCCACATGGCTGTGACTCAGGATCCTCCCAACTGTGTCCCACAGGCCCTCTGGCCCCAGCTCCTCAAGGAACATCATGAGAGAACACAACAGGGCAGCCTGCCATCTACCCAGACCAGGGAATTGCCTTGCAGGAGGGTACCTGGCCTGGGGTGGTGATGGCTCAAGCTCTGAGCTCAACCCTGCACCTCCAGGATCCAGAGCTCCTGCACACAAACCAGTCCTTTCCTATGAGATCTTTCCCATGATCCCTGCACTGCCAGGGAGCAGCAGAGCCACCTAACTCCCATCCCTCAGGCAGGGATAGCCACAACTTTCATTTGAATCCAGGTGTCCCTTTTTCTTCGCTGTGATACAGAGCAGTGTGGCCAATGGCTCCACACCACCTGTCAGGATTGCAGCTGAAGCCTCCTGAGAACATCTCCAAGCCCATCTTCCTGAAAAGCACTGAAAAAAAACCCTAATATTCAACTTGTTTTGGTACTTAAGAAAAGATCAGCTTGCTTGAAGAAATACCAAAAGGTTAAACTAGGATTTCATGTAGACTGCCTGGTATTTTTCCTTTAAGAATTTTATTGGAAAAAGAAAGTTAAATAAAAGAGAATTCTTTCTGTGCAGTTGTTTTGATCAGTCTAAGTTCAATGTATCAGATACCCTGAAAAGTTTCTCCCTCATTGCAGTCTGACTTGATTCCCCCCATTTATTGCTTTGGCTGTAGAGCAAAAATATATTTCCCAGCTGTATTAATCAGATATTGAGAATATTCCATTATTACAGACAGCTTTCCAGAGCTCAGGTTTTTTCTTTTAACAGAAATGAAGTTAAATCAATACTAAACAAATTTCCCAGAAGCCAAATTACAATGAAGAGGGATGAAGAAGAATTATGCCAGCTAACACTGCAAAACATGAGGACACCTGGGGCCAAAGATCTGCCAGTAAGAGCTGCTCCTTTGAGCAGATGGACATCTGTACAACTCCTGCAACTCTCACTGGTAAGCAGAGCAAAAAAAGGTGAAAAAAGAGCCTTTTCCCCCCCCACCACCAGTTTAACCTTTCTTTCTAACACCACTGGAAGTGCCTGGACTGATGGACTGTACGTGTTGTGATGCCCACCATCAAGTACCAGAATGAGTCTGTTATATTGGCTGTATTTTTAAAAAGACACCAAAGGGTACCCAGACACAGCCCCAGTGACAATGTTGTATGTAGTGCTCATAAATGCTGGTCTTGCTTTTACAGGAATACTTGCACAGAATATAATTTTTCACTAATCCTCAATTCATGCAGCACATAAAACACTCCTCCCTCCAGTAAGGCATGCAAGTACCTGCTAAAATTTAGCACTGGGGCACACACATTGAAGCACAAAATAAACACATTTTAAAACTTTGTTATTAAATTCCAATTTAGCTTAACTATGCTAAGACATGGCTTATATTTTCTTTGAAATTTAAAAACTGTCAATAAAGAGGATGTAAACATAATCAGATGAGCAAGAGTCCCTGCACACCTACTAAGATGGATTCACTAAATAGATACAAACTCCATAGTAACATATGCAAATTACATAAAAAATTAGATAAGGGCTTCAGTATTTACTGTAGTGCAAAAGGCAGACTTTATAATGCTAAATATAGACAGTGACAGGAATAATAAACAAAACAGATGACTATTTTGTAGGAAAATAGCAACCAATTTTCTTTCTGCAAGCAATTCATGTTATGATGTTTATGTACTCCTCATTTAAAAAAAAAAAAAAATCCACAACTACAGCAGACACTGTTTAGTAAAAGTGGCAAACCAGCCTTGGATATAAATCCCTTTTCTAGATGTACTCAATTTTCAGACATGGCTGCTGGTGTGGTCAGCAGCCTACGAGTAAAATGAATTTATTCCTTCCTTTTGGACAGCAGTTACACCTCCTAGGTTAGTTTGCAGCTTGGAAAACCTCTTTCCTTCATGGTTAAAACCTAATCTGTCAGCCACTACCTCTTCATGGACATCTTCTGCTAGAATGGAATTCTAGATGCTCTCTAGTATCACTTTTCAGGGAGCTATGCTGGCCATAGTTGACTAAGTCCTAAATGCAAAGCACAGAGAATCAACAGTGCAACCCCATGACAAAAATGTGCATCACAAACCAGAATTAATACCACCATAAATTGAATAATAACCAGATATAAATAAATTACCATTCACATCTATGTGGATTAGGAAGATGCAGGTGTACATGGGGGGTTCACTTCTATCTTCAAGGATTTCTCAAGAACAGACTGACAGGGAGCACAAGAGAAGCTCTAACCAACCTTTCCCTTTTATGCTTGGATGTGTCATGTAAGATGGGAAATATCCAAAACAGGGAAAAATGGAAGAGGATTGTACTTAAAAGGATGAAATGATTCATTCAATGGCATTTTTGCTCCCTCTGTATAATTGAGCAGCCTTTCTTCCACCTTCTGAAAGAAAACCTTAATTGTAACCACTGAAAGGAAATAAGTTTCTGGCTATTTTTACAAAATATGCGTTATGTCTCAGCAAGCCGCTGCCATTTAACTCTGCAATACAGCTATAAAATGGTTTATTTGATTTACTACCTTACTTCTGAAGTACCTCACACACCACACGAGGCAGTGAACCACTGAAGAGGTTCAGACTGCAGATGGAAATGCAAAATCTTGAATAAATCCTCTGTAATAAGAAACTTCAGAGGGACTTTGCTGCTATTATTTCAGGAAGAGGAGGGAAAGTCAGTTAACAAGCCTGCAGAGAACTTCAGATCACATCAGTCCAAAGTGCCATCAGCCACACTTCAGCAAACCATTCATGTCTTACCTGGAAAGCAGGGGAAATTTTTTTCCACCTCTCAATCTGTCCCAAGGGATGTCACTTCTTTCCAATTTCATCCCCTAGCACTATGCCATGGATATTATTCCCATCAGAGTTGAGTCACTTGCCTGCTGGTTTGCAGCCTTCAGCAGGGCTCATCCCCGGCTCCCCCTCACCTGCACAGTGCTCTGCTATCTTCCTGCATCCTTGCAGAGGTTCCCCTTCAGCCACAGGGCAACTAAAACCTGTTGGGAACTCATTCTCACAACATCTCATCATTGACTCAGTCCAAACAACCCCTTGGCCCTGGTGCTCATTTACACTAAAGCAAATTAGCCTGAAATCTCATTTACTCTAAACCCACAATATCACCCTGGCAGCACAGAGGGGCTCTAAAATGAGTCACCATGTCATTCATTCCTCCTTTATCACACCAGAAGAACATAAAGTGGCCTGAGTGCAGACAAGATGACAGCCAAATGACATCTGCCACTGATTGCATCAAAGTAGAATTTGACCCAATTTAGCATTTATTGAATTGAGTGTAAAACCCAGCCCAGTGGTGCTGGAGTCAGTGAAAGCACCTGTTTGGCTCAGCTGGGATGCACATCAAGATATCCAAAAGTGCTTAGTTTAAGAGTCCCAACGAGGTGGGCTAGAAGAAAAGAGCCAGCTCAGACAGTGCATATGGGACAGGCTGCAATTCAAATCCTTGTATTAATTCAGTAGGTGAACATTAAAAAACAGAGGGATTCCCAAAGCCCAGCTGCTCCTGACCATAATTTCTAGGCCACTTTTCAGCTACAATTATTTCATATGCAGCTTCATATTTCATAACACTGATCTGCTCTGGTTTTGAGTCTCTACTTTTCATTCGCCCCTCTTCCTTCCCTGATAGTGACTGGAGCACCACGAGGTCTCTTCCCAATGCACACCTAAACCAGACCTGGGTTGTTCTAAGACACAAAGGCTTGTCACACAGAAAGAGGGGGAGAGACCAAAAGATACCATCAGTCCTATTCTTTTCCAAAAGCCTGCAGTTAAAAAGCAGTTTTTTTCCAATTTTAGCTTGTGTCCACTTGTAGCTGTCAAAATCATCATTTGACTATTTTCCCCCCCTAATTTTTTGGCCTTACTTAGCAGCCCCATGGATGAAATAAGCATGAACTAGTCCAACATTCTCTTAGTTTAACAAGGTTTGTAAGTGGAGGGATGAAGTTTTTGACAACTCAGGGCCATGAGCTCTGTCCATTTCTAACCACAGAATTCTTCTTTGCTGAGCTTACAGACCCATAATGCCCTGGTTGCTACTCTGTTCCTATAAATCCAAATGTGGATTTACTTGGCACTTCTGAAGGCAAGACTAGAGCTACAAAACTAAAACTGGATCTGAAGTTCTCAGCTCATTTCTGTTGCCTCAAAAAGGCCCAAACCACTGATTTTCTTCAGAGTTTTGGTGAGAACCCTGCCTGTGATACTGATGTGATGTTGTAAAAGGAACTTAGCTCTAAAGTTTTGGATAGAAAATTGCTTAGAAATGCAAAGTCCATATCAGTGAGGTAAAGATATTATGCCACACATCATACCACTTATCTCTCAGCTTTTGTTGGTGGACAAAAACTCTGAGTGCTGGAAAACAAGCAAATATTTTCATGCATCAGTCCTACAAACAGTTTAATGGGAAAAGCAATGCTATCTTCATTTTCAGTGTGTATTGAAATCATTCCTCTCTCCTGTCCAACTGCTGCAGCTGACATAACATGACTAATCATCACTACCTTTTCTGCACAGAATAAGTGTGTGGTTTCTGACGCTTCAACTAATTCCCTTCAGCTTGATATTAGGCTTGAACTAATATCAAGCTCAATGTCACTACAGGATGTGACACGTATATCCTCTAAAAATAGTCAGCTTCAGTCAAATGTGTACTACTTGCAAATTGAAATCAGTGTCTGGACTGCAGTTATTTAGAACACAGTAAGTAATGAAAAATAACTAGGATCGTGTTTAATAGACATAGAGAGATACTACTTATTTAAGGAAAAAAAAAAAATCCCCCTTCCCCTCACTTAAAAATCCTCAAACCAAACTCAACACAAATTTCCCCCCCTTTTGGAAATAATTTGTTTTACCTCTTTTTCAAAGGAAAAAGAACTGTTCATTCATTAGAAAATAAGCTTTCTACAAAGAATTTAGCTAGAGAATTTACCATTAACAACACCAACAAAAAAAAACCCCATAGCTGCACCTTCCAGCTGGTAAAATTAGCTGAAATGATTAGCAGTAGGAGTGCAGAACTGAGACCTGTCATATCTGTTCAATCCCTGAAGTAATCAGCAACCCCAACTATATAAGACATGTCAACTACGCTATTTTTTCCTTTGGCCTTTTTTAAACAGTTTCCTCATTACAGACTTTTGGAAACAACACATTCTTTAGCCTCTTTTCACAGAGACATGCCCATTAACAAGCCCAATTAAGCACAAGTTATATGCCACCTCACTTTGTTCTTGTTATTCCAATCAGCACCACCTAGCTCCTTTATAACCCCCAGTATTTCTCTCCCCATCCTCCTACTTGAGTGTATTTCAACAGGCATTTTTCCCAATCTCATCCTGAAAGCTGCCCACACACATTCCCAGACTGTTTATAAATTTGTTCGGTGCCAACAGTACCCTTTAATTTAAGCACTCCTGTTCATTTATGATGTTTTAATCATATTCTGTAAGAAGACGTAAAAGCGTACAGTCAAGCACACAAAAAAAAAACCCAACAAAACCACAAAAACCCAAACAAAAAAAAAAAAAATATACTGGCCCAGTCCAGGTACAATCTTGCAACCTGCAAATCTGACTTGGCAGTGGATGCCCAGAGCCACATCCTGCATTGTGTTCCTGCAGAGGCCTCACCAGGCACCAGAGCATCCCAAACCCTCACAGAATCACTGGGTTGGAAGAGACCTTCAAGATCATTGAGTCCAACCCATGCCCCAACACCTCAGCTAAACCATGGCACTGAGTAGTCTCTCATTTTCAGAAACCCCCTCTACACAGTATCAATAAAGGACAAATTACAAGGCATATTTTACATGTGCCATTAAACCAGTGAGATTAAGTTTGCACAAAATGTAATTGCCTTTTGATGTGAGTAAAGCACAAAAATCCCAATCAGACACAGCACAATCTAATTTATGACACAACCCCAGAATTTTTTGGTGGTTGGTGCCACATCACAAGTCTGATGTATTACAGTGTTAAGAGGTACATAGCCTTGTCATAAATTATTTCACTTTTCGCTCCCATGCATCTGAGGTTACAGAATGAAGGTAAATTTCTTCCTGACCATTTAGACAGCTCATTATTTCCCCAGAACTCTCTTGTGCCATCACTAATCTCTGCAGAGTATCATCATTCATTTAAAATATCAATTTTCTGCAACCCATGCTTAACAGCACATTTTGTTTTTTAACTTTTAAATGTTTTTGAAGACAACTTCCCAACTGAATTCTGCAAAGACTGACAAATGGCAACTCCCAAAGCTCTGATGGCAAGACACCTTTATGAACAGGTTTCTCAGTTGACACAAGCTGCATTTTCTCCATTGCATGTGTTACATCAGGGCTTAGATTGGTTCTTGCTGTAACCAAGGGACACAAGAGCCAACTTTTACTTGGTAGAAGCTTAACAAACTATCAGCTTTTTGTTAGAAAAGGTGAAAGGTCTCTTTACCCAAAAGCATCTGCCTAATAAATGGTAATTCTTGCACTTACATTGTGAGCATTAGGTATGAGGTTCTGCAAACAAAGATGCAAATATCAACTTGGACTGCAATGGAAAAGAAAAGCCAGAGGAAAAAAAAAACTCTCAGAATCATCTATTTCTAGAAGATTTTCCATTTTTTCATCTACAAGCTAATCAGTGTCAGGTGGGATCAGAATCCATCACAGATAACTTTGAAAGTAAGTTTGTGAAGCAAAGGATGCAACAGGCAGCTGCACCCAGTGGTGAAGTTACATCCTGGAAACAAGCATGGAAAAAACTTCCCCATAAGCATGACTTAAGTTATCCTACAGGTTTGTTTGATTTCACTGACAATGCAAAGAATTAATTAGTTAACACAACCTGAGCAACTTGAAGAACCATTATTAAAAGTGAGGAGGCAATAAAAACTCTGTTTTACCTAAACTGTTTTGGTCTGACTGAAAATTCCTCCCTGACAGAAAACCTTCACTCTTAGACAACAATGTTCTGTTTGAGCTAAGGTTTATGTTCTGAACAATTGCTTTAGTGGTCTACAAGGGTCTCCTTGCCAGAGAGTACCATCATAAATACATGGACTCAGCCAATTCCAAATTAACAGGTGAAGCTCAGTTTTTAAAACTTACTCTACATATCAGAATTTTTTCCCATGTTAACTTGATTCCATTGATATCACTTACTCAGACCAGACTGCTCCAGCAGTGTTCCTGCAGTTACTTAAGGTTCAGATTTATTAAGTCTGAATAAACTGTCAAGTGTATTGACCTAACCAACACACTTGAGGTAAAAAAGTCATCCTAAATATTCCTATTTGAATTTATTCTATACCTGCTATTTAAAAATGGAAATTTTGACTGTTTAGGAAATATCAGGATATCAAACTGATGTTAAAAGCTTTAAATGGGGAGATTTCTCACATTGATTATGAAGTGAAGTATTCAATAATCAGCTGCACAGGGTAATTCATGCTACATCTTCCAGGCCAGAAACTGCTGTTGGCCATTGTCAGAGCAAACTTGCTTTTAAGGAGAGTGAATTAAAATAAAGGGAAATAAACTGAAAGAAAGCACATCTGCTCTGCTTCCTTGCACCGAGGCAACAGAGAAAGGTAGGCTGCAACCAAGCATTTAGAGCTGACTTTCAGTAAAGAGTAAGTTTTAAATTCAAGAAGAGCCTGGAAGAATGTAAGCTTAGCTTAGTGAGCAACAGGCCCAATTTGCCAGCAGATATCAGCAAGCTCAGAGGAAGCAGCAGCAGCACAGGCTCGAGGGGTTGCTCCAAGGAGCAGCAGGAATCCCTACTAGCAGAGCTGGGGAACTGGGCACAGATAACTCACTTTAGCCATATCCCCAGCTCTTTGTCAGTGAGTAAAGACCATTTAGTTCACGAAATCCTCTGTTTTCTTTCCATCAGTTGCTATACGTCCCCAAAGAACAAAAATTTGAAGTGCAGTAATCGGAAGCTGAAATTCTGCCAAGAGCACGGCTGAGCACGAGGCAAGTCCTGGAGATCAATACTCCCCTGCAGGTGCCTTTCCCCAGCTGTCCTGCCAGGGAGAGCAAGCATCAATCTCTGCCCAGCAAACCTGCCCACAGAGTGTGCACAGAGATTGTAATTAGACCCATGACAGCTCAAAAGGGAAAAAAAAAAAAAAAAGAAAAGAAAGCACGCAGCTCCAAAATTCAACTTCCAGCACAGTTGTTCACAATCAGGTGCTCAGCTGGGACTGAATAGACAGGTTTTAAATAAGCTCCCTGCAAAACTGAAAGACTTGAGCCATATTGTGAGCTACTAAAATAGATGGGTGTTTTTTTCTTTAACAAGATACTCAAATCTGCAGAATTGAGCTTTTAAATCCAAATTTGGCACCTAATGGAGAGCAACTCCCCTGCCATGCCAGAGAACAGCCCAGCAGCACAGACACCCCCCCCCCCAAGGAACCATCCCTCTGTGCTACAGCAAATGTCTGCAGGCCACACAGCAGGGAGGACCAAAGGGAAAAACACAGCACAGGCATGCAATTCTGCAAATGGAGCTCAACAATTTAAAAATAAATTAATGGCACTTCAGTGCATTCAAAGGATAGCTGCAAAACAGACCCTGAGGCAAAACAGCAATAAGAGGAGCTGATAGAGGACCCCCTAAGAAAATACCATTTCCTAAAGGCAGCTTTTCATCTGCTCATAGAGACTGCATCTCATGAGTACATTACTATTTATGTCATATGCACAGCCTTTAACCAAACACATGGAGAAGAAACAGCAGCAAAAGAAATTAGAAAATATTACTTGAACCAAAAGGAGACAAAAATTCAATAGAGATCAGAATGTGGTAACAGCCTTCCTAGACAGAAGTATTAGGGAAGAAATAATGTTCAAATCAGTGCTGAAGTTGCCAGAAAGTCACAGAAGCCCAAGTTACTTGTTATTTCTTCACTAGCACCTTAGTGCTTGGTACAACACAGCTCCTGTACTTACAGCTCCCAGTAATAGCAGCTTCCAGCATTAGCAATTTCTATTGCAATAAATCTTGGAAGACCCAGTTATAAGAAAAGTCTTTAGTAAAAGGAAAGGTGAAATAGCTGTTGGGGAAAGAAAAAGGAGAAGTCTGGCCTCAATTATTTCATAGTTTGTACAAACAGAAGCAAGAACTCCTGTGGGAGATCACAAAGTCATAGGTAATTTAAAAGGTGTAATATCTTTTATTTTGTCCAAGAAAATAGTTTTATTAGTTTTACTATTGAGGTGAAAGGAAGAAAGGAATCAATGTAATAATTCTGAAAGAAAAAAATCAAGTTTAATGACAAGCTGTAATGTATGAACTGCTGCAAGAGAGGCCTGCAAGATGGTAGTTCTGTGCCAGCTTTTGACAAGCTGTGGCTAGAAGATTATACAGTGCATTTTACACTGGTTTCTGCTAAATGGTTACAGTAAAATTGTGCTGTTCTCCATTGTCTCTCAGGCATGCCACTACATGAAAATGGGTTTTTTAATTAAAGTTACCTAATTGTGCTAAAAAATACCATTGCACCTGCTGGAACACCAGCTCCTCCAATACTTTTAATTACAAAAACAATAACCAAAACTAATGCAAATTAAGACAAGGCAAAACCATCAACTATTCACACAAAGAAGGTACTGGACTGAATACAATGAAAACTGTTACTGTGCTACTGCTAAGCACAAGTCAGCAGAAGAGTTTAAATGGTACTTTTATAGGTAAACTGATAAAAAAAAACACCTTACTCCACTTATTTCCTTGCTCCCTTGATGTGTAAACTTCCACTTGGACTGCTGGTCAAGGCAACAGGGCAGAGACAGGCAGATGCCAGAAAAGAGAGGGGAGCCCATGCTGAGATGCTGTCTCAAGACCATCAATTCCAAAGGCACAACAATTCACAAAGGAACTCCCCACACCCACTTGTTCAGATGAGGTTCAAAGATAACTTTTACCAAATCCAGACCCAGTGGCACAGCCTGGAAGCCCCTCAGCCCCTGGGTCTCTTGGTTAAGTAGATTCCTTCACAATTTATTGATGCATTATGCACTACTCAGCTGTTCTAGCACCCCTGCTAAATCCTTTAGTCCCACCAAGTTAGGTTTTGTGTCATTTTTCCCTGCTTGAGTGCGTTTGGCTCTCCTTGGATAGGATCTGCATGCTCTTACAGCCCAATCACTAGCACACAACCTACTTTGTTCCACTTCTGAGCTCCAGAAATAAACACCAAAACAGACATTTTACAAATGGGCAAGGTAGCTTGTGACACCCAGCAGAAAACACGCCCCTTACCTTACAGCAGGCAGCTCAACAAGCAGCATTCTTCACACTCCTTGTTAACATGGATTGTTAGAAAATCACCCACAGTTCTTGGAGAGCACTCTAAGTCCACTCAAACCTCAAACACTGTTGCTCTAAAGCCAACCCTTTATCCTGCACCCCTCCTTCCAAATCTCTCTTCCTGCAGGGACCCTTGGCCACCTGCTCCATCCCACCCTCCACCTGATGCAGGTGATATGAATTTTCCAAGGCAATTTGCCTTGTGGGGCTCCAGCTGGCCCTGGGGCTGGACACCAGAGACTCCTCCCATGCATTTAGTCTGTAGGGTTATTATCTCTGCCTGGTGGTTGTGCACTCAGCAGAACCACGTCATAAACAATGTGAATCCTCATACCAACCACACCTGAGCATACAAAGATTTGCCAGGGTGCTTAAGAGAAGTTTAACTTTTACAGAAGGTGAAGAGCAGAAGTTCTTTGTTCTGTTCTCTCTGTGCTTGGAATTGATATCACTTAATTTCACACATTTGGGGAAGAAAACTATCCAATTATTAGTCTGTACAGTTTGTATTTTGAGGTTTTCATATGCCTAGAGGAGAAGCTTTGGCTATTCTTGTTGAACAAGCACTACTCACTCAGCTATCCTGAGCAATGTGCCAGGGTCACTAGCCTAAAGAATTTAGCAATCCTGAGTTGGAAGCTTCAGAACCATAAGATTTCAATTAAGAATTGCAATTTTTTACTCTTTGCTTTCTGATTATTTTTTTACCATTTTCAAGGTTCAGTCAATACCTACTTGCAAGTTTCTTCACAAACCCAAGAGCTTAACAGAAGCTGAAATTCTCATATTAATTGCCAAGAACTGGAAACTGATACTTTAAGCAGGACAATAAATACTGTAACAAAGGCAGAAGTTTGAAGTCTGAGAAATTCATATTTCCAAAACAGGCCTATGACTGAACTTGTGGAAGTTCTTAATTATTTAAATTCAACACAGGAGACTCAAAGTTACTCCCAGGGTCATCAGACTTGCTGCAGATTTTGAGATCCTCCTGAACATAACTGGCAATTCATACTATGACTTCAGTGGAGCTGTGTTGACTGACACCAAAAGGTGATCTCAAAATTCACCAAAAAGAGATGTTATTTTCAGTTAAACTTCTGTTCAGAGTTAAAAAAATCTTGGAACTGCCATTTTTACCTATTAAGCAATCTAAATACATCAGTACCTTGACCATGCTTGTCTTGAAATATTTGAGCTTTCTTTGATAATATCAAGTTCCAGTACTTCAGAAATACATTTATCAGTCCTTCTGGTTTTCTTCTCTGGTGACCAGCTTTTTCCTTTCATCTCCATGTAAGAGTTTTCTCCTCCATGGTCTTTGCTCACACATTTCTGGTCTACTTCCAAGTATGAAACATTTTAGTTCTCCCATTAGCTTTTAACTTTTGTGGATTTTGCTTTATTGGAACTGGCAACGTGGTGCTATTCAAACACAGCTCCATCTGTCAGAGTCGAGTCCTGCAGGTAGGGTGTCATGTTTGATTTCATGTTATCATTTGTTGTGTAGTCAGAGCTAAAGAAAAGAAATGTTTACTATAAAACAGTTACCTTCACAAATTCCTTTGAGAATTGAATTAGGTTCATAAGGACTTACTTTTGTCCTTGTGAACACAGCCCTTCTGCACTGCCAGAGAGAAAACAGAAGGGATGTGCTCAGCTTTACTTGCTCCTTGTGTTTCCTCCCCTCTCCTGCTTTCCATGTGTCCTAAGCATGTATGTGAATTGGAATGGCAGTGTAACAGCTGATGGAAAACACTGTAGGCTTAAAAGAAAGCTGGCATTTTGGAGATTGAGTTTTCAGATTTGAAAAGGAATCTACTTTTATTGCCCAGCTTCAGAGCTGCTGCCTGGTATGAGGTTACATCTGACACTGAAAGAAGAGATATAGTTGATGTTTATCCCAGCAGGACAACAGTTGTACTTCACAGTCAGGGCTTCCCAGCCAGAAGGGGACTGGATGGGAAGCAAAAACTTCATTTCCTGGAGCCTTTCTGACATGCATATCAAATAGGTCTGGTGAGCACCATTATTTCCTTTGCAGTCTCCTAGACCACAAGATTGCTTCCTCTGTTCCTTTTTCTTCCCAAAAAGACATAACCTCAAAACCAGCAAAAATATGATGTTGATTATAGTCCAGAGACACCACAGCATATCTAGGAACCTTTGAAGCCCATTAGAGTGCTTGCCTTTTCACAAACAATATGCACATCTTACCTTGCAGGTCTCAATGAGCCCACATTGAACAAAAGCCTTCATTTTGCTTTATCCTGGGCACTACAACTGGCATTTTTTAAAGCCAGATAGAAGTGGCTATTCAGGTGTAAGAGCTTTCCTGAATTGCTTTCTCTTCCCTTAAAGTTTTCACAGTTGTGGTTTTTTTCTTCCAAACAGCAGCATGAATGTCTCTAGCCTGGCATTTCTTCAGGTGGACCTGCAATACACACCATGCACAGCCTCACCAGAGCAGTGGTGCCCCAAGGCAGAGAGCATGGCCAGCATCTCTCGTGCTCTCCCCCTTGGAGACACACCATGGTCAAGTGCTGACAGACAATCCATGTTCCAACAGGGAGAGAGAGATCCAGCACTTCCCAAAGGACTGAGTCCTCCTAATATTTAGGAGGAGCCTGAGTGCTGTGAGGCTGTTCCCTTAGGGGGGATCTGGCAGTAACTGGCACTAAGAGGGGTGAAGGGGCAGAGCAGCTTTCCTGCCATGAGGACTCAGCAGAGCTGAGGGGTCAGAGGGGCTGGAAGTGTAAACACAGGGAAGTGGGATGCAGGTGGAGGGCTGGGTGCAGCTCTCACAGATGGCCCTGCTGGCACAGGCACCTGCCTCAGCCACAGGAGCCTGGCCTGACTCTGCACTTGGAAAAACAAACAGCTGGGGAAAGGCCATGTCTTAAACAATCAAAGCTCCTGTGCTCAGTAAATGTGAGCCATAAATCTTAGGGCTTACACTGACATCAGCACAGCTGACCCAGTGCTAGGCTGCTATCACAGGATCTGTGCTTTTAGTGCAAATAAAATACCATGTCAGGGGCAGGAACCAGCTAAGCCCTCTGCTATTAGCTCTGTTGCCATTGTAAGCACTTTTCCAGGAAGTGCTGCTGGAAGCAGCTATTTCAATTCACCCACAATTTGTTCCAAAGCAGATAGGACCAGATTCTCCAGACTGATGGAATGTAAACCATCACAGTGGATGCAGAATGTCCAGAACTGAGGATACACACAGCCTCTCATCAATGGTTGTAGTGAGCTGGGGATTTGGAAAGCACTGGTATGTTGGACATTGTGGAAACAGCACAAAAAAAATCCTGTGCACTATGTAAAACTAGAAACAAAACTGCAAACTGATAGCTCCTATGTGACTTGTGCTCCAATTTAAACCAGAACAGCTCAATCCAAGCCCTGAACTAATGCATTAGAGTTACATTAACATTGCCTTTGCTGAGGAAGGCTGCTGGGATCCTTGGGACTCTGTTTTCTGGTACAGTAAGTTTATCCACAGCCATCTTCCCTCTTGGTTATTTAGTGGCTGTCCTGCACACATGGGAGGAATAGGGGACAGCTGAAAAGCCCTTACCCTGCAGCAAGCAGCTCCCAGAATCTCACTGCTCACAGCCTGCAAGGGCCCCAGAGCCTGAACCTGAGCCTCTCCTAAACAAAAGAAGACAAGAGCAAACTCTGGATCCTGTACAGCTCATGCAATAGGCCCTGAAGCTGACAGTACAACACTGGAATTAAAGAGATCTTTCATTTTGTTTGCCTTGTATTTACAGCTGCAAACATCAAGGGCTGGCTCACTGCACAGACCAACAACCCTTTAAGTACCAGCTTTGCAGAACAGCTGCTGCCTGACCAGGAGAGCCACCCTTCAGGGCCATTGTCATTAACAGTTCTGTAATTTATACTGATGGCAGGGAAACAAAACCAACTGCTGTTCAGGCACCAGAAATCCTCTGCTGGACAGCCAGTCTCTCTCCAAGGCTGCATACAGCCTGCTCCAGTTTAGGGAAGGATGGAAAAATGGAAGATGCTGCTGGTCACAGACATGTTCCAAACACCTGTCCCATGCCTGGGGCCAGCAGAGCAGAGGTGATCACCAAGGCAGACCTGGCTGCACCAGCACCAACCAGGCTCTTTTTTAGCAGAATTAGAAGTTTGAGCTCACCTTTTGCTTGCTTTTAAATAACATGCGTGACAAGCTGATTCAGGGTTTCTGTGCAGTGATGTGTGAGCTTCTTGTGCCCACATCAAACTGACATGACTGATGGCACTCAAAAAGGCTGTGACACACTTGGGATTTGACACCAAGTAGCCTGAGCACCTTCACCACCATGATTCTGACAGCTGCAGACCATGACTTCCCACCAGGGCACTAAATCCCTGCAGGGATTGTACCACAGCAAGCAGAAGATTCCCCTTTGATGGCTGCTTTCTGATTATCATCTGTACCTTGTTTTTGTTTCTCTGTACCTCACCTTTTCCTATACTGGTATTTATAGTCTCTAATTCTCTAGACACTTCTGTTTCCAGGCAGTGATGAGCTCCTCCTCACAAATCTATTTTGTCTCCTCTTTGTCTGCAGCTTTTAACACTGCACTGCTTAAACAACATGGGATTAAAATAACCAGAACTGAGGCAATGATGAAATGCTGGAAACATTTTTAAAAATAATGAGATCAATAAAGTTAAAGCCACATGCATTTGGAACTGTGGCAAGACTGTGATGTGAAGCCTGGATGTGAGTGGAGAATTCCCATTCTTGCAATTGTTCACTCGCATGTTCACTTCATTAACTGTGTTGCACACCCAGAGATTACTCTGCCACAGGAGAAGTGCCTGGTTTAAATATTCGACCCATCAATTTTACAAGTTAAAAATGAAACAATTTCTCTTTCTGCACCAGGGTCTGTGCTTGGAGCAGCAATGGTTGGCTGGTACCAGAAGGGAAGTGAGTGGGACCTGGGGCAGCAGGGCAGGAGGGTGGAGGGAGCTGGCTGAGCAGAAGGAGGGACACTGAGACACAAGTGTGGGTCAGGATCTGGCCCAGAGGCACTGCTCAGGGTCTGCCTCAGTCCCACAGCCAGTGGGGAAGTCCAGAGGGACAAGGCAGGTCCAAGGTCAGGAAGCAAAGTCAAGACTGAAAGCTCTCAGGTTGTGCTACCACATTTACACCGCACACTGCTCAACACTAAACCACTTTAAAACATTATCCATTTTTTTTAGGATTATATTATTTTATACTCTGTTTGCTATTTCAGAGGAGAATAAATTCTTAGCTAAATTTACACTGGTATTGCAAAAAAATTTAAAAATAGAGAAAGGAGGAATCAGCACCATACTTTGAGAGCTGTGACTGTGCTTCCCAAGTGCACTAGACAAGAGCCACAGAGCTCTTGAATATTCATATGCATCACAGATATACTAAAATAGAAAAGAGAAATCCCAGACTCCTTGAGAATCCACTGTGAGGACAATTGCCTGGGCTGTAAGAAGTCCAGGATTAACTCCCTGCTGAGCCATTCTCCCACTTCCCACAGGTAAATACCTTAGCTCAGAGTGTCATGACTGCTCTAGGTGACATCAGCCAACTTCAGAAACCTTCTGCCCTGAACAAAATTACCCAAACTTTTAGTTTTAGGAAGTGCTTGCATTTCCAGATATTTTCACTTTTAACAAATCAGGGATGTTATGAGGGGCAGTAGGAGACACTTTTTAAGAAATCAAACACCTCAAAAGAAAAATATTTTGATGCAGTTCTAATTCTTACACAGCCTAAACGGGCAAGACCAATGAGAATAGTAGAAAGAATAATCATTCCTTGAGAGGAGGAAAACAGAGAGGCAAAGTTGCTTACCCAAAATAAATCTTCTGGGTAACCATTTAGTTAGCATCTTACTCAAAAGGCTACTTCAGATATTTAAAATGCATTCCTCTCACTTTCTGTCCCATATAACAAACACCAGACAGATGCTTGTATTCTCATAAGTGTGAATCTTGAATTCTTCTTCTATCATCTGTTTTAAACAGCAGAGTCTGATCTTCCTGTGACAGAGTTGTGGAATCCCAATGTATAAATCTGTTTGTGATTTGTAAATGTCGGTACATGCGGTACTTGGGCATTTGATTACTGGCTGCCTCGAGCATACAGACTAGCAGATTAAAGCCCTGGCATTCTTGTCAGAATTAACTCATCCTAATGCTTCTGAAAACAACTCTCACATGCAGAAGTAATTCCCTTCAAGGTTTTTCAAATATTCCTTCATTTAAATTACTCCACTTGTCCTTGAAAATGGCAGAACTTGTTTCAAAAAGACCCAGTTGACAACAAACTCACAGGGTCACATGGGCAAAGTATTTAACTCCTTTGATTTTGAGGGACAAATATGAAAGAAGCAGAAACCTAAAAGTCTTCAAAGTAATCCCAGTCAAAGCCATACACCAGCACTGTATGCAGCTCCCACAGCTGGGACTATAAATAGGTATTCAGACCAAAGCTGTGAAGGAAAAACAAGCAAAAAAAATGTCCCTAATTTCACCTGAAAAAATTTCAAATATTCACAAAAATGTAACAAATACCATCATTTCTCTGCTGACAAAAGAACTGATCTCTCCTCACTTATCAATCTCTTGCTCCTCTTGTCATTTAATGGAGCCCCCTCATCTTTCTTACTCAGATTCTTTTCAGTAGAATTCATTTTTGCCTTCTTGTTGCTATCACTGAATGGCTTCTCTAGCAAAGCTCTTTTTGGTCCAGTACAGATGGAAAATAAACATCATTTTCAGCTCCAGCTTGTAATGTAAAAGCTTGTAAATTAGAGCCACCTCCATGTACCTTATTTTACTTTCTCCATACTCAAAAATGTCCATTCAGGAGCCATGCACTGTCACAAAGAGATGCAGGGCAGCCCGAGTTTCAGTGCCAAAGACAGAGGGACAGATAAAGCACCTTCCCTCTAAAAAACCTGCTCTGCTCCATCTGTTCCAGTCTGTTCTGCCCTTTACACTGCTCAAAGACACATTTGTAACATTACACAGTGCAGTACAATACACAGGTATGCAGTATAATGTTGAACAGAAGACTTGATTTCTCTTGTCTAATCAAGACTATTTTACATATTAGAGTTTCATCCTATTTTTCTCCAAGCTAATTCAGTAGCATGAAGATTAAGCACTAACTGATGAAGGTGAAGACATACTTAGAACCTAAGTGTTGCACTATGCCCATTAAGACAATCACTCGTAGATGATTGTAAAAGTGTTATTCAAAAATTTGTATTAAAAAGCTGAAGAAAAAAAAAGCCATATAACTGCCAGGAACTTACTCATTGTTTTATTTAGTGGGTTGGGTTTTCCCTTGTTCCTGAGCTTTCATTTTGAGCCACAGCAAAGCAAACCCATTTTCCACTTAATTTAGAAGTGGCAGCATGACACACCTCCAGAGAATCTTGCCTACTGAAAATGCTTGATTTTATGTCAAGGGTTCATTTTTTTTCCAAATGAAAGTAAGGGATAGTTAACAGTAAAACAAAGTGTTAACCATTTGTCTAAAATTCTGCAATTTGTGGAAGCCTCACTGTGTCTCAAAAGACAATGGTAACAGTCCCTTCTATTCACTTTCAATTAAATAGAAAAGCCATAGGAATCCTACTGCTCTGCCATGGGATAGTGAAAGGTTTCCATGGTCAGTGCAGCATGCAATTAGTGAAAACCATAACTTTGGAGTACATTGCCAGCACCCTGCAGGGAGAATTAGATCTCCACGGCTGCCACTAAGCCTCATTTTTACAAGGTGGATGGAAAGTTTCCTGCTCTGAGGATTGAGACTGAACAACAAATGAGAGTGACTTAACTTGTGCATATTTTTATTCTGTTTTTCTGGTTAAATTAGAAGTAGGAATTGCAGTGAGATGCAATAATAATGGACACATCCATAGAGATGTTTAACTGGCTTACAGAAGTGTGTTATTTCTTTGGAAAAAAACCACAGAACATTAAAGCAACCCCTAAGGACTCAAGAGGTGCAGACATACCTGTCTACCCAGCCATGCACTGGGTTTTCCACAGGAGGAATTAAATATCTATTGCAGATGGGTTTGATCATAGCCACTTTGTGTGCCTCAGACTGCTTCCATAAATTGTGACATCCTCTGTCTACAAGGCCTCCTGAACATTGCAATACCTTCCTAGGGAGAAACAAAACATTCCCACCATCAGAGACCTCCAGCCAGTGAGAACTCTGAACACTCCCACACCAAACTCCTGTAGAATCTCCCTTCCTTGGTTGTCACAGCAAAGGGCACAAGCTCCACTTGAACAAACTAATAAGAAGGAGGGAGTGGGAAGCTGAGAGGTGGCTGCTCTGAAACCTAATCCTGGAGCACTGCAAAGCCAGCCAGTAAAACCAGTGATCCTGCAGCTCCCTCATGCACACAGTCAGGGCATGGTAAGGCCAAGCTTTGCTTGCCCCCTGAAATAAGGATCTGCTGCAAGAACCCAAGCAAGAGATTTAAATTACAAAAAGTTTCAGAAATAAAGCAAAGTATCTCCGAATTCCTGCTTGCTCTCCCAAGGGATGTAACACAGAGAGCCAGCTATGAAGCAGCTGCTGTGTGCTAAATCCCTGCAGAGAAGAGAGCATTATACTTGTAAGGACAAGTATTAGATATCCATAGGGACTTGGATGCAGCTCTAGTGATGGAAAAGTTTTTTTGCACCCAGAAGGAATATTGAATCCCTGTATAAGAAAAGGACAAGGGCTGAGTTTCTGTAACCTAGGTGCTTTTGGCAATGCAAAACTGACTGTCTGGGTCCAGCAGACAACCTTGTTCTATTTTCAAGAAAGTGCTGATTGTTTTGCTTCCCTTTTTTTTTCTTGCTAGAGCTGGGACAAGACCCAGAGAAAGCCATGCTGGGATGAAATAACCACAGAAATTTTCTGAAATTCATAATATTATTTAGAAATAGAGAAGTCCTCAGGTAGCATGACACACCTGAGAACTGTGAGAACTATGTTTGTCTGAAAAGTAAATAAATATGATTGAAAGCAAAGAAACACATTTCCCCTTAATTACTATTTGTTCAATACCTACTTATGACACATTTGTCTTTAGGAAATTAAATTAATTTTTCAACCTCACCAGCAAAAGTCTACACTTGTGCATCCTATGATTATAGCAATCTCAAATTAATGACCCACTGATTCCTGATTATTAAAGTGTAATAGTTCTGTGATTAGAATTGTCAATTAAACAATACAATATATGAAGCTGGCTGAGGCAGCTGCACTGTTTGCTGTGCACGTGCTCGATCTACAAGAGGGAGTTATCACTTGCAACTCCTCAGGAGGAGTGACACAATCAGGAATTACCCACACACTGATGAATTAAACCATGACTTTTCAGCAGGGACTTTTTAAATTGTCATAGACTCATAATACACAGATCCCTCGTTATTAAAGGTTGATGCACATTAAGCACCAAAAAAACCTATAGACACAGCAACTCAAGAAAGGACTTATGACATGAAAATCACTGCTTAGACAAAATTTTAAATCCCTTAAAATCCCAACAGCCTCAGGAGGCTGGATCTAGTGTGCATGTGGTGTTATGGAAAACCTGCAGAATTATCTGTTTCATGTTGCGAATTCTTTTCATTAAGGGATAACATGCACTGTGCTTCTAACAAGAAATCTGGGGAATTAATCCTTGCTTCCGGCAAGTTTGAATGACTGTAACTTCTCTTTAAACATCACAGAGAGCAAAATTCCCAAGAGAGAAAATATCTCTTATTTCAGTACTGAGGACTCAATTTCTAGGACTTCACAAATCTGTGATTCCTAATATATGTGCTATCAATTTAGATATTTCCTTAATTCTCTCACACCGTATCAGAGTAAAATTTTTGGTGACATGTATGCCATGAACTTCCACTGGGCTATGGAAAGATAATTTGATGATATCTATCAGCCATTTTTATGGCCAGCCAACACTAGGCAACAAATACCAGCTGTGTTTCCTACACTGGACAGAGACTGGTTAATAGGGCACATGGAACATTGAAAAATCCTGTAGGACTTTCAGAGAGGAACTCTAATCAAATAAAGCTCATTATTAAGGCCAGATATTTTAGATGTCATCAGTGATCCTTCTATGTTTACATAAGGTTTTACTTACCCCTTATTTGCACCAAGAATCAGTAGCAGTGAGGCCCATTCAGTGAAATTACCATTTTAACATAAATACTGGGAATATTCACAGAGATATTGATCTTTGATTTAGCCCTGCCCCCATGTGGTCTCTCATGTAGTTTTCTTTTATTAAAACTGCCACTGCCAAATACTTAGGAAAGTCAAGATGTTTCTTGCCACCTTCTATTCATATTTTTAGCTTTCTCCATCCACTTGTTCTACAATTTCATCTTGATCTACCTGCTGCCTTCACTTCTTCCCATTTCTCATTCTCTTTCAAGTCTTTCTAACTGACTGGCCATTTCTAAGTAGATCCACCCAATTCTTCCCATGATCCACACCCAGCTGCAGTGTACAACTGAGTCACTTGACATGACTCATATTGGTTGAGCAGAGATATCTGAGCATTAAAATTCAGAGGAAATTACAATTCACAGATATTATACTGAACAGGAACAAGAAGTGGGACAAATTCTCAGGTGGTTGCTGTGGATGAGCTCTGCTCTCAGGAATCTCTATCCTTCCCCATAACAATATAAAGTAGTGTAACAATAATACCATCAGTCTGGGAAATTCTGGGTAATGCAGTTTACTTTCATTTAAAACTAAAGGAAAGGTTGCTCTTGCAGTGGAATTTACAGCCTTTCAAGTTACAGGTGGGCATTTTCAGAAGACATGAAAGGAAATTGGGACAAGGATGCGTTATTAATAGTCAGCAACATGTTCTCTTGCTCCCAAATTTTCCACCTTCCAGGAGCAAGTTGGCACTGTGAACTTCATTTTATCAAAGAATGTTTTTTTCATCTTTGCAGAATGGATGACAGGTTAGACTGAAGTTTAACAAAGAGGGATTCTGCTGATATACCCTAGTTGTGTTCTTTTCTTCACAAACTCATCTGGCAAATACTGTATGATCTTACTCAACTCCAGTTCAGTTCAGTCAAACTCCTGAAGTTCAGTACAGGTTCCCTACATTCAAAGACTGCATTCAGACTTCTCTAACCCATTTCAAAGGGTTTTGATGTCATCACCTCTGGAGACACCATGCTTGCTATATCCCAGTCATACACCAGCTGTATCTCTAGTGGTAAAACATGCTCATCCAAGCAACTTTTCTTTCTCAGACTATGCAGAGCCTTTTTCCAGACACCAGCCTGGAAACAAATTCATGCCTTCTGTCTTGTCCTCTTGACATCAGCTCTAAAAACACAAACCTACAAATGAAATGCTGCCTGTGAAGTTTGCTGCCCTCCTACCCTGATCACCAGAAGACAACTTTTCCTTTTTGCTAGCAGCACACCCCTGTGAAAACTTCCTGTTGGCTTGAAGCAAGCAAAGCAGAAAACATTCCCATATGAAACAGAGTGTATTCCATTTCCCCAGGCAGTGCAATGCCCTGAGTAACCCCAGCACCAGTCAGAAATAGTTATAAATTAGTACTTATGACTACATAAGCTGACTTCTGGTGATAAACTACTTAATCATGAGCTAATGGCTCTCTTACAGTCAGTTATTCCAGTGCCAGAGTCTGCTGGCTCAAGTTGCCCTATATGCCCTTGTGTTAATTACTTTGACTAACTACAGGAGTGACTTATTAAATTTACTGATTGCCCTGTCTATAAACCAATATTTTCCAATTCTTCTCCATCCATAACCAGAGTACTGCTCTGTTTAGCACTGATAATTTTTCATTGGCCTATGTTGCTTTTGTAGAAATTCAGTGAAATTTCCCTCTGTTTACAGGGCCAGATTCAGTGATTAAGTTGTTTTGTTATAGCCCTCTCCAAGGGCACTTTTTCTTCCAACTCCAAGGTTTTACATTTAGCAATCAGTAAAATAGACAAATATTATATGCCTTTGATATTAAGATGTATGGGACCTCATTCAATTTACATCTTCTTCCAATGCTGCTGAACCATTCTTGCAATTTGCAGAGATGCTGCAGCAGTTCAGGCATTATTAGCAGTGCCATTTTTAACTTCTTTCAAGTACAAGTTAATGTCATTATCATCACTATGTATCAGTGCCCCACCTGAGCTGACAATTATGAAAGGAAGAACACCACTGGAAAAAGTCAGAGACTTCCTCAGCATTACTAATTGTAATGCCAGAGTGCCTGTTAGTCTGCATATATGTATCAGGAAATAAATTATTTCAGTTTACTATTACATTTTCCATCCTCTCCCATCAGTAACTAGTTTCTGAAATTTCTGCTTATTTTGGTCATCCAAGACCACAAATTTAAATATCTTTGCATAGTGTGTCTTGAAGCAGACTAAAAAGGTCACCCTTCTGCTAGGAGCATTAAACTTGGCTCTCTCAGGTGCAGAGTTGGTGAGCACCTTGCTCCCCTCTCAATTAGTATAATTACTTATCCCTGTACTTCACCAGTGGCAGAATCCAGAGCAGGCAGGGATACAGCATTGCCTCTGGTACTGCAGGGTAACAATGGCAAGGTCTCACATTTATTTCAGACAACCTGAAGAGGAACAGAACTGTAATTTCTGGTGTCTCTAATGCATTATCTTCCATACATGTAATTCCCTTTAGCTTTTCAGAGAGTTATCTGGATTTGGAGGTCGTGCAGCAGCACAGCAGAGGCTGCTCAGCGCAGGAGAATTAAGGACTCATTAAACACCTTGGTGCCAGCTCCTGGAGGGAATGCAGCTTAATTAGGATAAGGAGAGGCTTTCCAAGGTACAGTAACCTCCCCAAACTGTTTTATGGCATTTTAGTATTGCCTAGAATGCCAGCAGAACTTTTTTTTTTTTTTTTTTTTTTTTTTGCAATTCAGTTCTCCCCATGCAGCATTCTGCACACTTTGCAAAGGAATTTTCAGAAGGCAGCATCTGATTATACCTAAGACAACAGAATATTTCCATGGTCAAGTGACAGACTCCTAGGAGTCATTCACCTTTATTTGGAGTAAGGAATGTAAAGAAGAGACAGACAATGAGGATTTCAGACCTTTCTCTGTATAATAAAAATTTCAATACATTTTAAAAAATAGTACCATTGTTTATATTAAAAATATTTATACTGTATTCCAAACATGGGAGCCATTGTAGAAGACTAAAACCAAAAAGCAATTTAATAAATTTCAGTTTTGTCACTGAGCTGCTATTTTACTAGGCACTAGAATTTAATAGTTACCCTGTATCATCATGAAGCACAAAGTTTTGTGAGTCCATGCTGTTCTGGAAGTAAGCCAGGCAATGAAATAATGAGGGATTTGGACATGAGTCAGAGATAAATGCCTCTGAATATTAAAGAAGGAAGGAAAAAAAAGAAAGACTCAGAAATATAATTGACCACAACAGAATAAAAATCTCAGTGTTTTAGAAATCATTGGTCATTTTTCTAATGCTGCAGCCAGAAAGATAATGAAGAACCTAAACCCAAATGGCTTTCTTTTCAGAGATTCTGAGCACTCTTTCATGCAGCTGGAACGGTTTCTGCTCAGTTTAAATGCTATTCCTTTCTAAAAGAAGTAATTTCCCACACTACTTCAGTCACCTTTCACAGTGTTATGACTACAAGCAGTCAAAGCCTTATGATGACACAGACTTCTGTTGAAAAAGGACAATTAGCTCTAAAAAAATTATGTTTCATGGTGAAAGCTTAGATTTGCAAATTTTATAAAGCTTTTCTACTGGAAACCTGGGTCAGACTTTTCAACTCTGGAGCTCATTCAACTTGGAAACATTTAAAATATTGCTCCCAAGGAACCAGAAGCATTATGAATCCCACAGTGAATCAAAGAATTTAGGGTCAAGGCAGTGCTTGGCATTTCACAGATCTAGTTTCTCTGTCACAAAATTTTGATCTTTAAAATTACAAACCTTCTGTTCCAAGATGATGATATTAAATAAAATTCTAAAATCTCAGACTACCCAAAACCCATATTTGCAAGTGTGTAAGATCCAATTATTCAGCAGCCCAGGATCTTTTTGGAGACTGAGGTTTCACCTAAAATGAGACAAATTACATGGCTTTTGGTTCTAATCTCTTGGAGATCACAGGGAACAAAATGAAATCTGTCACAAAATGAAATCTGTCATGTGTCATCTATAAGCCTTTTTCTCATTTTTTCTGGATTGCAGCTCTGGACCTAACATAAACAAAATATATATTTTTAGTGTGGGAAGTTAAGGCTCACAGCCAGGTTTAGACAGCGAGATACCCAAGAACCATTTCTTTACATTTCTATAGAGCTCCTTGGGACCTCCTACTAGAATGCGTAAAAATAATCATTAATATGGCAGAGCAGAGTCAGAGGGGCCCCAAGATACAGGTGTAACCTGAATTGCAAAGAGCAGAATATAAGGATTTGTGCCCTTTTATTTACTTTTTTACCACAAAGACAAATCATCTTTTTATCAGTCCACACTCCAAGCAGTAAATAAAAGTGTTATGGAAATTATTGATAAATATACATTCATATTCCTTAAGTAAGCCCTTCCACTCAATGACACTCCAAGAATGGGGAAGAAAAAATCCCAACTTCTCTTGATACAAGGCACAAAGGATTGAAGGACTTTAGAACCACCTATGAGGAAAAAACCCAGAAAAACTGATTTCTGTTCCCCAAATCTACCTTGCTCAAAAGAATGAAAGATCCATATCTTAAGTTCCCTTCCAGACATTCTCTAAAGCTTGCTCTACTTTACATCCTCAACTGTTTGATCAAAACTATTTCCTAGATATAAAAAAATGAATGAAATTTTTTTAAAAAGGGTTATTGACTTCTAAAACCTTCTCACTGCAGATGGATCAATAAAGCCTCCAATGGAAAAATCAGCTCATATCTCATTGTCCTTGCTGCATTTGCACTTACATCCACTGGATCTCCCAAACTTCCCAGGATGTGTGCTAGAGGGAATAGTGTGTGTGTGGATGGATGCCTGTACACCAGAGACTACCAAAAACTCAACATAAAAAATTTAGCTAATACATAGCCTGCACAGGAGAAAATAACATCTTGTAGGCAAATTTTGTTAAGAATTCCTGAGGATTTTTTCTGAAAGTGGTTTCAAATGTTATCAGTGGATTTCTCTCTCCCTGCTTCTCAGTAATCAGCATTGATTGGCTGGGCTGTGTACAGTGTTGTGCATGCAAACCAGGTACAAAATTGTTGTTAGCACTGGAAAATCACCTGCCTTCAAGCTGCACTCTGTGGAGGCAAATTTAGCCTGCTTATAAATGGAAAGCTTGAGAGGGGTACAGAATGCCTCTACAGCAGCTACAGCTCATAATATTAATCAGTTTGACATATATTTAGGCTGGATGAGCTGGGATTAATAACATCTCAGAGATAATAGATCTTTCTTCTTTAGATAATCAATCCAGGTTTTACTTTATCACTGTTTTATAGCAGCATGATGGCCCCTGTGAAACAAATTGGAGGTCCTGAAGTTTCCTAGTGAACAGCTTTGCCCACATGTCAAGGTCTTCCATCTCCAGCAGTATTTGTGGTCCCAGATGAAAGGTGAAAGCCTGAGTGAGCAAAAGTATATGCCAGGCTGGGATTTTCAAAGGCTGGATCAGGGCATTTTGTCAGACCCAGAAATCTCATTTCTTCACCTCCCACCTCAGGGTTAGAGAGCTCACCACTGCTGGAGAGGGCTGCTCTTCATCACCACCTCAGCACTGCCAGCTTCTCACTGAACACCAGCATGGCTGGTGGAGGCTGAGGGAGGATTCCTCTGAAATGCAGTGGTTGAGTGCTCTCCTGGCAAGAGGAGAACACATCAAACATTCCTCTGCCTGCAAAGGGACATCTGCTGAGCCACATTTCCTGGTGGGTACAGCTGGTGCATGAGGTCACAGGGCTCCTGTCCTCTCTTCTTCCTTGACACCCAAATTCTGTGTCCATCTAGGTTCAGGCAGCACTTGAAGCTGGTCCCCTTTCACTGTGTTTAACACAGCATTCCTGAACCTCCTGCAGGCACTGGGTATCTACAAGGATATCCATATAAGCACAAGCTTTGCCATACCTGCAACTCAACACAGGTATTTACATGGATGCCTCCCATTGCTTACAGCTGAGTCAGGAACTTAAATCCCTCTGAAAATGGTATCCTGCAATGGGATCCAATGGGATCCTCTTTTTCTAGCCTCACCCCATCAGGCTTTTGTTCCCTATGCTGGGAACTATCATTTTTGGTTACAAAAGGCTTACACTCAGACCGTACTGATGACCTAAATACAGCACTTCAATTTCTGAGAAGTGATTTTGAAATATGAGATAAATATGCCACAGCTCTTCTGCAGCATGGTTTCCAACTTATTTTACTGCTGACTATCAGCCTAAAATGAGATTTCATACAACCCAACCTAAAAATGGAAGTTTATCATAGAACTGCTGATGGACTCTGTGTAATATGATATATGCCAATGCTTTTAAAATGCCTTACCCACAACTGAATTTTAAGAAAAGTAGAAGAGAAGAATGAAACCTCACCACTTATACAGTCTTTTTACTGTGAAAAGATCTTAGGGTATTTCCATGCTTTACCCAAGGGTAATTCACCTTTCAGTTGCTAGCAAAAAAATTGCTATCGCCATAAAAAGAATTGCCTCAAGGAACTTGACAAAACTTGAACTATTCCATTAATGAGATTTTAATGAGCTACCCAGTAAAGATAAGGGAATTTCACAAGGATTTTTTTCCCCTGTTCCACAACTACAGTTGTATCACAACAGACTAAACACATCTCCACAAAAACGTTTGTCATTCTTCCTGGTTTTACAGAAGGGCTAAATTAGACCTAATACTTCTTGTGGCAGTTCTGTAGTGCTAGTCACAAAAACACCTTTATGCTTTTCTCTCAGCAGCAGAAACTTTGTTATTCCAAGCACTGAAAGCTGACCAACTGGATGCATCTCCCAGGCCATGTTTTGCTAGTCTTGGCAAAATAACCTCAATGCAGAATTTATTTCTTCTAAAATTGCATTTAGTTACAACACTTCAGCCTTTTGTCCCAGAAACAAAAAGGGATCAACAGTCTTATCTCAGAAATTTCAGCTAATACTCTTGATCTAGATTTTTCTGGTGTTACCTTCAGGTCATTATCAGTATGTTGGGTATTTCCTTATGTAGGAACTCCTCTGGATGTTTATTCTGCAACATGCAGATCCCCTTTCCGTAGGATCCTGCTTTCCAGTTGCATGTCTGTTGCTGTCACCAGCATTTCTCTTCTCCAGCTTATTCTCTGCACCCCTGTACCCAGCAAGGAGGATGGGATTGTGGGGGATTGGACAGCTGTGGGCATTTCCCAACACAATTACACAAATATCTTACTTGACAGCTATCACACCCCCCTTAAAAAATAGAATGGGAATCTCCACAGTCACTTCATTTGCAGGAGGGAAAGAGATAATATTTATAATATTTTAAAATCAATGGAAAAGCAGAAAGAAACTTTTCTTGAATCTAAGCTATTTTTTACAGTTACAGCTTTTACATACTTTTAATTCTAGATCCTCTCATCTCCAGCTGTAACAAATTTTTGAGCAAATTAATTACCACAGAAGTAGAAGAGTGCCACATACTAATTACACTCATAATTTGTGAGGAAATTAAATTGTTGTGATCACTGACAGGGAAAACAATACCCAATACAGTATTTGTTCAGAACAAATATAAAAATAAAAGCCAAAACCAAGCAAGAGTAACATTTCTCTTTGAACTCCTAAATTGTTTGTTTCAACTAGAAACTAACAGGCAGACACAGCAGAGGCTGACCACCTCAGAGGGATCAAAAAGAACTTCTTCAGCTCTCCCCAGAGGACATTTGCAATTGCAAATCAGACCATGGAACAAGCCCAGAGCAGTAACAGAAACCTCTTCCAGTCTGAATCTAATCCAGCTCTGTGACAGTAGTGAAGCTAACTTAGGTATCCTGGTTTAATAACCTCTTTTACAATAAAAACAACAATAAAGAAGGTTTAGCTACTAATTTTTATTAAGTGCCTTAATATTTAGTTTTCAGGTAAATTTAGAAATTGGGCTTTTGTTTTTCCTTCATTTTACCAAAGGCTGCAGCACAAGAGCAGCAGTGTCACCCCAGGTGGGGAGGGTCAGCAGCAGAGCTGGAACAGCAGTGTTCAGCTCACTGATATTCTGTGATCCCCCGGTCCAAGAAGGCAACCAGGAAACGGAGGCACCACAGTTTGTCCAGAGGTGCTATTTGTACCTCTGGAAGCACTCCTGACCCCTAATCTGGAGGGTACACAGTGAGGAACCAGAATCTAGTAGCATGTTTAAAGGTCTTATCCTGAGCACCTAGGAAAACCATAAACCTTTTTCACTGTATGTCCATTTTCCCTTTACATTAATCTACAGATGCACCCTCTTCACCATTCTCCACCTCAATCAGTGCATGTGCATTACTCAAAAATTCCCCATAAAATCCAAGTGTGGTTACAATTTTTCATAAACTGTATAAAATCAGCTCCTTTTTGAGATGACACTTTGTTTCAGTGTTTGGTTTCTCCACTCCCACACACATTTCAGATAGCCTAAAATGGCACAAGGACTCTGTTGAGCATGATTTATTGCCTTGATTTACAGAACTGAGCAATGACAGAGCTCCCACTTGACAAGTTTTCGTTTCTTCATGGCAAGTAATTAGCCTTCATATTGCCAAAGGGCCCTTCAGCTGCCCTGTCAATGCTGCTCCAACCTAATGAAAATACATCATCTTATCATGGTAAGACATTTACATTATTCACATGCTGCTTTCCAGTAGCCTCTCATTAGCTCCAGCCTGCTGGTTTATTTGTTGCAGCAAAACAAAAAATATGATGCTCAAGGAGGAAGGGAATCACCCAGCTGCAACTTTGCCTCTCTGCTGGGTTAAAATGACATCTTCTGACACCCCCATGCCAATGATTTTGAAGAGGGAATGTGAGGATCTACACCCCAGCACACATTCCTGGCTATATATTTTCTTTCTAGCCTTCACAGAGCTGCATCCTGTCATTAGGCACAGTCACAAATAACAGGCAGTGTTATAATCCTCACTTCATCACAGTCATAATCCCTCTCCTACCTCTTCCTCCTGACAGGTGCTTTACAGCTCTCTGATCCTGATACCAACCTCATCTCCTGCCAAGCTGCCAGTGCTCTAGCTGCAAACAAAATCTATAACCACATCCCTGCCTCTTCCCTGACTGCCTGGGGGGAGGATAAATGTCAGTTCAACAACCCTGCTAACTCCTTCAGGCTGGGACCAAGCCCTGTAGGCAGGCAGTCCAGCTGGGGAGGAAGAGGAGAGTGAGGGCATGTGCCCAAACCACAGTGCTGCCAGGGTTATACACGTGGTCTGCTGAGAAATCCCATAAAATCACACAAACAGTGCTCCCCCTGGAGATTTGCAAAGTACCTCAGCACCTTAGCACACATCACACACAGACCTACCCAAACAACTTTATACAGCCAGTGCAGCTGCCAAGAGCAATTCTATCCAGCAGCAAAATCTTCAAGGGTGTACCAAACCACCTTGGACCCCTGGTTAGGAAAAACACATTGTGCAAGAAAAATCACCTGGTGACAGTTTACAGACAAGCTGCCACAAAGTATAAATTCATCCAGGCTCTCTTATAAACAAATCATGACAGATCTTTTCAGAACTCTTTTAGCATTCCAACCCACAGATTAAGATTTTAAGGTGCTTTCTCCACCTTACAATTATTTTGTTCCTGTTTCTGGGGCAGGGAATCTCTTCCACATCCACATAGAACTGGTCGGTCTCTTGATTGGGAGTCTGGACTGCCAGAGAAATTAGAAAGCAAGGCATCATTATGAAGAAAATCTAATTTCTTCATCTGGAATGGATGATGAAAAAAGATGAGTTACACCTTGTAGACTTCAAAGTTATCAGTGAATTGCTTGTTCTATGGCAAGATTTTCAGTCTGCCACCAGCAAGTATTAAGGAGAGGGATGAATCCTACTAGGAGACAAGCACCTGGCAAAGCTGCTTCTACAGAAAGCTGCTTTCTTTGCAGAAGATACCTAATGGCCAGTGGAGTATTTAGAGAGTTTACTTTCAAGAAGCCAACTTCCATCTGGACTGCCAGAGCCCTGCTTTGGTCATGCCAGATAACTGTCTAATCCTAGGTGGATGCAAAAGAATAAAATAAGGAATAAGGCCCCCACAGCTCTGCTAAACTGTGCCTTGTGGCTTTCCTCAGACCTTGCCTTCTCCAGAAGATATAAAAGAGGGAAAAGAAAATCTCACCAGCCTCTGCTTAATCCTATCAGACAAGGATAGGGAGGAAAGGGGAAGTACATTCTCAGTCTCTGTACTCCCACTGGATTGCACACCTGAGAAATACAATTGGAAATATTCATGAACTGGGCATATTGCTCCCAGCAAGTGAGAGATAACAGATAAAAGCAGTGTTCTTCAAATCCCTCATTCTTCCCCATAGACCCTTTGGGGCATGATAAAGACATATCTAACTCCAAGTTCTGGTTTTCTGCTTCTGCCTTTTACTGTCCATAGAAGGAATGCCTCATCATCAATCTGCTCCTTACTCTTTTGTTTTACTTCAGCTTTCAGGACAAAAAATTCCCTGATGTAAAAAAAACTGTCCAGTAGAGCAAAGTCCAAAATGGATGTATTCTTCTGTTTGCTTGTGTTTATTTTTGCTGATATTGCCTTTCATACTAACAGTGTATCTTTCTTCCAACCTTCAAAGCACTTGGAATACTTTCTACTGCCCACTTAAGAAATATGAGATACTCATATAACATTACTTGGGAGTTACAAAAATTGAGCTGTCCTACAGCCATGTATTCTGACATAAAAAAAAAAAAAAAGTTTGATTAAATTCATGCTATACAGTTTAAGTGTTGCTATTCCAACTGTGAGCAAGTAGATACTTCATCTTAAGCTTGCTTTTCAAGGCAATGCCTTAGGAGGGTCTTTAGTCATCGTTCCCTCCTCATTTCAGAAGTTTCCCCATGCCAGTGCTACTATGCATAAACATCCTTGGAAGCTGTGGAAGAAAGCAAATATTGGGCTTCTGCTATTAAGGCCAAAGGCTGCAGATAAATAAGGTTGTGAGGACCCAAGGGAATATGCTGTATTTCTTCTAATTGCTTTTTTCATTTTCAATCTGAATGTACAGTGACAAAACCCTACTGAAATTTCAGGGTAGGGGAAGAAGGGTGAGAATAGAAAAGTAATCGCTTTTTCAAGTTTCCTTGAGCCCTGAGGAAGATTCAGTGTGAAGGCTTGAAAGTCAAAAAGTAGGTCCTGCTTTTTCATCTGAGTGATCAGAAAAAAAGCAATATGCTGAATTTGCCTAATAATTAAATCCTAAATGTAAAAATTAAAAAAAAAAAAAAAAAAAAAAGCTGAGAGTTGAGAGAAAACTTAAGTACATTTGTAAGGATTTTAATGACAAAAGAAAATCCGCCTTCTTTTCTTTCCTTTGACCCACCTAATATCAATTTCATTGAAATCTTGCTGTGGGTCATGCAAGCTCCAATGCCTCTCCTTTAAGCAGTAGGGAGCTTTCTTGTAGGCTGAAGGCTGTATGGCAGATAAACAGGCTCCCCAAGATGTGGGAGCTTCTCAATATCATTGATCCACTTTTGTATCCCTATTCTGCATTTCCTTATGAGGCCTTGTTATATATCTGCCAGCTCTGGAATTCTTACCTCTCCGCCTTGTTTTTTTTTGTTGTTGTTATTGTTTCCCACTGACACCTTTCTTTCCTTTCCTTTATAAGAAATACCCCTAATATTTCATTATTTGTCCTTTGGTCACATCTTCCTTCCTTGATTCCCTGGGTGAGGGGATGCTGTCATTCCCTATTGCATGTAACCCATGCAGGATATGCTGGAATTTCTCAAAGTACATTCCACTGCTCAGCTCAAAACCAGAGCTGTTTGCAACAGCCCTGGATCTGGTTTTCTCACAGAATTCCCAAGCCCTGCTGAACTGCAAAGAGCTGTCCTCAGAGGTGACAATTCACATGCAGACAGCTCATCTCTGAAAAGCTTTCTGTACTCACCTTGAGGAAGAGCTGGTAAAAGCAGGGGGAAAAGCTGTGTATCAGGGATTCTTTCCTGGTTTGAATATTGTTCAGTGGCTCTGAAACTACAGGCCAGTTTGCAAAGGTGGGGTGCAGCCAAGATGGGAAGTGCAGATACAGATGGTAGCTGGAAGGCAGTGGCAGGGCAGAAGATGATCTATTGTTAGATCTTGACAAGCTGGCACCAAGTCCTACAAGCTGCTGAGTTCATGAGTTTTGAGAACAGGACTGGAACAAAGATGTCCCTCAGGATAAAACTGATGTCCTTCAGGGACTGAAGCAGAGGCCTTGGAGAGAGGCTGGGTCAAGAGCAATTGCAGTTAATCAGTAAAACCTCTTCTTGCTGCAAAGCACCCACAAATCCCTTTCATTGTGAGTTACCACTCTGTACCTCAGAGACCTTTACAATATACCTTTCTCAAGCATCCACAAGCAAAGCAGATTCCTCCACAGAGCCCTTAACTACAGTTTTCAGCTCACCAGTGTATTACAGTCCTTTGTGTAACTCATGTGAGTCAAAGTAATACAGAGATTTTGCTTGCAGCAACCAAGTAAACTATAAATATCCTTTTTAATTCATGTAAGGCTTATACAGAGCCAATGGGGTTTTATAGCATTGCCAAGAAACCAAATATTTTACATTTCTCTGTTTTTCTTGATCTTGCAGAGTTCCTCCTCTTTAGGTGAATTTGTGAAGACTAAACAAGACACAACTGAGGGCAAAAAAAAATCACCAATGTTTTAAACTTTTCAGCGGTGTTTTTCAACGTTTTACTTTTTTTCTTCTGTTTGAAACTTCCAAAATAAAAGAGTTTAAAAAATTTTAAAAAAGAGGGACTTGGGGGTGGTGATGTTACAAGCATGATCCAAAGTCTAATGGCTTAGATATTCTTGGGATGCACACTTCTCTAGTCCATGCACCCCAGTGAGGGAGTCTCCCAAAATGCAATAGAAAGGATTTCTGCCCTCTATTCCTGCATTCCTACACAGAGGAGGAACCCAAGAACTCTGACAAACAGAACAAAACCAGAATGGAATGTCATAAGGGCTTTAAGATATTTCTTCTGATATCCTTTGCTCATCACTTTGTCATATCCAGATTAGATTTCCAGCATGTAAGAGATTGCAGAAGCTACATACAACAAACATTTTTTTATCATATGAAAAGAGATAGCAGTAAAACTGCCAAATATATATCCAAAACACCAAGCAGAAGAGTTAATAGAAAACTCACTTCAGTAGACATAACTCCCTTATCTTCCTCTCAGACCTGTCATAGAAAGTGAATTAGCAGAGACTCTTGCTGGGTGACATTACTTGTAGCACTAATGTGATTATGAGAATAAGAAATTGGGGATATAACCTACCTTCTTTTTCTTTCAATACATTTGTTCAGTCACAGAAATTCCATTAGAAAAGAAGAAAACTGGGGTGAGGATGCATCTCAGCAACACTTGGGTGGCAGAGTAGGAAAATAACATGACAGGTCTTTTTTATAAAATGAGATATTAGAAATGCCATCATAGGGTTTATATAAAGTGTACAAGACATAAAGGGTACCAGACATGTACAATTAATGCATCTAATCTGCATGGATAATGTCCATGTAATGTATATGCCAACAGTCCCTATTTGAAATGGCTGATATGAAATCCTTACAAGAGTTAACTCAGGAGATTCTGTGCCTGAATCTCCACACAGAGTGGAATTTACTCACAGTTAAAACAAAGATGGGTGAAAGTGGAAATTACTGGCCCACAGACAGGATAACAGAGAGGGGACTTACGTATCACTCTTAAAAGTTTAAAAGCTCTTCTGCAGAAGGGAAGGAATAATCCCAGTGTGCCTCTAAACCCTGAGGTCAGTGTTCCTCCCAGAAGCACAAAAAGGAGAGAAGTGCTCCCTGGTGCACTCTGACCACTCTGATCTCTTCTATGCAAACCCTGGCTGAGCTGTCTTTACAGCTTTGATGATCCAACTAAGAATTTTGGCATTACAGATGCTAGCCCAACATTTAAGAGGAAAAACATACACTAATAATACAGCACTGGATAAGAGTATTTAAAAGCGTTTTTTAATTTCAAAAAGATCAGCTAAACTTGTTTGCACCTTCTAATAAGAGTCCCCTATCTATTCAAAGAATACAAATTGAACTAGAGGAGATATTATACAATTTTCATATAACTTATTAAAATAAATCATAATATCATCTGTTGATTCTTGTTATTTGTTACAATGAGATGAAGGAACAAATAAAAAAAGGTATTTTAATTAGATGTTTCTTCACGATAATATTCTTATCAGTACTCATTTCTTAACAAATGCAAGGCAACCATGTCATTTTAGGAAAAAAGCCTGGGAAATAATTACATCCTTAAATAAAATTCAAAAACTCTTTATCCTTTCCTTGTTACTGGAAGGTGAGAAAACACATAAAAAATGCACAAAGGTACAACTGCTCTCATGCAACCCCAAAAATTCTGCTTTCTGCAGGTCATGTTAACAACACATTTACGTGTCAAATCCAAACTGTCAATGCTTCAAAGTGCCAAGAGGGAAAAGGGAAGTAATACTGGAAGTAAAAAATCAGGGCTCATAGGGACATGGAAAGTTATTGTTTACAAAGCAAATTTGGGGGTTTATTCTCTGATAAGGATTTGAGCTATCAACTTTGGTGAGTCATTTTAAGAAATGCTTCAGTTCCACAGCCCTGCCTAATTTTAAGCAATGCAAATCCAAGTTACAGTCCTGAGTAAAATCATGCAGGTGACACTCCACAGACTCTTTACCTTCTTTCCCTGTCCTGTGTGCTCTCTCCTCCACCTGCTGAGCTCTGCAAGGAAGTGTCTGGCTTCCCCCACACCTTGGAGGGGGACAGTGGATGTCTGGTTTAGCTTAGGTCACAATGTCCTGGATGAAGTGATGAGCAGTAATTTTAAAGCCAGTACAACTCAGTGGCAAAGCTAAGCTGAACTGTTGGGCCAGCTCTGTTGGGACCCAGGCTTTAGGAATAAAATTCCAGGTTGCTGCAAACACAGCCCCATCATTAGAGAAGGAAGAGCTGGAAACTGAACTACTAGAGGAATGTGACCTCTAGAAATGGATGGGCCCTGACAATGAGCACTGAGGGTGTTAAGAGAGTGATTGCTGGTGTTGTGAGGCCATTCTCCATAATCTTTGACAAGTAATGAATGGATAAAGAAAGAAACTGTTGCTGTTTTATTGCCACACTCCATGCAGACATTCATGCAGAGACAAATACTACCTTATTGACTTCAGTAGCCACAGGACAGCTTAAGGCACTGAAGAAAACAGTTTTAGGAAGGCAGAAGCAATGGGTCCAGAGGGAAAAAGGGTTGAAATACGCTCCTCAGTTTTTGCTCAGCTACAGCTGCCCTTTCTTTTAGCTGGGCTGCAAGGTGTATGTGAAATATTGACAGACACAAGGAGAGTGTGTATGCACAGGCAGCTAATGTGGCAGACCTTGGCCTGTAAGACTGTGTTGATAGACAATCTTCAAGGGGTGGAATGCAGAAAATTCCCACTAACATAATAGGAGCAGTTAATTAAGAACAGAAAAAAGGGAAATAGTGTAGGGAAAGAAGAAAAAATTCAAAAGAAAGAATACAAGGCATATTAATCCATGCCTGGCCTGTAACAAATTAAAGGAACCCCATCAAAAAAGTTTAACTTCAGTGGGAAAAACAACCCAAAACCAACCAATTTTAAATAAAAGTTTTAAAAGGAAGAAACAGAAAAGAAGTTGCAATTTCACCTTCAGATAAAAGCTACTAAGAGAAAAAGAAAGTACAGAATGTAAAAGAGCATTTTCTTTAAAATAATATTTTACATATTTCAATTCTCATGTTCCCCTTGGGGTTTGCATATTTCAGTTACACAGTTATCCAATTAAAATGAAAACTCTGCATTATCCTTTAGGCAAGGACAGCTGCCAGCTGCTAAGTTTTATAAAGTCTTTAATCTTGTCCATAAATATTTAACAAGAATTGGTTGGTACACAAACCAAAGTAAAGTAAGAAATCAAAGGCATGAGCTCTGCAATAACCTCTGTATTGTCTGAATGGAGATGAACTACTTGAAGAAAATTATGACTTTTCCCTTTTTATGTTAAAATTATTATTAAAAAGTATTCAGGCAACTTTTCTGATCATTTTCCCATTTTCTCCTCCTCATGTAATGTAATGTAAAAAAGAGAAAGGAAGAACTAAACATTTCAAAATTGAGATTTTTTTCCAAAGAGAGTTTACAGCACAGCACAGCAAAGCACCAATCTCTGCCATTTTATCCCATGGCTTTAGGTGTTAATCAGTTGTTTCTCAAGCACATCTTGAGAAGGGTAACATCTTCTCATGATGCAGGTGCAATGAGCCTGCAGGTGCAGCCCACTCCAGGTCTTTGCATCATCAGCACCAGCACACCCTGGCACGTGGGATGCTGTGTAAAGCCAGCAGTGCTCACAGCCTTCTCATTTCCACTGATCTTCACCAGGCTGGCAGCCCAAGGCACACCCAGGAGCAAGGAGGAGCCTCTGTGTTTCCATGGATCATGTGCCCAGGAATGTACCTGGGAGGAAGGAGCCTCCAAAGGCACATGTTTGAGGAAAACGGTGATGCAGCAGCCCCGTGCCAAGCCAGGGAAAATTGACAGCCCTTGCTAGGACATAGAATATTCCAACAAGTGCTGAGCTGAGGGACTTGTACATTTCCATTTTTAAGGCTGCATGCCTTACATAGCCTCATTTTCCCAAGAAGCAGAGGAATGTTCCTGTTGGCTACAATGAAATGTTGTCCAGTGCTCCCTGGTAGGCCCAGGTCTCCAGCCCAGTGTTCTGCCCACCAAACCCCTCTGCCATGGCCTGGTCCATCATCCCCCCAGGATTTTACACCTATGGCACTAGGGAGAGCACACAAGGATGAAACAGCACCTTCCAAGTCCTCTCTACCAGGGATGGACAATTCATGCCCAAGACAGAGAATAACAACTGCTGACTCACGCTTGTAGTCTCTTTTTCCCAAATATTTGCAAACAGAGTAACATATTTTTGTGTTACTGTTTATGTTTTTGTGTTTAAGTGGATTTAGTCTGATTTCACATTCGCCTCAAGGAATTATTGTAGTAGAATTTTTGTTTGGATAAAATATATACTGCTAAGTATAATCAAACTGAGAAAAGGTCCTTTATCACAGCCTTCAAAAAATAACCATTAGAGTGACCAATTTCTTGCCCATTCAATTATTTGGCCTGTAGAAACTCAGAATTGAGAAACAGCACAGTGAGCAGTCTGAGTCTAGTAGAAAATACACAACAGCAAGCACTGCTCCTAATCCTATTGGTTTGAGAGCAGGTCTTCAAATATCATATTATTTCAATGGGAATAATATTGAAAACTGTAAGCACAAGCTCTCCAAGCACAGGCTACTGAAGAGGATCACCCAGATGACCTTATGTCTCTATCTCTGTGCCAAAAGCAAGTGCCTGTCGGCTGTACCCAGCTCAGGTGAGTCAGAGAGATGCTCTTAAACTGAGTGGTTTTTCCAAGGCAGCTGCAGCAGATATTAAAAAAAAATATTAATTTTAATTTCCATAAAGACTGCATCACTTATAAAAAAAATAAAAACCCTCTGTGTCAGAAAGTCACCCTTGTTGTAAGCAGTTAGATATTGGAACTTCACTCAGAAAACCACAGCTCCATATGCTGTAAATTGGTTATAAGGCACTCCCTGGCACAACAGAGCAAAGCAGGCACTGGAGCTTAATCCTCCTGCTTTCAGAATCAATAGAAATATTCTTCTCAATTTAGCAGGACGGGATGAAAGCACTAGATTCAGCTTCACAGAACTGGCAGAGTGAATTCTGAGGAACACTGGAGATGAAATTAAATGAAAGGGGTCATTGCCAGGACCTTTGTGAGTGACAGGTGCTTTTCAGAACTTTGCATTTTCGGTTTTAATCTGAAACCTGGAAATAAAGAAGCCTGACTTTTCAAAACAAGATCTTTGGCCATGTTATTTAGGTGGGAGGCTGGGAGGAAGACAGGCAAAGGAAAAGGGTTCTTGTGAGAGTTCTGGAAATTAAATCCTTGATATATTCAAAATCACCAGTCATTAATGAAAAAATATGACTCATTCTCCCATCTCTGTCACTGATGAGTCAAGAAAGCTTGAAAAATTATGGTTGGAAGTGCAGGTGACTGCAAGTCTCTCTGAAGTTAATGAAAGCTGCAGAGACTAAGCACAGTGGGAAAAGTCAGGTTATTAATATCCCTGCACTAAAATTTCACATATTTAGAAGCAATTCTGAGGCAGTACTGACTTACCTTCTTCGAGTAATTAAAATCAAAACATATCCATGAAAAAATGCTTTAATTCTTCTGAAGACAGACTCAAAGTACAAAGCTTATGGCATATCCCACCCAATCTGTGATTAAAATGCTATTTGAACTTTTGAGTTCTTCACAGGACTGTGAATTATTGAACAAAGGAATTCACTGCTATGGTCAAGGTGAGCAGAACTTGATAAATATTTTCATGGAGGAACTTATCCTCATAAGAAAATTTCATAGCAGAGATTCATCTCTGACATGTATTAATTATAGATGAGGGAGCTCAATGCAAAGATAAGCTAGGTTGGGTAGGTACCAGGAAAGACTCAGAAAATTTGCACTGAGGTTATCGAACAAACCCACTTTGGTCAATGCAGAGTTCCTCAGGCTCACAAGCTCTTAGGGCAGAGTTAATTATAAAGTTCAGACAGAGCAGCAAGAAGTGATGAGCTTGACTATTCCTCTGATGAAGAAAACAATCCAGGGGATACCCATGGAAGGCTGAACATAATCAACCTGAGGTGAAACATCCCAAGACTGAGGAAGGCCGTATGAAAATCACTGATATCTGGATGAAAAGAGCTGGGGTAAGCAGGAGGCAGTCCCATACTTTGCAGTGAGGGGCAGACAAAAGCAGGAAGTTATTTCTTTTTTTCTATTCAATGAAAACTTTTCTTCAGCAAAAACAGTTTGTGTGCCCAAGGGCAGTGTGACTAACTGAGCCTGAATTAGCTGTACAGAGCAATAAAACTGCACAGAGCTGCACAGAGCAACCAAACTACTGTTGGGTGAAGCCATGGCTCTGACAGCAATGCTGTGAGTGGATGAAAACATGTGCAGTTCAGCTCTAGAGACTGCCAGGGACACAGGGTGACTGCAAGCTGAAATGTGTCCCACAGCCACTGTGGCACAGGCAGGAGAGAGGGAGCATTTCCCCTCCAAGAGGAGGAACTGTCAGCAGAGCAATATTTGTCTGCCAGAAGAGAGGCATAGACATCCCTCTCCTGTTTTGGATCTCCCCTACAGACACTACAGGTAAGACATTGCACAAGACACAAGCAACTTGAAGTGCAGGACATATTGGAATTCTATTTTTACCTGATGCTACATTGGGAAAGACTGAAATTAAGCAAATAGGAACTTCCAAAGCAGCACCAACTCCCCTTAACTGATACTATTACTTCAACTGATTCCTTCAGCAAATAGCCAGCAATTGCCTTTATTTTCTAGCTTCCTCCCCCACAACAGTAATCGAATCCTTGTTAACAATTTTCAGGAGGAAATCTGAACAAACTAATCTCTGATAAAGTGCCTCTGCTCACAGCTGTGCAAGCTAACGTGTTTCTGAGAGAGAGACGTATTAAGCCCTGAAATTCTTCCATTTACTATCCTCATGCCAATGAGAAAATGGAACATTTTAATTGACTTTTGAAAGAGTGTTTGCAAACTGCTGACCTAGAAGGAAAGCCCTGCAAATCATTTGCCATAGATTTCTTACACGGCTAGCACGAAATCTGTCAGGAAGCAAAACAGCCACAGCCACAGCGAGTGAGTAGTGCATAAAGATCAAGGTAAACACTGTTTTTCATAAGCCTCAGCCAGAGCTAAATGTAGCTTTGATTCAGCAGCAACTGAAGCATTTTGCACCACAGTGTCATGCACACCATTTAAGCTTTCCTTGAAAAGGGAAAACCCAGGAAAAGCCAGGGAAATAGGAAAAAAGGTACAGATGATCTGGTTTATAGTGTTTGCCTCTCAGGTAGAAATTCAGATTGCTTAAGCAGCTATCTGTTTGTTCTCTAATTTAGAGGGACTCTACACAAATTATCATAAAACCTAAGAATAGAGTGGATACTCTCATCTCATTCTGATAAGAATTGATTCAGCATAATTCAACTGCCCTGAACAGGCCAGTGCAGCACACCACCATTAGGCAGCACACATAGATCTGCTCTAATGTGAACTTTCTGTGATAAATGTTTTGGGTTTCATTCTAAAACTACATTTCTGATAATGAAATGTGGTACTATGCTCAGAGATGCTTACAACTGCAGAGAAACACATACCAGAGTCACCAGTAAGGAAAAGCATGGAATGATACAAGCCACACTCTTGCACTTCCAGACCAGGGGATTACATTTTGGGTTAACTTGACAGGCTGGATTCCAATACTTCATATTTTGGGCAGACCATGCTTGAAATGGTTCCCTTCTACCCAGCCCTGATGAGACACATCTGGAGTCCTGAGTCCAGATCTGAATTCTCCAGACACACACATGTGATGCCCTGAATCTGTGATATGGTGATCCAGCCAATCAACATAGACTAAAAAGGGCTTTTACATACAAGTAAAAGCTGAGAGAGCTGAGGCTGTTCAGGCTGAAGAAAGGAATGCTCAGGGTGACCTAAGCAATGCATAATAGTACCTGATGGGAGAGTAAAGAAAATGGGCTCAGACTCTTCTCAGGAGTGCCCAGTGATCAGACAAGAGGCAATGGCCACAAACTGAAATACAAATATTTGTATAAATAAGAGAAAGCTTTTTCAATCAGAGGGTTCTCATGCTCTGGAACAGGCTTCCCAGAGAGGCTGTTAAGTGTTCATCCTTGGAGCTATTCCAAACCTGACTGGACAGGATCCTGAGCAATCTGCTTTAGCTGCCTCTGCTTTCAGAAGGGCAGCAGGATTGGATTATTTCCTGAGTTGCCTTCCACCATCAACCATTCTGGGATTATGGAATTTACCTTTTTGCTTAATTGTCTACACATCTTTCAGTCAGGTAGTTCAACAAAATTGTGAGAAGTCTATTATTTAATTTAAGAAATGTGTGTATGCCACCAGGCAGGATGCTGTGTTTGATGTTGTGTTTGACAGCTGCAGTCAGGGAGATGGTTTTGAAGGATACTTTATACTGCAGTGCATTAGTGTGACTGCTCCTACTGTCCAGGGACTGTTATTAGACAGAAGTACCTGAAAAAATGGATGCCATTGCTCTTTCCAAAGTAATGTGTCTAGGAAAGAGTTCAGCCTCTTTGTTAATGCACAAAGAAACTGTAACTCATATTTTATATATTTTAAAGCTTCCATAATTCAAAGATACCAGCACTTACATGTTATTGATTATACTTACAGCTTCTAAGTTCTGGGACTCGTTTCTCAGAGACAAGGATCACCTTTTTTTCCCTCTAATACATCCATATTTTTCATTGAAGAGCTGCTTCACACACAGGCAAACACTTGTATTCAGTTGCTGCTTCATAGCAACCACTGCCTCTCTGTTTTTCCTCTTAGCTTTAGTATGATCTCAACAGCAATTCTGTACTGATTGATGCTACTTAAATGTAGTGTATACATGTCTCAAATAGCACAAATATTGAATTACAAAATGCCACCTTACCATTCTGGTATTTCTCTGCCTTGGTTTCCTTTCTGAATCTGCTAGTGTCATCTATAAACTTTTTTGGATCAAGAAGCATTTCAACTAAAGCATTCAGGTGGACAGAAATAGTAGGAAATCTCTCTCACTGCATGCTGCAAGAAGGCCTTGCTGTAGAAATCTCTCTCACTGCATGCTGCAAGAAGGTCTTGGCTTCTCTGTGCATGTGCACCTTCAGAAAACAGATTGAGATGACTGAACACAGGAAGACTTTGCTATGGTGAGGAGGGAATGTAATCAGATAGGACTTGAATAAATATATTAAAAAACAAACTAAAAGGAAACAAAGTTCCATTTTCTCTAGAAAATTCAATATCATGACTACCTTTCTCCATCGATCTCCTCCCTGTCAGAAGTATTAAATGCTGATATGGTGCCAACTTAGCTGGTCAATAGTGAGTGGCTGGGCTGGGGCTTGGTGTGGTCTCATCAGCATTCAGTAGAACTACAGCATTCTGCAGCAGGGGTGAGACAGGAAGGAGGAGGGAGAGAAGGAAAAAAGGATTAGGACAAACATTATTTCTTAAATTACACAGTAGGTTTTTATGTTAATTGATATCCCCTTGCAGACTTCATGCTAAGTAAAGAAATTGGCTTAGAAAATACCAAAGACAGAAGCATGATTATTTTTGGTGGTTATGCTTTGGCAGGAGTTTTGGCAGCCTTATTCCACACAGACATGTAAACATATCCTTCACTCTGTAAACAAGCCTCCACTAGAGCCAGAACGACTTCTTCTATTGTTGTCTTCTCTCTCTGCTCCTCAGACAACACCAGCTTTTCTTGAGTGAAGAACACAATCCAAGGTCTTCCCAGAGTCAGACCTGTCTTTCTGGTGCTATCAGATTTTTTATATATAATTATATTATGTTCTTTTTGAGGATTGTATGTTTTTATTTTCACCCTTAAAGCTTTTTCAACTGGGCCAAAAATTTGGTAGTTTCTGCCTTTAATGAAACACTGAACTTTTCAAGCAAAAATCTACCTGGCTTAGCACGGAGCCTGAGCTGTCGCCATGAACAATCCCATGTGGAGCTGCCAGCCTATTTCCTTCTGCTCTTCTGGCAATCCTGTGATCTAGAGCCTTCCCAGTCCCACCCTAACCAGCTGTACTGGCTGCTGGGGTAGAATGCAGCCACAATCCCAGTTTCACCTCCATAGAGTCACATAAAATTTGGTAGGTGGGATTAACAGTACAATTTCTTCTTAAGGATTTCTGGGAAGTGCATTCACTGCAGAAGAAAGGAGAGAGATGGAACTGAGATGAAGATATGGGTTTAAAGTTCCAACTTGTAGTTTCACATGGTGTTACTGTGAAAAGAAAAATCATTTCCATGTAAGCCTCCTCTCTCACTAATATTGCTGCATATATCAAGAGATTTCACTTTCAGATTTTGTCATTTAGTAATTTATAGACACATCTAGAGCTGGTTCTAATTTATTACTTCTACTTGTTTCAAAAACCCTACCTGAAATTTTATAAAATATAATGTCAGCAGTTTACTGCAGATCAATTCAAAGGGACCATAGATTTCTGATTCCCATTTGTATTGAAAATCAGTAACTAGGCATAAGACAAGAGATTTCTTATTAAAATGGAAGGTCAGGAACCCAGAAGTCTAGGTTATATTTCTGGGTTGAGTCTAGGTGCCTGTGGGTCCAAGCATATAATTTCATTTTTTTTGTACCTAGCTGCCTTTGTAAAATGAAGAGTTTAATTTGCAGAAGACTTGCAAAGGTTATAATTTATAAAGGTCCTGAAGTCTTCAGGTGGAAGGGCAGTCTGGTGTCACCAGACTAACAACAGGGGGCTGATCAGTTGAATATAAAGCAAGTGAAATGGGAAATATTAGGAACAAAGTTGGGCACAAGGCAATTAGTCAAGGCCAGTTCAGTTGCCCTGATTCCTTTCTCTTCTTGAGCACTGAATAAGGCAGGTACCCTGCAGAGAAATAAAATAGGATGTTATAATTGAGGACACTGGACATGTAGTTAATGTCGCATGGACAACCATAAATCTGGCAATTTTCAGCCTCAAAATACTTGATTTTGCAGCCTCAGCAGCTGTCTTAATGAACTTCATTGCTCCAAATAAAAGTACACTGTTAGTACAGACAAGCATCATTTTGAAATGTGAATAAATTTAAATAGCATCTTTATATTTGTTTTACCTATCTGAAGCTTACATCCCCAAAGTCATTTGTCAGTCCTTCTGTGGACACAGCTGCCAACCCCACAGCCCCATTCCATGGGGGTGCCTGTGTTTGCCTGAAGTTACTTCTGAATGTAGAAGATATCACTGTGCCCTGAAAGACTCCCAACCCATGGGTCAAACAAGCATTTACCAAAGAGATAAAATGGATATAACACCTCTTTACCTCCCCCCCACATTCTGCTTTTGTGTCATCCCTGACTTTGCTTCTCCCTGAGAAACACCAGTGCTGGCATCCACATCCTATGCCACACCCCAGCCATTAGCACCTGGAAAAGTCCCAGAGACTGCATTTAATTCTTCTTTGAACTGAACCATGCCTTTCTGTGAAAGAACAGTCTTGCTAGGTAGAAAGACAGAGAGATTTAAAGCTTACACTGCCTTGCTCTTTCTTGTACCACCCTCTCATGGAGGGGGAGGCTGTGGAGGTGGCAGGAGGTGCCCGGTTTCCCCGGAGCAACACCCTGGCTGTCAGTGTGTTTGCACAGCTGTGACTTAGCAAATGGGCCTGATGCTAAAGAGAGACAAGGAAAGGAGTGTTTTTCTTTGTGGTATTGGCTGAGCAAACCTCACAGGCACTGTGCTAACAGTGAAAAATCGTTCTGAGGTGTCTCTTGTCATGCTAGCCAGCGAGTATTATATACACTCTCTGAGTGCAGCCTGGTTGAGAAGGAAGAGACAATCATTACATAGTTACTTTTTGATCTACACTGTATTTTAAGGTAGAAGTATGTATTTGAAAGTGAGAACACAAAGACCAGTCAGAGAAGAAATGCTGCTTCATGTGGAATGAAACCAGCAATGGCAAAAAAGACAAGACTATCATGAAATATTTTCTTTTGCAGCATGAGCAACCAGCTTCAGCACAAAGCCTTGATGGCTGACCCAGACCCTACAGAAATGAACAGCAGATTTCCATACAGAATGTTCCTAGTTTCATCCTGCTGTGACTGCAGGATATATTTATACATTTCTTGCAACAGACAGGGTGTTTTGTACCTAGTGACAATCAGCCACTGTCATTACCCAGCCTGTGGAAGGCTGACTGCCTTCCATTATATATGCAAAATACCTAGAACTAGCTAGGCTGTGATCTGGCTGCTTTCACCTACTTGTTTATCCTTGTGGAAGTGCTGCATGATTGACAGCAGACAAAAAACAGTTTAGGATCCTTTTTAAGTGTGATTTTTGCCAGGTCTCCTCATTACAATGGTGCAGCTGGACTACATATGGCCCAAAAAAATGTATATATGAATGTCCCCCCAGCTCTCCAGACTGGGCTGTACCCAGCCTTCATTCATACCCTGGATTCACTCTTAGATGTTAAAATAAGCATTTCAACTTATTCTGGAGAGTTTAAGCAATCAGACAGGTGTCCCTCCTGAAGCAGCAAGAGTGAGAGGCATAAACTCTGTTGGCATTATATATATTCTTTCTGGAATAAAATGTAGAAACCAAAGAAATGGCTGGAGAAGTACAGCTGCACTGAGCAGAACAGATGGACCTTCATCTCCCACAGCTGTGCTCCCAGTGCAGCCTGGTCTCATCTCCCCAGTGTCAAGGACAAACAGCACTGGAGTTTCTATCTGTAATGTGCAGTTTTTGCAGTGCACCAAAAGCAGATACACAGACAACACACACAACGTGTGGAAAGATCCTACCAGCTGCTAAATGCAGTTCACAGCTGCATTAGTAGTTTGCAGAGTTCTGCCTCCAAAAACCTGGCAGATTTTGAAGTTGTCTCTAGAAATGTAGAGGTAGAACAGAATCACACAGAGAAAAAAAAAAGGTAATTTCAACCATTAAAAAAATTTTGGGAATTTCAAAAAGTAGATTCAGCACTAAAATGAACTGAAAATCTTTGCAACTTTTTACATGATTTTTGCAAAAATGTACTAGCTTGTTGTTTGGGGTTTTTTTTGTTTTTTTGTTTCTTTTTTTTTGACAAGAAGCAATTGATTTGTGCCAAAATTTCCATGCCAATAGAGGAGGCATTTCATGTGTCATTTCAGTGCCTTCATTGTGGGGATTTTAGCTTGTGGCACTTCAATGAAACACAGTCCTTTACAATGTAAATACTGCTGTCAGATGGACACTCATCAATCAAAGCACCAACTAGCTCCTTTCTGTGGAAAGCCTGAGTCACTCCTTTTTATATCAGAACTGAGCTGCAGGAAAGTGGCTGTGTCAGCTGCCCCACTCCAAGAAAATGTTTGATTTATTACAAAAAATACTTGAAATGATGAGAACCCACTGTCCATGACAGGTAGATGAAGGATGAAGGCACAGAAAGGGGAGAGATGCACTCTGCTGTGTCCCATGCTTTATGACTGTACAGGAAAAATCTGTAGGGGTGCTCAGGCTGCCTCTGCAAACTCTTTAGGGTCTAAGTCAAAAATCACTTCTTAAACTTGTTTCTGCAAATACAGACAAATCTAAGGGGGGATCAACAGACTGCCTGCTTGAGAAATTGTCTTTTTCCCATTTAAAAAGCAATGCATATTCAACATAAATAGGAAGCCAGAGGGGGCTCTTTTTACTTAAAACATTCTGGTTAAGATTGGTTTCTATGGCAGCAGAAAGGAAGGGGTTGGGGTTTTTTTCCCATACACACCCTCCCAGAGGAATTATTCAACTATTGAATTTAGGAAGAATTTTTTAGCTTATTAAAATATTTTTTATTATTTGATAATATGCATAAAGTGATAAAAGATCAGCTACTTGTTATCATATCTCACTTTTATAATTTCCTTCAATGTGTCTGCAACTGTACTTTCTTATTGCTCTTCCATGTTTCAAAAGAGGTGTTTGGAAATACAGCTAGGACATTTGATTATCCAGCTCCAGCCTAGGTCAGAAAACCACACTGAATAATGATACTAAGCTGAGGAGAGTCACAAAATGAATTATAATTTACATCAGACCTTCAGAAGCAGATAACCGTAGGTTTATAGGAATGACATCAGGGTTTGGATAATCAGCTATATGGCTGAAGATAATTTCTCCAATTAAAGGTATATGCATTTACAATTTCTACTTTTGTGTCTGATTGCAAGAGCTATAATCACCAATTTATGTTTCAGGTAAGAAAAGTTACATTCTAACATGTTCAGATGGGTAAAAAGTTGCAGACAAAAGAAATAGAGTCTACTTTAATTTTCCACCTTACATTAGTGGGCAAGTCCAAAGGCTCAGAGACTGTGATCTCTCTCTTTACATTAGAAGACCAATATATTCTCACATGGCACAATATGTAGATCCATGGTAAAAAAGAAATACGGCCAGGCAATCAGCAGTGGTGGAGTACTACAAGGGCAGGTTTAGGATAGCAGCTCAGGATTATTCACTGTTAGGCACTTGGAGATTGATCTTATTTCCACTGAAGTGAACAATTATGTTTCTCTTCACGTCCATGGTAGAGATTTGACACTTTGACTAAATAGTTTCCCTGTTGTTTGACAATCTTTTACAATAAAATGCATCAAGCTGCACAGCTTCCCAGCAGCAGAGGTGTGTCTATTTATAACTAACATCTGCTCAGACTTGTGCTCAGTCCAAACCACTACTGTGTCCACATTGTGTGGACACAATTTGGGTTTAAAGCTGCATAATCCCTTGATGTGTACTGAAAGAAGACAGTGTGAAAAGCTGGATCCCAGGTGTCCCTTAGCACAAGTCCAACTGCATCAATATCCATGATGATAGGACAGATATGCTACATTTAAGCTGTCTGCTACCAAATATCCCACTTGCTCTTGGAGCAGTGGCTGAGCTCTAGGAGACTTCTCATCTACAAGGTCTTTTCTGAGACCCTTTGGTGTGAACAAATATTACAAGGATTCCTGCAAGTGCATGCTATATGCAACAATCTACACACACTCCATATGTACAGCTCAATATTTACCTTCCTTTCAGGGCAGAATCCTTGAAATTCACAGGAGAAGCAGCTTTATCTATGCATATTCATCCCATGCTTTGCATGACCTCTTCCACCTTCTCAGCAGCACCAGACTAACATCTGGAACAGAACAAGTAAATAAAGGTCTTGTAATATCTTTGGGGTTTTCAGGGGGATTGAGTCACATGAAAATATTAGCATTAGCATGGTCTTGAGTCAAAGAACATTGTTATATGGACTTCACACCCTGCACTCGTAATTCTTTGCAAACCTGGCCCTATAACCTTCAGTTCTGATGCCACAAAAATTTACACAGATAAGGAGTTTCTGGGATAATTGAGTTTGGCTCAAAATGCACAATCCCACATTTGAAACACAGTTCAGCTGTCTATACATCTGTGTGAAAAGTGCTGCTCAATTTGGAGCACTGCCTTTATCACACCAATGCACTAAAACCATAACATTTCCTTTTATTGCAGGATGCCATAATGTTGAGATGTGCTCTGAGAAACTCTGCTGGACAAACATCCCATGAAGCCTTTCAGTTCTGCAACTGTTTTATTGCAAGGCTCTCTAGGCACAAAGAAGAGTGGTACCTCATCCCATTGACTGCACTGTGAATTATACTTCATTCCTTTTCAAGCCTCTCTCCTCCCCCTCTGAGATGGAGACTGTTCAATCTCTGCTGGAAAGAGAAGAAAAAGCCTGGATTAAAAAGGCAGCAAAGTGTATGGTGATTTGCCTTTTTCCCTGTCTACTGAGAACTGTCCCAGAAATGTTCTCCTAAAGTCAGATGAAACAGAATAATATATTTTAATATCACTTAAGGCTAAGTTTGACCTTTAAATATTAATATTTAAATATTAATGAAATAGCAGGAGAAAGCAGACTGACAGGTGTAATACAAGTCAGACAAATAGCACTGTAAAATTATTTCATGCATTGAAATTCTCATTAGTGATAATGAGAAATGCAACTATAATCCATGATCTGGTAATGTACTCCAGAAAATCCTAGTAGAATAAATGATCAGAAAAATTTGCTTGAAGTAATTATTCTTATTTTATAACTTAGGGGAAAATTCTGAAAGAGAGGAAAAGTCAGAAACCTGTACTTATCCATGTAAGTGGACTTTTTCTTTAAATTGGACCCTACTGGATTTGTTTCCTGAAATATTTTACTCCAGGGTCTATTTCCATTCCAAGAGCCTAGGAAAATCTTAATCTTTACACAGTTCTTCTTCTTTCTACATTAGTTCACTCGACTGTTCTTTACTGATGAAAGTGTATCTCTCAAACACACTCTGAGTACTGCTTTTATCACTAAAGCTGTCTGAGAATAACAGAAAATTACACTCTGAAATTATAAACATTTTCCCATTAAGTGCAATATAAGAAGAGGGAAGCAGAATTTTGAAGCAGGATCAGTTCTTCATTCTGCACTTTCACTGTTACATGGAAAGGTAAAACCAGAGAAGTCAGATGAAGACACTAGGAGCTTTCAAATCACACTTAAAATTGTGTGTTAATCTATTAGATGATTTGAGTATGAAACTCACAGAATCTGTCTTAAAATCAATGAAAAAACACAATAATAATGATGGAAAGATTAACAGATTCACACCTGCTGTCTCACTGGCCTGTATCTCTGCTAAAGCTGTGCTGTTTAAAGGAAAGATAATATGATGTTGGAAATTATGTAATTAAAAATTGTTTACAATTAGTTTGTTTATTCTTCTTACAGATAAGTTAACTGCCTAGAAGGTGTAAAGTTGTAGAAGGTGTGAATGTGTAGAAGTGGAGGTGAGGTTTAACTTCCCTGGAAGAAGTAAATATTCTGCACTAAAGTCAGACAAGGGCTGGCCAGGGAATTCAATTTTATCTATCTCCCAGTGTCTCTCAGCATCACCTCCCGTGCCAGACTTACTCAATGCCTTATCTTCTGTCAGACCAACAAAGTAAGAACATTTCTGTGGCACAAACAAAATGTCTTTACTTTGGCAGATAAATTCCTATCCCAAGTAATCAGACTCCGGAAAAGGCCTCATAGTGACCCACAAATAGCTGTACAACATCAGCCAGAGTCAGAGTACTGCAAAATCATGTATATACAACTGAAAATGGTGCATTCAAAGGGAGTGTCTATTCTGAGGAGGCCAAGGTCTGTGTGTGCCCTAAGTCTGAACTGCCAAAACATATCCTGAGAGGCCAAGGGCTTAGCAGAAGGACATAGGAAAGCCCTCCAGACTGTGTCCCTAACAGTGTCCAGGATTCCCTTCATGCCTTGGACCCCAGTCAAGGATTGATCATTTCATGGAAAAGCAAGCATAATGGTTACTGAACTCTATCCAAATGGTATGGGTGACACTCTAGGGCAGCACAGCATTTCAGCTCATGCAGGTGAATCTCACAACCTACAAACCCAGAGGAGCACCCAGCATGATTTCCCAAAATGCTTGGAAGGATTTCTCAGAGCCTGTTCACTCTGTACTCCCAACAGCCAGTGAAGAGAGACAGGCACCACTATGGAGCTCATGTGATACTGGAACTGCTTGGAGTGAGGGCTTTAACACAGGGTCCATGATACTGACCATGGTTACATGGCAGGAATGAGACCATGAATGATTTATTCCAATCCTGCAGGATGTCTGTGGTAAAGGTAGAAGCTCCACATGCATTTTCTGAGTTCCAGTACTACAGCCAACATGGAAATTTGGGTATATTATTAATGTTGTTTCTTTACACTGATCATGAGATGTATTCTCAATTTCATGAGAATGTTTTGAGCTGTCAGAGAATGGGGTAGTATAGAATCTAGTGTGTATATCATGGCTTTCTTCTTTGATTCATGCATATCCTCCAATCAGGCTCTGTAATTCTAATATCTGGTGTGCTCTTGCATACCCAGTAAATGACCTGTGTTTTACCACTATAAAAGCAGAGATGGAACATTTCTCTTTGAATGACTCAATGATTTAATAATTATTAATGAGACATTATGCTTTTAAACATTTCTGGCAAATGATTAAGCTAAATGTTTGACATGGCTTTTAAAGGCCCGGAGCATGATGCTGCCTAGCAACTGAAATGTCATACACTTTTTTCTGATATTTTGTGACGCAGATAAAATAACAAACTTTGGTAAATACACTCAGTGTCATTCATATGTCAAGGAGTTCTGTCATACTAAAGAGTTTTACATTTTCATGTATCCAAACTTTCAGTATTCCAAACCTGTACCCAGATACTCTTCATCATGTACACAATTCTCACCTGCAGAATCCTGGCAACTCCAGACATTTGCATTCTAGATGTGAACAGATCATCTTCCTGCATACCAAGTTTAAAATAGGGCTCTGCAGGATGTCTACAGGCATGGATGCTCAGGAAAACAGTGCCAAGACATTGAGTAACGTGCACCAAACTGAACAAGGTGAGCTGCAGGAGAAAGGTTAAGGACCTTTACACAAAAACATGACCTGGAGGTCTGTTATCACTAACTTGAAAAACCAAAACCTTCCCTTTACACTGCTGACAAATATGATGAGCGAGAATGGAGCTGGACATTTGGAGCAATGTACTGTTTTCCCTCTGTTTGGTTCTGCAACAAGTTCAGATAGCAACTAGAATTCTTAATAAATATTATCTAAGTTCTATATCTGCTCCCCTTATTTAACACTGTCTAAAAGAATGTATTTATTTTATTATTCTAATATTTCTATTAGTCAGTAAAGTGTTGTTTAAGAGAATTTGAATTATTTTTAAAGTGCAAAGCAAGACTTTTCCCCAGTGAAAGACAAAGTGTTGGTCCAAACAATGTATGAGCCTGATGTGGTTATGAATAATTACTGCTCTTGGTCTTTCCACACTTGCCATGCACCTCACTGCCGTTAAAGGGAAGCAGTGGTAATGCTGAGAGGCAGCTTTGGGAATCCAAAGACCATGATGACTGGGGAGATACAAGCTTATTAGTTTGCTAGAATTAAATCTATCACAGGTTCTAATAAATAATTGAAGGCAGATCATGGTTTTCCTAAGCTCTGTTTGAATTGCACTATGTCAATAAAGACAAAGACTTAATTTAAGCCACGTTTGTGCTCTCCTGTCCCACTTTCTGGTGTTTACTCTGCAGAAAAATATATAAAAAGGTGTGAAGTTTCTGTTCATGCTTGCAGCCAACAGCTCAAAAAAAAAAAAACCAAAACGGTATCTAATACTACCATGAAATAATTATTTCTCCAGTAAGAACAGACAGTCACACACCAGGACATTGATATGCCACTGGGTTATAAACAGATGTGACACTGTCTTTTGTCACATTACACAATAGAGATCAAAAGCACCACAGCCACTTAAAACCATCTTGATCCCCTGAGGAGGCACTGAGTTGTCCAAGAATGGTGACACATAAATTGAGGGACAAGTTATCAGCAAAACAGAGTGAGTCATGCAGTCTCTGGGTTACTATGCTTTTGCTGATTAAACATAGATGAATTAATTGAGTTTTGTTTCTATGCTGGTTTTCTGTGAAATGGCCTGCCTTCACATCAAGGGCACGGTGTCAGCAAGGTTGGATACCCACTGGCTTCTCCTCTGAGCTACCAGGGAGCAGAGAACTGTACTTCAGGTATCTTGAAAGAGCCAGGTGAGAAAACTGCACTAAGGCCAATGTGAACCACAGGTCCCCCTGGATTTATTGAACCACAGGTCCCCCTGGATTTCTATGACAGTTCAAGATCTGACAACTGAAAGAAAAGCCTCTGGAAGATACCGGGGCATGAAACGGTTTCCTGTGCCAACCAGACAAGAAATGTGGTCCTTCCTTCACCTCATTTTAAATTTTTTGCCTATCCTGGGGCACAAGAACAGAAATTGTAGTCACCAACAGATTAAACTGTGATCCATTAAGAAAGACTGCCATCTCCTGGTTTCTTCCACAACAGCCTTCCTCGGGAAAAAAGAGTCGGTTTAGTTAAAGCTTATGGTTGATCATAAAGTCATGCTTGCTCTGAACCTTTAAGGGAAAATGTCACAGTTAATAAAGGACAGGCAAGTGAAAGCTGGAAAGGCTAATGCATCATGACTGCACGATATAGGTTAAGCCAACATGTGCAATAATTATAACTATCACAGCTTGACACAGTTTATAAAGGACTGAACTGTAAAAGCTTGGAGCCTAGTAATACAGGCTACTTAAACATTCTCTTCTGGAGTGCCGACCCTCCAATCTTCTGCTGACTTTCAATCAGGAAAAACAATGTTACACAATGGCTGATAGGAACCAATCATTCTCAGGGACATTAAATCTCCTCTAAATGCCAATCTGAAAGGGTCTTAGGAGTAAAAGTGACTTACACGGTGTTTAGGGACATGCAGAATTATGCACAGCAGAAGACTACTGTAAAACTATGGATGTACAAGCATAATAATGATATTGGGCAAGGGAGAGGTGAGCCACTCCAAGAAAAATGTGAGAATGAACTTTTGATATTTTCTTGAAGGTGTTCAAGAATGGGCTAAAATGACAGCCAGCTGGAGGTATCACAGATTATTTGACATGGTCTGTGTTCCCTATTAAGTCTTCTCCTCTCTCCAGGTTGATGAGAATTTGTTCCCACTAGATGTATACTTTGCAATAATATAGTATTTTACTATCACTTGTATATTTAAATTTTAGTGGTTAAGAATAACACACTTTTGTGTAATCAGTATTACAATAGTGCCCAGAGCTCCCTGAGACACATGGGCCTTCTCTGTCCAATACAGACTCTGCCTCTTTAGGTCCCATGCATACCTGGTTTAAAACAGTTCTTTCTTCAAGGCCTTGCAACCTAAACACAAACAGGCAATGGGAGTGAAGAAGTAAGGCTATCCTCACCTTACTGATGAAGATATTCCACTGTGTGGATGACACAAATGAAAAGAGAACAGCCCCTGAAGGTAACAGGAGCACCTACAACTCAATAAGACATTGCGGTCCGTCCTCACAAGTCCCACACTTGGGATGTCTTCAAGGAAACAAACATTTAAAGCATAAAAGTCACTTTGAACATAGACATGCTGTCTGTATTACTGAATTCAGAGGCGTGAGCTCAAGGAGTTGATAATTATAAGAATGCTAATACCATTGTTTAATCAATGTTTTGTTTAATTCAAGATTTTAAACCTCATCTTCATCAAAGGAAGAAGTTTGTATTGTTTAGAATAAAGGTAAAGGGAATTTTGAACTGTTACATACAGAAAGTACTACTCTTCAGCACAAAAAGGTTTACACATTTTAGGAAGAAATGTGACAACTCAGCTCATCATATTATTTGGAAGTTTTTCACAAAAGTTACCAATCCATCCTTTTATAAGCTTTAAGACTTCCAGGTGAATGTATGAAAATTACTGTTACTGAAGAAAATTCAGAAATTTATGGCACTTTGTTCTTTATCATCTCTTTCACTAACAGTTTAAGAAACATAGTGTTACTACTCATCAAGGAAGTAAAACCCGATTCCAAATTTCAGAACCTACTTTTAAAAAGCAATTAAAAATTATAAATGGCATGAGAGAATTTTCTTATAAATACTCAGCAAGGTGGAGAAAATCTTGCAGTGAAACAGTGCTCCAGGATAGGTAAATGAACTAAGACACGTGATGGACACTTAAAAAAAAAAAAAAGGTACCCTCAATCTCTGATTATCTTTCCTCTTCAGCTAAAAGCATTTGTGTGTTGGAGCTCTCTCACAGCGAGGGTGACATCTTGTGTTCATTCCAGCCACAAACTGCCACTAATCAGCCTCCATCCAGCTGCTATGCACCAGAATATCCTTCCCCTTCAAATTTTATCTTCAAAAGAGCTGCAGAGTTTTAGCTGACCCTATATATTTCCCTTACTGTGTCAGATTTCATATTCTCTTTGAGTTTAATCATGACTTTATATCGTTTGAGCAGAGCTATTTTAAATGAAGATCTCTAAATGATAAAGCTATATAAAAGACACACTCCTTCTGAATAGGAGACAGTAATATATTTACTAGGATTCTTTAAATTAATGAGGGCACTGTAAAAGGAATGCCTTTCATGCTTGAGAAAATCATTATTTTAAGGGTTATGAACCTGTCAGTCTGTAAGTTATAAACTACTTGCTACACTTGCAGTTTGATTAATCTAATAATAAATCACTTGAGCTTACTTGTAGGCTTTGCAGCATTTTGAGAAACCTTCACTAAGTTTTCTAAAACAGGAAAACATTGGATCATTGAAGGTAAAAAAACAATACTGTGAATTTATATGCTGTCTTAATAAAAGTGGTTGTAGCTTACTGTCATGTGCAAAACAGGCTATTTTTCAACATCTCCTAGGGTTTGTAGAATAGAAGAAGCAAGGCTGTAAACAGCCCCCTAAAACAGAAAATGTTTGAATATTATTTCATCTGATTCAGAAAAGCAGCTTCTGAGGACCCCAAAAATATTTTGCAAGTTTAAATTGCAAACATCAGAAACCAACTTTAAATAAAAATAAAATTAAATAAAATAGAATCTAAACTCTTCAGCTGTGTGTCATGCATAATATTTGCACTTCAGTTACTCTCCAGGTATCCTCCTGCCTGCCAGTGGTACATTACAAACTGTGCACTTCTCTTGCATTATGTATTTTTTTGTTCTCTCATTGCCTCTCTGAGGATAAAAATGTGCACAGCACCTTGTTTTCCTGAAGACTTTTTGTTTGCAGTGTGTAGGTGATAAACATAAAATAATCTCTTACTGCAAAGGAAGAATTCCAACATTTCCTACAAGGTGGCATTTCCTGGACTTGGGTCCTCTGCGTGACAAAGAGGAGATCATGCATTAGAACAATTGCAATGGTTTCAGTTCCAGCTGTAAAATATGGGCTGAATGAGAAATAAAAAATTCACTGATGTGATTTGAATCCAGCTCTATTGCCATGTCCACAAAGTGCTGCTGCTGTCAGTTATAACTGAGACCAGACTGCCACACGGCACAAGGGACACATTAGCTGAAAGCAGCATTAAACCAAGCCCCTAAAAATATGTGATTGTGATAGCCTACCTTGCTTTTTCCAAACATGGATACCTTACTCTCCTAGTAAGCCATACTTTGAATTTCCTCACAGTTTCAGTGATATTCAGTGATACCCTATAAAGACATGATTTGTACCATCAATTTCTAACTCACATTAACATTGAAATGTTCTATAAATCAAGTAATCTATTCTCCATGTGATGTATCTGAATATATCTGTATCTATGCCATTTATATCAGGTCAGGTTTGGGTTACTTTTCTCTGTCAAAGTCCACAATTCAGAATTATATATCTTCACTAAATCAGAAAATTTATTATTTCTGCAGACACCTTTGTATCCATCATTTGTATATGTACACACACTGGTAAGGTAGACACTTTTGAAAAAAAAATCTGATTTTAAACCAAGTCTCTTTGTATTACTTTCTGACAGATAAATGTGTCTAACATGGAAAATAATAATCTGCTAAAAATTAAAAGACAGCTCTGAACAGTTTTCCAGTTTGTGGCTGCAAGCAATAAAGGCTTTTGTTTTCTAGTTCAGAACTTTTAGCTGAATGGTGTAGATGTTCATAAATTACATCAGTGTTGATTTTCTTCATGTTCAACTTAAGACATCAGAAAAGCATTTCTTCAAAAATTCTGATTTTTGAAAATAAAACTTGTCTTCTTTAATTCAGCTCTGTACCCAAAATCCTGTATTAAAAAATGACTATACACTTTTGTTTCATGACCTTTTCTAGATGGGGTCTTGGCACCTTTTGTATAAATTACAGGTTCTACTTGAAATGATACAACTGAAATCAATGACTACTTCTGTGTTACATTTTAATCAACACAAGTTAGTTTATGGTAAGTAGGCACAAATATTCTGAATTTGGCTATAAGGATCTCTGTATCTGGGAGATATAATACTGACACTGGCAGCCCATTAAAAATATTCACCTTTATCTCATATGGAGTTATTCATCTCTATAAAGGTTTTACTCACACAAAACATCTTTCCCTACAAACCTTCCTGCAAGATCATGGGCAGAAAATTTGGGACATTTTGACAACAAATCAATAACCATCTGAGAAAATCCTATTGTTAGTAATGATTGCCTGGTAACTCAAGCAATTAGGAATGAATGTATTGGACAAAAATGACACTTGTACTAGAGGGGATTCATACCCTATCTAAGAAATGCCAACATTCAGAGACGAACTATTTACATAAGTTAGTGGTTTAAATTACTGTCTAGACTTGTCACAATAATATTATCATTATTATCTTCTGAGTCTTCTTTTTTTTTTAATTTTTTGTGACTTTCCACAATAACAGCTTGAAGAAAAACAAATAGATGCTAAAAGAAGGAATCTCAAAAACACATTTTGAAATTTCCAGAGAAGCACATTTGTTTGCTAATTCTAAGTAACATGTTTTACAAGATACTGAGAGAAAGCAATTTTGGAGCTCATGATAATTTGCTACCTAAAAAAAAAAATCTGTACTTCCTGAATTCTGATACAGAATGCCCTGACATCTGTGTACACAGATGCAAGACCATCTTTTGTCTATAAAGCTTTCCTTGTGTGCCATGCTGATTGTAGCCAACAGAGCAGGTCAGTGTGATCTGACATAACTGCTCAGGACAGTTTATCAATGTGGGCCTTGTGCCACACTAATGCGATTTCACAAAGACTTGCCAAGTCAGCCAGAACCCAGCACAGACACTGAGGTGAGTTCTTTATATAAAGGCTTTTACCTGACCAGAATCCTTTTCCAGGATTACCTCTAGTAGGTCCTAATTCTTGGAAGAGCTGGGGGTGTGATGACGTGTGTGAAAGCAAAAATACTGATGATCCTGGCACTACTGGTTAAGATGGGAACATGAAGACCATGCCATGCCCAAAGGATATAACTTTGTCCTCCCTCAGTGTACTAGTGTCAGCTCCCTGCTGTCCAGATCTTTATACATTTTATCTGCACAATGACCATATTCCAGAAAGAAGCACTGCCCGGGTTAAATCTGCATCCAAATAGTAAACTAGTACATCCATATAAATCAGTACAGATTAGGAAGAGCAAACCCATGTCTACTTATAAATACATTCTGCAAATGCAATATAAGGTAGCCGGGAGAAAACACACACGAAACCTAAATTATACTGAGCTGAGTAAGGAACTTTCACCTGCTTAAAATTAAGCAGGTAAAACTGAGTTACTCTGGAGTCTGTACCAAAAGTCTTTCTTGCTGAGGATGGATCAGTTTAGTTTCAAATGCAGCTGATGGAAATAGCAATAATCCATTCAATTTATTAAAGCAGTGGCATCCAGTCTGTGACAGTCTGGACAGGCAGCATGGCTCACGGTCTGAAGCTCTGGTAAGACAAATACTCATCCTGGTGATCCAAATGACCTATGGAAGACAATAATTACAGATGGTGAAAAATTACTTTCGTTATTAATATAGAATTAGTTCCGCAGTTTATTCTGTGTTACAGCAAGGTATCAGGAGCTGACCCTCACTCAGTTTGTAGTCTCGGGTCTCTCAGAAGCGCTGGTTTCTGGTTTCGGGTGGCAAAGCACATCCCTGTGCTGTCTGTGCCCTCTGCTGTCAGGAAGCAGCCGGGAATCCTCTTTGGAGGAATGGGGAAGTAACTCTGCCTCTGTATTTGCACTGGTGATGCCCCACCTGGAGTGCTGTGCCCTCAGTTCCAGGACACAGAGGGGGTGCAGCGGGTGCAGAGTAAGGCAGTGAGGCTGGGCAAGGGCTGATGAGCAGCGCTGAGGGAGCTGGGCGTGTTTAGCCTGGAAAAAAAGCAGCTTCGGGGGGCCCTTCTGCCCTCCACAATCCCTGACAGGACGGGGCACCCGGGGCGGCGAGCTCTGCTCCCAGGGAACAGGACAAGAGCACATGGCTTCAAGCTGCGCCACGGGAGGCTTAGGCTGGATATTAGAAAGAATTTATTCACAAATTGTGATTAAACATTGGAGTGAACTGCCCGGGGAGGTGGTGGAGTCACCATCCCTCGAGATGTTAAAGGAAAGCCTGGACATGGTGCTCAGTGCCATGGGGTAGTCGACATGCTGATTTTGCTCGTAGGTTGGACTTGATGATCTCAGACTTCTTTTCCAACCCGATTATTTAGTTCTGTCTCTTTCTCCCGTTGAACACACTCCTCCATGGGTGGAGGCAGCACCACCGGGCAGACGGGTGTTGTCAGCCTGGGGGGGGGGGTCTGTGTGCGAGCCCTCTCCGCAGGGAAACCCGGGCCGTGTTCCGTGTCGGCGGCTGAGAGCGGGGCCGGGACCGGAGCAGGGACGGGGGCCGGGAATGGGGCGGGCATCGAGGCCGGAAGCAGGAGCGGTGATCGGTATCTCGATCGGGGCAGGGCTCCAATCCGCTGCCTCCGCCGGGCCCCCAGAGGGCGCTGCCCGGTGCCCGTGAGGCCCCGCGGGCGGCGGTTCCGGCGGGTCCGGTCGCGGCCTCCCCACGTGTGCCGAGAGCGCGGGGTTCCCACTGCTGCTGCCGCGATGTCGGTGCCGGCTGCTGCCAGCAACCTGCCCATGCGGCTGCTCCGCAGGAAGATCCACAAGCGCAACCTGAAGCTGCGGCAGCGCAACCTGAAGCTGCGGGCGGCCCAGGGGGCAGGTACGGGCGGGCGGCGCCGCGGAGCCTCTCCGGGCTCAGCGCCGGCGGAGCCGTGACTAACTTTGTGTTCTCTCCCCTCTCTCTCCTCCTGCTGTCTCTGTCTCCGCCGTGCAGTGCCCCCTCCGAGCGAGGCGGCTTCTCAGGGACCCCCAGAGGAGGAAGAGGTGGAGGAGGTGGAGGAAGCGGCGGTGCCACAGGAGGATGCCGCGGCCGAGGAGGGCGCGGAGCCTGCGGACGGAGCCGGACCCCGCAGTGGGGAGAAGAAGAAAAAGAAGAAGAAAAAAAGAAAGGCGGTGGCCAACGGAGGAGATGGTGCGTGGTCTTAGCAAAGACAGCGTGTCTCCCAAGGCTGAGTTAGCCTGGGAGACTGCACAAGCGCCTCCATAGGGTTCCCGCGGCATCGGGGAAAGTTTGAATGCCATGTGCCGGTCAGATGTGCGCTTTAAAGTACTTGAGGTCTAAAGATTTACCCGTTTCATTCCAGCTGCGATATTTGAGTCCTTAATTCATAGTAATAGCCAAGTTATTTGTTCCATAGGATTGTGCTTTGTAACATTGACTGGATATTTTGCTTATTTATTATTCAAGTACATGCCCTGTGTTTCAGGGCTCTGGTAGATGAGTGCTCTCTGTACTTAGCTGTGCAGCCAATACAGCTTTTTAGCAATATGTCCAGCCTTTGGTAACATTTATATATTATGAAACTGAAGTATACTGGAAAACTACCAAAAAAGCTCAAAAAGCACCACGCAAATATTGCTGGGTTTGCATATGTTTTTATATGCATAGATTTATGGATACATATCTAGACATACATGGGAAATAGAAGATTTCAAAATGTATTTGATTTTTGGGACATGCATCATGGTTATGGCAATGAAGAGGTGCTTTCATCTCTAAAGATTCAGGTACCTAAAATGCAACTTCTCACATATCGTGAGCACAAACGGTGTGGGAAATTTTGTGTCTGCATTTTAGATGGGAAAGAATTTTGTTACCAGTTTAGGGACAATTTATCTTGCTTCCACACCAGATGTCATATAATATATGTCAAGCTACATTGTTTCACTGTGCAAAGTGGGTTGTGGGGAAGGAACTTGGGGAATTTTGGCTCTGTGCCTCAGAAAATTCCATAGAAACCCTGACTCTCCTCCAGCCTCCTTCCACCCCAAAAAGCATGATCTTTGTACATGGTTTGCAGACTAAAGGAAATTCAGTCTGTGGAACAGCTTTTCATGATAACCATGACCTTTGTATTTCTAACTGACTTGTTTTCTGTAAAAATAACACTCCAGATATAGAAACCAAAAAAGCAAAAACTGAAGAAGATGACTCTGCAGAGGCAGAAGATGGAGATAAGCAGGACTCTGGAGAAAAAGAAGTGGAAGAGGAGGAGGATGAAGTGCCCAGTTTGCCACTAGGTGTAACAGGTATCTTATGTTCTCTTTTTCATGCACAGGCAAAATCCCAAGGTCTAACCCTTTCCTTCCAGAGCAAGTTGCAGTTTTCAAGTGAGCTTTGTGAGTCAGGTGTTTGGATATATGATGTGACACTGGCAGCTGTACAGCTCTCACCCTGCTGCGGTTCTTGGAAATTTGCATTATAGACACACCTCTTGGTCCTACTTTACTAGTGAAAGTGTTTTTTAAACCTTTATACACATATGCTTATCTATAAAGAAAGAAGTCCATGAAGAGCAAGCTGGAGGTGTAGAACTAGTAAATCTGACAGAAGAAGCAGTGCATTCATCTTAATTTTTATTAACTCTGTGTAGTTTTCTTATGAACTCATTAATACAGAGTATTTTGCCAGTGTCTTTAAATTTTGTGGTAGAATGCAATAAGAAGAAGTCCTTTGATTTTTTTCATATACATCAATTTGAACTGGTTAATCTCAGACGGCAGAGGAAATAGAAGAAATAAGTTTAAATATTTTTCATTTTGCCCCTCACTTTAGGTGCTTTTGAAGACAATTCCTTTGCTTCCCTGGCTGGTTCTGTCAGTGAGAATACATTGAAAGGCATAAACGACATGGGCTTTACGCACATGACTGAAATCCAACATAAAAGTATTAAACCTCTTCTGGAAGGCAGGTAAGAAGTAGGGCTTTTTAGTCACTCTAATGACCCCAGATGTTTTGTAAATTTTGCTGGCAAGCTCCATACGTGAATCATAAAATCAAATTATGGTATCAAGGTTGGAAAAGACCTCCATGATCATTGAGGCCAGCCTTTCAGTGACTAATTGCTGTGACTTGCCTCTGCCAGCAAGCTCCTAGTACCAACTCCTCTGGTCTTCTTTAAGCCATCTTAGTTTTTTACATTGTCAGCATGGATCAGAGTGAGATTGCTCTTCTCTTGGTATGGTCAATTAAATACTTATTTTTCTATTGCTGCTTACAGGGACATTTTAGCAGCTGCAAAAACAGGCAGTGGAAAAACACTTGCATTTCTCATTCCTGCAGTAGAGCTCATCTACAAGCTGAAATTCATGCCTAGGAATGGTAAGGCTCTTCATTTCACAGCTGAATTTTACTGCAAAGCAGCCATTTAGAGGATTGGATGAGTTGTAAGTGACTCTCTGGTTGATGTATTTTTTAGGAACAGGTGTCATTATTCTTTCTCCTACCCGAGAGCTGGCCATGCAAACCTACGGAGTTCTTAAGGAACTTATGAATCATCACGTTCATACCTATGGTCTGATAATGGGGGGCAGTAACAGATCAGCAGAAGCACAGAAGCTTGGAAACGGAATCAACATCATTGTAGCCACACCAGGAAGACTGCTGGATCATATGCAGGTAGATACAATATTGATGTTTAATTTGGTTGTTAAAACATAATAAAATTCCTTTCCCTGTCTGACTGTGAGTTTGTTACTCTTCTAGAACACTCCAGGTTTCATGTACAAGAACTTGCAGTGTTTGGTAATTGATGAGGCAGATCGAATCTTGGAGGTTGGATTTGAAGAAGAAATGAAACAGATCATAAAACTTTTACCAAGTAAGAAAAAAAAAAGTCTCTTTCCTGGAAATCACTTGACTAACATTATGTCTTCTTTCTGACTCAATTATTATAGGAGACGTTATTAATTTTTATAGTTCTGTAAATGAACTTCATAGTGGTTTTCTTACTCTATCCTTTTTTTCTGCTAGCCAGTATATATTACTTATTCAACATCATTTATCTGAAGAACAGGGTTTTCAAATGCCCTTCAGAGACACAATTCTGTTCATATAAAATCCTTTTAGTTTAATAGTTTCATTTTCTCATTCATCTTCCTCTGCCTGTTTATTTCCTGCAATTCATTATTTCCTAATAAGGTTTAAATTCAAGGAAAAAGGGCTTCTGACTTGCAGTTCAATCTTTTTTGATACATCCAAGACCAGTAACTTGAAGAAGTTTAAGTATTTACCTTAAATTTTTCTCTTCCTAATTTTTCCTGTAACTATTCCTTGTAATTGATGTATTAAACACAATTTGAATTGTTTTTTCAAACAAAAATATTGTAGTATTCTTGGAAAATAATTTCAAATTAGAAGATTGATCTCAGTGTTGTTTTGTGTCTGAACTGGATTGCAAATGATTATTAACATTTTTACAGAGAAAGAACACTGTGGTTTTGATAGTGGTTAGGAATTTGGGGGTGGGGACAGCTGAAATAAGCATGATGTACACCACATAATAAAACTACACCTCTTTCTTTGTCAGTAGCAGTATGTTTGAATTAGAATTTAATTGGAAGATTTGCCCAGGGAAGTTTACAGTTAGATTTTATGGAATCACTGTTAGAATTCTTTAAAAAGTGAAGCTGTCTTTCAAATATTTCCCAGAGCGCAGACAGACGATGCTTTTCTCTGCCACACAAACCAGAAAGGTGGAAGATCTGGCCAAGATCTCTCTGAAGAAAGAGCCACTGTATGTTGGGGTTGATGACAACAAGGAGACAGCAACTGTAGATGGTCTGGAACAGGTAAGGCAAACATTAGTGGGAGGGTTGAGATCTCTGAACACACTGAGCGCTGTGCTTGTTTTACCTGGGATGCTTCAGATGTAGAACTGTTTGGTGAAGTTTTTTTTCACAAAGTAGCCCTTCCCTGATGTAGTTGTGTTCCTAAAACACAAGTTTGCTCCCTACTACTTTCATTTAATAATGTTTAAAATTTTTGCAGGGTTATGTGGTCTGTCCATCGGAAAAAAGATTCCTTTTGCTCTTCACATTCCTCAAGAAGAACAGGAAGAAGAAACTGATGGTATTTTTTTCTTCATGTATGTCAGTGAAGTACCACTATGAATTACTCAACTACATTGATCTGCCTGTTTTGGCCATTCATGTAAGTATCTTATTCATAGATTTATTTTGAATTATTCTGATAACACCTGTAAGCTGTTACTGGCTCTACATTTGCCTGGTTTGTTTCAGTCTAGTTTCTAATAAACTGACAGCCTGCTCATAAAACTGATGATGGTCTTGATTAGTCTGTAGAGGAAGGAGATAAAGCGAAGATGATATATTAACACTTTAGTAATTAGACTTGCTATTTTTTGAACCAGTGCTGAACACTGATACTAATTTATGCTCTCTTTGCAGCAACAATTCTTTCTTCTTCCAAGAAGTTAGCTTTCACAAGCACTAAAATTCAGTACGTGGAGTGAATTTCTTGTCAGAGAAATCCAGAGTCTGATGCTTGAAGTGTTTGATGCTTTTTCTAACGCCTGGGTGATGTTTGGATTTACTATGCCAATTCTTACCATTTGGATGAGCATTGTAAATTTTTTTGTCAAAACTACAGAATGCACAGTTTAGAACAAAGAATTGACTGAAAGTCTATGAAATTAATCACAAATGTCCTTTTTTATTTTGTTTTAGGGGAAATGTCTTGCTATTCTTTGCTAGAACTGTGACAAGTGTCAGTTTTGTTTGGTTGTTCGCTTTTATAACCTGTAATCTGTCTAACATATTGCCAGACTTGCAAATGTCCTTTTTCTGGACTTGAAACATGCATGTTGTGCTTGTGAGAAGAATGTTTATGCAATTTTTAATGTTTTAGGAGATACATTGTAATCTCTGAGTGATGCCACTTCTTGTAACCGTGTATTTTCTTTATTTCTTCACTGCAAATGGTCCTGCTTGCTCTACAAAACCACAATTTGGAAAGATGTCTCAAATTTTTTTATTAGTTGATACTTCATCCTCAGTGTGTTGTTTCCTTTCAGGGCAAGCAGAAGCAGACCAAACGTACTACAACGTTTTTCCAGTTCTGTAATGCAGAGTCTGGGATACTGCTGTGCACTGATGTGGCTGCCAGAGGACTGGACATTCCTGAGGTGGACTGGATTGTCCAGTATGACCCTCCAGATGATCCAAAGGTAGGTTAAGGATGTAGACAACTGTCACAGCAAGAAATCAAATTCTGACTACAAACTTAGTTGCAGAGAAGAGCTGAAACTGCTGCTTGACAGAGGGCAGGATTCAGCTATGGTCATATCCAGCTGCTTGTTTCTTTGACTGCCCTTCACCAACTCCTAGGAAATGCTGCCTGTAGCCAAGACCCTGGTTGTCTTAAGAATTGCATTTTAAAATATTGTTTGTGCTGTGAAATTAAAATCTAATCAGCCAAACACTTCTCAAGAGGAGGGTAAGTTTATGCATCCCTGAGCTTTCCCAGTTGAAATTTGCTTTTTGTTTAAAGATAATATTCTTACTTGACTAAAAGTCTACTGTAAACAAAGGAAATTCAAAAATCTCTAAGATCAAGGTTTAATTTTCAGTTACTGTGGACTAAGATTTTTTCCTTCAGAAAAAAAAGAATGCTTTCATTGGGAGCTCTGTCTCAGCCTCATGTTGCTTTACACCTTCAGCATTTGTTTTCCCTTATCCATGTGTCAGTGCCTAGAAACAGTCTTACCAAATAGTGAATGATGCATTACATTATACTGAGGTTAACTTTGGTGTAATTTTTGTAGATGATTAAGACTGCCTGACCTTGTTGTCTGTTACTCTTTCCCAAAGGAATATATCCATCGTGTTGGTAGGACTGCCAGAGGAATAAACGGTAGAGGACATGCTCTGCTCATCTTGAGACCAGAAGAACTGGGCTTCCTTCGTTACCTGAAACAAGCCAGGGTAAACTGTCCAGTTTTTAAAGGCAAAACTTGTTGGCTTGGTTTGGTTTGGTGTGGTTTGGTTTTTCAGCTATCAGTTTCATTGTGTTTAATTCCAAAAGAAGAACAGTCTTCTTTTAAAGGTAATAATTTTAACAGAACTGCACAGATCTGCTTGCTTGCTCTCCTTTTGGACTTGTTTTGTGACTTTAATTAAAGTGATTTAACTTCTAAAGCAAAAGTGGTAAAAAATAGTGTCATACTGAGTGTCTCTATTACTCTGGCTTAAAGGAAGTGATAATACTGTCATATTGATGTAAAGGCACTTTCCAGATACAGCTGTGGTATTAAAAAAAATCTGTTATCTAGCAGATTGTTTTCTATTTGTCCTTGGTCTAAAACACATTCACTATATTTTCACAGTGAAAATAATGTTGATACTTCATTTCTTTTGTTTTTAAGGTACCACTAAGTGAATTTGAATTTTCTTGGTCAAAAATCTCAGACATCCAGTCTCAGGTATGACATGTTTTTACACTTCAACTACTTTGAATATCTTTGTTATAATTTGCATGGAGAATGTTACAGTCTGTAATGACTGCAAATCAAAACTATGTGTGCTTCTTCAGGAATGTTAGTATATAAGCCCATGTGTGTTTTTAATTATCTGGTGTTAATAAAGCCCAACATCAGCTAAAATTCTTTTGTGCTCCTGTGCTACAAAAATAGCCAAGGAACACAGAGTTGGGGGGAATAATTCTGAAGATGTGAGTTTCTGTTGTTGATTACTTCTGTGAATCATTCTTTTGATAAGAGTCCTGTAAAGTTTCTTTGCAGTAGCTTGAATTTAAAGTAGCAAGTACAGGGAGCAGTGAAGACAGTCCTTACAGAGAGAGGTTCCTTAATAAGCATAATCAGGAAGAAGTGGTGCCTAATATAGCTTATTTTTAGAATGCTGAGGTAATGTATTTTAAACATCAAATGAAACACTGGGATCTAGTCAGTATTGGGAACTTGGCCCACATCAAATGAAATGATAGTTTACCCTGGTGTATCTTCATTTTTGGTTTAGAATTCATACTGCTGATTTCACAATGCATTGGCACCGTGGTAGATCAGACTGTGCATGGAGTTGCATGGAATCACACAGCTGAGATGTCAGGCTGGCAGTTCTCATACACATGGTTTCATGGTGTGGCTGCAGGTGTATTGTCCTTGATTAACTTGTTTGGGACAACCCAGTGTAATATTTCTGTAAGTTTTCATATTGCTGAGGCTTTTTTTGTACTGTTAAGTCAGCTTCAGGATTTTTTGTCCCTCTACTTGTTTATAAAAGCATTTTTATACCTGAATGTGCACTTAGATGTCACAGGGCAGTTTTAGTGAAGTGAGGAGTGAATGTCATTGGTACTCATACAGTAAAAATGTCTGAATATAGACTTTTAACAGCTATAATTGTTTATGTCTCTTATGGTTTTTATTTCCCTCACCAGCTGGAAAAACTGATAGAGAAGAACTACTTCCTTCACAAGTCAGCCCAGGAGGCTTACAAAGCTTACATCAGAGCTTATGACTCCCATTCTCTGAAGCAGATCTATGATGTCAATAATTTGGATCTTCCCAAAGTCTGCCTTTCGTTTGGTTTTAAAGTTCCTCCGTTTGTTGACCTCAGTATCCTTTTACTGCAGTGTTTCAGAGCTGAATTTCTGCATTATAAATGTTCAGTGCAACTTGCTGAATTCCTCTGGTACCTCAAGTTCTGCTGTTTTGTTGTTGGGGTTGGAGTTTTTCTGCTAATAACCATAAAAATGCATCATGCTCCAACAGTACTTTATCAAAGAAAATGTAAATATTAGCTGCAGAAATGCCTACTAACATCTCTTGTAGCACATGTCCATTCTGTACAGGCCTAAGCTGCTGTTGGGGCAGATCCTGGAATGCATCCATGTTCCAAAGTATTGTTCTCCTCCATGCAAAATTATTTTCATTGAAATGTACTTGTTTAAGTTACATAGTCATGGAATAATGGCATAGAGGGACAAGAGCAGGAACTAGAAGACTATATCTAAATTCCTGTCAAAGCTGACAGTGGATGGAATTTGAAGCAGTAGTGCATTGGACAGTTGAATGGGAGGAGTATTTAGAACCACAGGCACAAAGTTCTGGCTTTCTCTCTAATTAGGCAGCTCAACTTTTTCTCTGTTTTTTCTCACATCAATAACCCTTAGTAAACCCAAAATGCAATATTTCAAATTACTCCTTTTTAAATTCCTTAACCAATGAAATTTCAGATGTGAACAGCAACCATGGCAGAAGACTACAGAAGAGAGGTGGAGGTGGGGGATTTGGCTACCAGAAATCAAAGAACGTCCACAAAGCAAAAATCTTCAAACACATCAGCAAGAAATCTGACAATCGGCAGTTTTCTCGTTAATTCTGGCCATTAAAATGCCTTGGAGTAGCCTACCTTGATCAAAGCCATCTGGCAGTTACTTCTAATTTAAACAGCTCCTTTCCCATTTTTAGGTCTCTCTAAGGATTTCTTTCTTTTCTGGGAACATCATCTTTCTCACTTCAGGAAGACTCTTAAGAACTGTGGCTAAAGGAGAATATGGCCAAGGAATTTTGCCATACTGGTTGTAAGGAAGAAGATTATTTTAATTACCTGAAGTCAATACTACAGAGATTTTTATTAAAGAAAGAGAGAATACCTTTAGGTTTTGTAGAAGAATGTGCTTTACATTACCCTTCTTTGTATGCATACCTCTGAAAATTGTTAGAGTGGACAACATAAGGACATTGTGAGATAAAAAAAGGTTTTGCTCACATGAATCATTGCAAGGGATTTTAATGCTGCAGAACTCTGCTTTGGCCATCAAATATGCTAAAGACTATAAGAAGATTCCTTTAGAACTGAACCATGGATGAATAATTAAGGCTGTATGAGCTTGTGAATAATTTCAGACATGGTATCTGTATAACAAGTACAGTGTCCAAAATAAAACAAATATCTTACATCAGTTCTGGTACATGATTAATACTGGTTTAATGTGATATAATGGTAACACTATACTGAAATACTTAGTTTTCCGTCATGTTAAAATCTGAATTTATTAATCTGGGGATGTCTGGTGTACTCTGCAAAGAATTAAGGAAAGCAGATTACATAACTTAAAGCACTCAAACCAGGTATTTTTTAAAGATGCTTCATAACCTTGATGCTTAGAGAAGTTCTGCAGTTATACCTTGTAAATTACAGAAGTGAATTGCTTTCAAGTCTTTATATCAGATCAGCAATGAGCAAAGTCAAAGATACTGGGACTGGGTGGGGTGGAGAGACTCAGTAAGTGAAAAAGTGAAGGCTTATAGATGTACTAGAAGGTCATTTTGAAGGAGGAATATAGAAAACTGAAATGGAAGAGGGTGGAATACACATTGCAGACAGGAAAAAATGTGGAGGCTTCAGTACAAGAAGAATACGTATGTTGGGTAAAAGAGTAATTGTATTACACATATTATTTCCATCTCTCTGCCATTGTAGCAGTAGGTAACTGCTCTTACGAGGCTGCAGTGGTGGTGAGAAGTGTTTAAAAAATGTTCATGTGTCAAGGAAGGACTAAAATGTCACAAAATCCAGAAATGTGGGCCATCAGTGATAACAGTAAAACAGCTTTTAATTACATTTAAAATGTAACCCTGGAGCAGTTACAGATACAAAAGCAAAAGTAGTTATTCCAGTATAAATTGGAGTGTTATTTCTTAGGTCTTCTGAGGTAGCATGTCAGATTTAAAACTGATACATGCATTGAAATATTCTTTTAAAAATCAGTGGACTTTCTTTTCATCCTTGGGGAAAGCAGATGGGGAGAATAATAGGACCATTCTGTTTCTGGTGCTTCCACAGTTCAGATTTGAGCATTGTTTGGTTTTCCCTCTTATGAAATGGCTGATCTTAGACCCTAATGGACTTTTGAGATTTTTAATGTCAAAATAATTCTGTTACTAGAATTTGAATGTCTTGTGCTTCTAAGCTTGCAATGAAATAGCAAAATCTTCTCTAAAGCATAAGCAGTGCTAAGTATGATGGCTGTCTCATTGAGTTCTAATCTTTGATTCTGGGTTTTCTTAAAAATTTATAAACAATAGATGTCAAACTAATTTTCACGTCTTTATTAATAGCACATCTTAGGAGTTCTCTCTGAGATCTACATCTCATATAGTTTAGGGCTTCTGTTTATACCTGCCAGCTGTGCAGTTACTGTATGGGAATAGTCTTTCATTAAAGCAAAAGAAATGCTGAGGGACTCATTAGATGAACTGCAAAATTAATTACTGGGAAAGAGATGTAAGCAAAGCTGCAGTAAACCAGTGTGAAGATCAGAGTGTGGTTGTGTGGGTGCAAGCAGTGGCTGCAGTACTGTGGAGTATTGGTTTGGAACAGGAAAAACTTGGGATATGGCATCAGTGATCACCAGTCTGACCGTGTGTTCTTGGCCAGAACTGGTTGGGCTTAAAAGTGCATCAAAATTGCTGCCACTTTTAAAGTCTGATACATGGAAAACTGACAAAGAGCCTGCGCTACTCCTCCCTGTGATGCTTGGGTTGTATTTCCTAATTTTCTAATACAAAGAAATCTTTGAAACAAACTTCTGTAGGAGATGGAAGGACAGGATGTTATAGCTCTAGAGTAATAGAAGCTTACACTGAAGGAAAACAAAGTTAACACTGTTACTTAAACAAAGAGATGTAATGGCTCCACCTTGCCTGTAGTAGCTACAAAGTCAGGTCTAATTTCCTGATTAAGCAGAACAGAAATTCATGAGCTGAGACTAACTGGGAATCAAAAGCTTCCTGTCTTGTGCAGATGCAATTACCTTTTGCTTTGTTTATGAAATCGTAAATGACAAACAGTTTCTGACTAAATATCTGTGTATTGGACAGCATCTATACCACCATGGTATTGCAAGAAGTGCAAAAGATTGTCAAACTGGAATTCTGAGGTTTCCTTTGCAGCTTCCCCTGTTATCAATCTTGTGAGCAGTTAATAGACCTCGGCCATCAGGCTCTCAAGGCTTGTCTCACAGCAGTGACCAATCGCTTGGGGACTAATACCATGTGCCTTGAGAAATTGCTTTCTTCCTCTGAGAACCTTGACAAAGAAATTGGGCTCTTTAAACCACTTAAGGGGGTGATCAAAACTGTCCTGCTTGAACTGGAAGATGTTTTTGACAGTTCCTGGAACAGGCTCATAAAGGAGCACTCTGCCACCGAGTTACTGCTCATAAGTGTGAAAAATCTTGTCATGGTCTGAGTTTCCTGTGCCATAAAGCTGCAGAATTACAGACAAGCACAACGCTGGTCAGAAGGTGTTGCTATCAAATTTTTCAGGGTGAATGTCACAGGTAGAAGGCACTTTTATTGACACTGTAGAGCAAGAGTAGTTGAGAATTGAGTAGGATATCTACTGAGGTCTGCTGTAAATAAGATGTTTATATTTTGGCAGTAATCAGCCTTTCTGATTGATGTATGACTTGATGACTCAATTTAAGTAAGCTACCAAAGCTCTGATGATTTGCTTTCAAGCCAGTGACTTGAAGCTCAGGGAAAGCAACTCACAGGAAGGGTGAAAAGGGCATTGTGATTTAAAAAAATAATATTCTAGTGGAGGTCCCACAGTGAAGGAAGACATGGTGCTGACAGGATACTGCACAGGTCTGTGATGTTTGGTTTTGGTTCTACCACTGCTCTGCTTAGGAGATCATTGTCCAGTCACTACAAGTGCCCAAAACTTAGAAGGGATTTTACAGAGCCCTGAAAACAGCCAGAAAAGAGACAGTTATTAGCCCTTGAAAGGTGGGTTGGTTGTTGGGTTTGGGTTTTTTAATTTTTTTCAAATTAATGCTGAAAGAAGCCTATAATCAAGGGGCTAAGCATAAAGTCTAAATAAAGTCTATCACTGCTCCTGACTTTTGCTCTATTGGCTTGATTACCTCAGGATTTTAGCTGACAGGAGAATTCATGCAATGCTTACTGAGGCTTTTGTTTGTCCAATGCTTTTAGATTTATAGAAGGTGTTGAGCCCTGACAGTAAGAATTCAGCCTCTTGAGCTGGAATGCTCTTAGCTGGTAAAAAAATCTGCTGGCTTGCATCAAAGTCATAAATACCATGATGTTGCTTCTGTCAAATCTCTTTATTGCACAGCCACGTGGGGAAGAGATTACTTTGGTTTTTCCTCTTAGCCACCACGATAAAATTTTGATATGGAGTTGTGAGGACAGGTGGAGGAAAGATGCCATTAGAAGAAGGGAAGACAAATGGAAAGTCAGGGTCTTGTCTAGAAACACATTCACTTTGCTATATGGGTGTCATCCAGCTTAAGAACTGCATTCACTTTTCAAAAAAAACCCAAAACCTTAGCATACTCCTCAATAGCAGTCCATCTTCCCAGACACTTTTGTAAGCTGTAACACTGAAAAACATAACCATCTACTATTTTTTCCCAGTTGATTAGAATTTAAAGGAAAAAAAAGAAAAAAAGGAAAATTGTAGGCTCTGCAAAATCTTGTATAACAGTTACAAAACTTCCAAACTCTCTATTCTGGCTGTCAGCTAAAGATATTGAGATATTGATATTGATAAAGATATTGAGATACCCAGGGCTTTCTGGGCTCCTCTATGAGTGGTTGCAATAAATCACCTATGAATGTTTTTATTATTAATCAAACCAATACTACCTGGCATCCATGTGACATCTAGATTCTCCATCACATTGTCAATCGTGAAAGTATGGAACCAGCTGTCAGCTTTGGAAGATTTGTTTTTCATCTTGAGCCAAAATTTTCTGTATATTTCTCAAATCTATTGCAGGATTTATATAACTGACTTTTCTTAAAAATGCTTTAGAAAGGCTGATTTTCTACTAAAGAGGATGGAATAAAAGTGCATCTGCTAGAACCTTTTTAGCACTTTTGAATCTAAAACAAAAAATGGAAAATATGTAAAGAGTCAAGTTCAGTGTAGTCCCTTTATAATGGTCTAAAAATAATCTGCCTGTAATGGATTTAAAAAAACTTCTGGAAAATGTAACATTAAATTTTATATAGTTGCTATAAAAATACTGCATCACTTCACAAAATGGGCTGGAATTTTGTTATCTCTGGATGAATCATCACCCACCAGAGCTGTTACTAAGCTGTGTGCTGTCCTTGGACGTGCTTGGAAATGGTGCTGTAACAACGCTGGCCTGGGCAGCAGCTCCCTGGGGAGGACAGACACCTCCTCAGCACAGCTGAGCACAGGGGAGCATGGACACTGATTACAAGGATGCAGGGAGGGTTAAGCCAGAAAGAACTTTCAGACTGACAGAAAGAAATAGTATGACAAGACTGAGTCCAAAAAGATTCAGTTAGAGAGTCCTGAAGGGATGTTTGGTGAAGTGATGAGGACTAGTAAATATGTTTTGCAATTCCTCCCCTCTGTCACAAGTCCTTTTCTCCTAAATTTTCAGGTCAACAGGGAAAAGTGAGAACAGATGCAAAGGAAGATGTGAAGTATTTAGACTTAGAAGAGATTGTTATTTTCCACCCTTTTGTGTTTTGCATCCCTCAGACTTCTGAAAAGCACCACAAAGCACCAAACATCCAGATGGAAAGATGACATTCCCTTGTATTCACTGTTGATTCTATTGTCCATCTCCAAGCCCTTGGTCACACATTTGATTGCTTATTTTAAGAGCAATGAAATGGTTGGAGGGAGCTCTGAGGGAACATGGCAGGAAAGGGCTGTGAAGAGATGAGGGTGTCCCATAGGGAGAAGGGGGTGTCCTGTCACTACCTGGGGCTGTGGGGACACAGACTATTGCTGTCTGCTTGATCCTGGGGAGGCCACATCTGAGCACTGTGTCCAAATCAGGGCTGGAGAGGGTCCAGCAGAGGCCACGAAGGTCATGGGGGTCAGGAGCATCTCTCTTATGAGGAGAGACTGCAAGAGCTGAGCCTGTTTAGTCTGGAGAAGTCAGGACAGAGAGGCGATCTCAGTGATGCACATTAAGATCTCAAAGGCAGGTGCCAAGAGGATGGCGCCAGACTCTTTTCAGTGGTGCCCAGCGACACCACTGAAAAACTAAAACACAAGAAGTTAAACCTCAACATGAGGATGAACTTCTTTACACTGAGGGTGGCAGCGCAATAAAAGCTGCCCAGGGAGGGCGCAGAATGTCCCTCTCCAGAGACATTCTAAACTTCACCTGGACGTGTTCCTGTGACACCTGCCCGAGGTGACCCTGCCTGGGCAGGGCGGTGGGACGGGGTGATCTCCAGCGGTCCCTCCAGCCCGGCAGCTGAGAGATCCAGGGAGGCGCGGCCGCCTAGCCCCTCAGGGGCCGCGGGCAGCGGCCGGGGAGGCACCGCCTCCCGCCCCACACGGCCCGGCCGCGCCGCCGCCTCCCGCCCCACACGGCCCGGCCGCGCCGCCGCCTCCCGCCCCACACGGCCCGGCCGCGCCGCCGCCTCCCGCCCCACACGGCCCGGCCGCGCCACCGCCCCCGAGGCGGCCGCTGGGGCGGGGCGGCAGCGGCGGTGCCGCCCGCCCGTTCTCGCTGCCCATGCCGGAGCCTCGCCGCGGTCCCACCGCGCCTCCCTCCCTTCTCCAGCCTGCCTCCCTTCTCCTGCCGCCCGGGATGGGCGTGCGGAGCAGCGGGCGCGGGCGGGAGCCGCGGGCAGCGCTGGGGCGGCGGCACATGTGGGGCGGCCGCTGAGCGGAGGCGCGTCCCGGTGCAGGGCTCCCGCTCGCCGGCAGCGGGGCTGGGGACGGTGCCGGCGGCCTGGGAGGGGGCAGTAGTGACGGGTCGAGCCCTGGTCCCGGGCATGGCGGAAACCGTGAGCCCCTGCTCCCCACGGGGCCAGTGCCAGCCCAGCATGGGCGCCAATACCTCGTCTGCCAACTTGGACGCCAACGCCTCCTCCTCGGTGGTGGGCGGCAGCGCGTGGAGGGGCCGGGAGCCCTTCTCCATCTTCACCGTCCTTGTCCTGACCCTGCTGGTGCTCCTGACCGTGGCCACCTTCCTCTGGAACCTGCTGGTGCTGGCGACCATCCTGCGGGTGAAGGCCTTCCACCGTGTGCCCCACAACCTGGTGGCCTCCACGGCGGTGTCGGACGTGCTGGTGGCGGCCCTGGTGATGCCGCTGAGCCTGGTGAAGGAGCTGTCGGCCGGGCGGCGGTGGCGGCTGGGCCGGGAGCTGTGCCTCGTGTGGGTGTGCTTCGACATGCTGTGCTGCACGGCCAGCATCTGGAACGTGACGGCCATCGCCCTGGACCGCTACTGGTCCGTCACCCGGCAGCTGCAGTACACTCTGCTCGCCCGCCGCCGCATCTCCAACGTGATGATCGCTCTCACCTGGCTGCTGTCCGCCGCCATCTCCCTCGCCCCGCTCCTGGGCTGGGGGGAGACCTACAGCCCCGAGCAGGAGCGCTGCCAGCTTAGCCAGGAGCCGTCCTACACCATCGTCTCCACGGGCGGGGCCTTCTACCTGCCCCTCTGCGTGGTGCTCTTCGTCTACTGGAAGATCTACAAGGCCTCCAAGTTCCACATGGGGGTCCGCAGGAGGAACGCCGTGGTGCCCCTGCCCGAGGCTGCCCAGGTAAGGCTGGGCAAGGGGAGGGAGCCCTTGCTGCTCCCCTGGGCACTGCGGTCCTGCTTCTCCTCAGCCCCGGCCCTCATCCCTGCCATGGTGGGTTCGGCACGGCGAGAAGGCTTCCAGGCGCCCTGGAGCTCCTGTGTGTTTGTCGCACACTGGATGGGAGCAGTAATTAGCCAGTCAAAAAGTGCAGCTCCTGGAGAAGAGCTTTATTCTCATTTTTTTCCTTGTGTTATAAGAGTAAGAGACCGTTGCACTCAGTGTCAGTCGGGAGAGACCTTTGAAAATCGTCTCTTTGTTCTAAATTTGCCATTCCTTGGGTTTTGTTTTTTATTTTTTCCTGTTTATGTTTTTTATAACATTAGTGGGGTAAAAAAGGACGTGAACAGATCCCTAGGTCCTGTACTCAGATAAATGTGCATTTACCTACCAGCACAGACTTTGTGTGTCTGAATAGATTTTGGTAAGCAAATTACACGCTACACACAATATAAACATATATATTGATGTGCTTGGGCAATTTTTCCTTGAATGGTGCTCACTGCATAGTGTTGAATCAGTGAGCAATTGTTTCTGGTTTAAAATTACCTGCTGGCTTCAAAACCATGTTCTCCTTATCCCAAAGATTGTCTGTAATCCTGCAGTGCCCTAGCCATTTGGGAGGTCTTGTTCACTTTGGGGATACACTTTGCTGACAGGAAAGCTGTGTCCCTTCAGAAGGGTTGGGGTTGGCTCCTTGTGCTCCATAAGTCAGGCTCTCTGCATGATGCTGCTGTCACCCATTCCATGCCTCCACCGAGCTCGGCTGTGCCCTCTGTTAACTTTCCCTGCTTTCTGTCGCATACTCTTGCTCTCGCTCCTGCAGTCTTTATGTTTTTGTGATTATGTGTAGCACTTCCTAAGCCCAGTCCCCTCCCAGTAGCCAAAGATCAGCTGTGTGGATGTTAGAGATACTCACAGAGAACTTTTCTGTTCCATTGGGGTTAATCCTGCAGAGCCTCATTCCCCTGCAAAATCCTGTCTTTGATCTGGAGGCAAGGAAGCTCATTATGATGGTCACAAGTAAGAGTCTGTAGGTTGTGTCCCCAGATAATTGCACAATTACACTGGCAATAATTGCATAATGCACTGGCAATTATGTGTGATTAGACTCACAGATTTGGATCACAATGTCTTGAAGCTACTTCTAATATATATTGATTTATGAAAAAGCAAAATATTTGTTAGAAAAGTAGAGAAAGTCTCCTCTAGTGGCATTTTTTTTCCTATGATTTTCAGCCCCTAGTTTGCACCATATTTCTTCCGAATTGTTTCAAGTACAATGAAAGTATTGCTTGGAGTTAATGCATAATCTCTTCAAGCACAAAAGCCAGCTGATTATTTGTAGTGTTTTTGCAAGCTCTATCTTTTACATACACACATACCCATACAGGACTAGTTGTCTGGAATCTAAAATTCCTGGAAGTGAAATGAGCTGAGGCATTGCTGCTCGAGCCAGTGGAGAGACACATCACATGACAGTTTCAGCAAGACTGAGTCTGGCTGCAAAATGTCATGGTTCTGTCTGCAGGAGGCCCTGCGTGGGCCCAGCATGGCTGCCAGGTGAGTGCTTTTTGTGATGCCAAGTCTGGGGGCTGGCTTAGCCTGCACTGACAAAAGGGCTCTGTCACAGTGAGCTAGACACCCATTTTGGAGGGGTTCTTGCAATGCCAGCAGATGCTCAAGCCAGTAGGTCTTCTTTCTCATTGGTATGATTGACATATTAACTGTGATTGACTTCTCCTGACAGGGATTCTTGAGTCTGCAATTGGTGTGTAGTGGCAACTTCCTCTGTTGTCCCAGCAGCTCCATTTGCTGATGTAAATTAAAAGACTTCTGTGATTCAGATGCAAACTTTACTCCTCTCCTGAAGGAAGAACTGATACTGCACACATGTACATTAAATGAACTCGAGGATCAAGCAAGCTGGCATTCGGGATGCATTTCTTGTTTTCTTTCTAAATTAAGATACTGAGATTTACTCACTGAGTGTAAAGTGAGTAAATCCTGATCCTTTTTAAGCTTGTGGTAGTAGGATCCATCACTTTCACAGGAAGAGTAGCAGTTCCTCAGTGAATTCTGGAGGGAAATCTTCACACACATCACTACTGTTCTTTGGCAAAACCCTGCTGTTTTTTTAACATGCAAACACAAAGGCAACATTGCCAAGCTTTGCTTCTCTGCACGCAGGGCTGATCAGGCTGTCAGCAGCAGCTCTGTCCTCTCTGATGGGGCAAATTCTGTTCTGCTTCTCATGGTTTGCCCATCAGCTCATTCTGATTTTCCCATTCTTTCTCCCTTGATGTCTCTTCTCCCTCTACTTTCTTCCATCTCTGTTCTCAGAGAATGCTCACCTGTCATGCTCACCCTGGCAACGTTTTCCTTCTGTCACTGTGACTCTGGATGTGAATTCCCCTCTGCATCTATGTCAGTCCTCACTCCAGGTTGCCCTGCACTAGTTGATCTGGGGGATATTAGCAGGGATTTTTTGGCAGACGATGCCAAAGGCTGGCAGTGCTTCCCAGTCTGGAGGTGAGCAATAACAGCAGGGATCCCTGCTGGGAGAGATGTCTGTGCTGCACTCAGGAATGAGCTGTCAGGTGGTGCTGGACTGGAACTGCACAGCAGGGCTGCACTTGGTGGCCTGAGGTACAACCAGCTGGTTAATTCTGGCACATCTAAGGACAGAAAAGGTCTGAGTTCATAGCACTCAGATGCCAGTAGGGGTATCTTGGAAAAACCAGTGCACCAAGTGGAGCAGTGAGGGTGATACTTTGACGTTTGTCAGCCAGCAGAGTCAGGCACCAAAGTGTTTTGCAGGTTGCTTATATATGTGTGTGTATATAATGGTTTGGGTTTTTTTCCACTGAGAAAGGGCATTCCTTTCAAAGTGGGAGTTGGCATACATACCTTATGTTCTTACAGAGCTGCAGAATAGAATAGGTACAAAATAACTATTCTAAGTCATTCTCTGGTTAAAATTTTACTTGTGTTTTTGAAAAATACTTTTCAAAACCTTTGAAAAAATTCAGGTGAGGGAGATGGGTGTGAAACACCTGAGATGCTTCTGGTTTTAATGAGAGTTGGTTTTTGCTTTTCTTTGAAATAAATTAATTGCCAAATTGGGATTCTTAATTAAGCTGGTGCTTTTATAATTTTTGGTTTGCCAATTATGAAACTCCCTGAAAAGTGAATTCTGCAGGCAGCACTGTCGTGGGTGACCCTCATTAAAAACCTAGTGACATATCATCACTGACAGAGAGCTATGCTCTGTCACACCTGCTTGACAGCAGGCAATAATTCTCTCTCTAAACAGTCAAATTGAAATAAATGAGACTGCTTGAAAACCAGCAGATACTGCTGGATTTTAAATCAATGAAATCACTTGTAGCATAGGGATAGCCCAGCAAAACCAAGGATGATGGGATCTGAATGTCTGCATTACTTACATGTAGCAATTGCAAAATCAGATTTAAATTTTCATGTGAAGAGTTAAAAATCAAGTTCTGTTGGTGATTGGTGGAGGTTTTTTCTGAATTTTTTTTCTGTTGTTGTTTTTTAATTTTTTTTTATTTCTCCCCTCTCAAAGTACTTTTGTAGTGTATAAAAGCATTAGGCATGATCCAAACCTTAGAGTTTTGTGAGAGTCATTCCCCCGTTTGGATAACATCAGGCCCCAGAGCTCCAGAGGTGCTGTGTTGTTCTGCACCTTGGCCCATTCAGTTTCTCCAACTCACTTAACCAGTCAGGATAACGTGGGAGGAAAAAAATCAGATTCTCCTTTTCTGAAGGGGTCACGGGCCTTTTATTTTTCATTTATGCCTCTGTACAAGTAGAAGAGATGGGTCAGGAAACAAAGTTCAGCTGTCCAGAAGAGGTGTAAAAAATGTCCAGAAAAGAGTGGGTCAGGAAGCAAAGTGAGTCAAGGGTGGGTAGTTATTTCCTAGGAGAAATACAGTTAGTCCTGCTTACAGCAGAAGAAATTCCTGTGAGAGAAAGCAGGTGCTCTTCTGCCTGTCAAATGAGCTGTTTGTCATGTTGGTGGAGCATCCAAGACAGTGTAGGCCTTTCTTTGTTTTGATCCTTTGTTGTGCATTTAGCTTCTTGTGCTCTTGTTCCAAGAGCAAGAAGTGTGCCAGGGCTGCACTGAGGCATAATGACCTTTGCTGAACCACACTGTGATAGGCAAAGCTCTAGATCTGTGGTACTAAGCCTGATTTGATTGATGTTTATCATTACTGTTGTTTTGTTATTGCAGACCCTGCAGGTGCAGCACAGACACAGAGCACCTGCCACAAAGGACCAGTAATAACAATCATTAAAGCTATAAGGAACATTTTAAATCAAGGGATTTTGTCAGAAGCTCCTTGGTGGCATGTTTTCTATGACATTCTAGGAATACAGGAATTGGGAACATACAGCTCTGGGAACATGTGTCCATTTAGGAGTAGTAATTTACTGGGGACAGACAAACAAGAGAATAGGCATTGAACTGTAATTGCTGATCAGTGTACAGAAGAATTCTGGAACTACAGCCAAACTCCTTTGTGACTGTAGAAGGATTTGCACTTGAGCTCATTTCCTTAATTTACTTTTTATTAGTCTCACAGAACAGCAGTTATCTCTGCAGTTCTCACAGCCCATTGCCCTGGGAATAGCTGATTTCATGAGTTCAGAACCAAATTCTGGCCTCAGAGGAGCAGTCCTTTCATGCCAGCTATTTCCCCAGTGCTCCTGACTCCCAGCTCCTGGAGCAGTGCCTGGGCAGATGGAAGGAAATCTGTGCCCAAGGCAGAGTGTGCTGCTAGGCACTGAGAGCAGTGTGCAGCGCTGCAGAGATGGCTCCAGCAAAACCCAAGGCATCTCCATGGACTGCTCTAATTTACAGTCTGTGACCACCTGTGCTGTCACAGCCTGGTTGCTAGTGCTCATCAGTATGCCCAAAAAGGGGGGCAAAAGTTCTATACTTGTCCTTTGTTCTGTGTGGTATGGGGATAAAGGTCAGCTGTTGTGACGTACGTTGGAAAGTGGTCATGAGAAGCCTCTGGGGCTGGCAGTGGGAACTGCAGATTTGATACAGTTAGAGCTGCATTTGGTTCTAACAAGTAATTTACAAAACATACCGTGATCTAGTTTCACTTGCTGTTTTGTTTTCAGAGACCTGACCTAACAACTAGGTAAGTTTATAAAAACTCCTCTTACTTCAGTAGGGGCTTGACCAGGCTGTAAATGCAGGCTTCATTGTGGAAAACACCTGAGGACTGAGATATCTTCTAGCAAAGGAAATGAAATAACCTGTTCTTAAGTGATAAAAGGGTCACTGCTAGGAAATTCTGCAGTCAGAAGTAGGGAGAGTGAGAAGGCTCTGATTTGATTTTGTGATTTGATGATGGCATACAGCAAGCTCTATCTTCTGAGCAAGAGTTGAAGGTTAAATACAGTACCAAACTGTGCCTGCTGCTCATGAGGAAGTCCTTTGTATGGCTGCTCCCAAGAGGCACTTACGTAACTGTTCCTCAGGGCTAAGACATCATCTTTCAGGTTGCTTGTCACAGATTTGTCCTCGTGTCATACATTCATCCCTTTTTGCAGAGTGTGATTAAGGATGTGCAGAGCAAGTCCTTCTGCAGACAAATGGTGTGATCCTTGCTACATGAGGGGTGTCCCATTTTAATTGTCGGAACAGATGTGATTTTCATTTTCCTCCATTATTTGCCTGTGCCCATAATCTGCTGCTCTTACGTTCTGCAGCCCAGGCTCGTGTCTGAGGGTGCAGACAGGGATATCCATCTTGAAGAGTGATTGTTCAGCCACTGCCAGTGCTCCACTGTCTGAATTGCTGTGCTCATACTCAGTACAGGCCCTCTTTCTATTAAAAAGGTAGCACATGAATGTGCAATATGTAACTAATTTAACAACGGCCCATATTTGGAGTGCCTGTGATTTACCACTCAGGCAAATTTTACAGCCTTAAGCTGTTGCTTTTATTGTGCTCTCTTCATAACTGTAGTGCCTAGAAGAACTTTAATATCACAGACACTTCCATCTTCAGATTAAAATCTCTAGGGAGTGTCTTCATCTGGTCAGTCTCAAAGCACACAGATAACATCTGCCCAGAAGCTGTTTGCCCTCAGTGAGAGGAGACAAGGAGCACTTTCGACAGCCTGGAGTAGCTGAAATTTCTTCCTCTCTACTGAAACCAGAGTTTGAACTGAAGGTCAGTTGAAATGGTGTTCTTCTGGCAATGGTGTACTTTTTGAGAAAGTACAGATTCACAGAGTGGTTGGAATTGGAAGGAACCTCTGGAGATGCTCTAGTCCAAGCCCTGCTGAAGCAGTTCACCTAGAGCAGGTCTGAAGGCCATGTAGCAGCATATGAGTCTGGGGCAGGGATAGGCAGCAGACATGGGCCTTTGTTAGCCTGCCTCAACCTCATTTCCCCCTAGCTTTGAAGGCATCCAGTACAATGAACTGAAAGAGTCCCTCAACACACACGGTACCAGGTACTCTTTATTTAGCTCTGTTTGTCAGTTACACTTGGCAGCTTTTCCATTGTAATGAGTTTGGCACTCTGGGGCATTTTCTTTTTTTTAGCATGGAAGGAATGAAGTTCAGGCCTTTTGTGGTAGGTGCACAGATGTTGTGCTGTCATTTGAAAGTAATACTTCACTCAAACAAACTGTCTTGGTAAGAAACTGTATTTTCTTTTGTTTGAGGTGAAGGAAGCTTCGCAGGAACCACAGATGGTGTTTACAGCTCGTCGTGCAGCTATCACTTTCCAGACAGATGGAGAAACATGGAGAGAACAGAAAGAGAAAAAGGCAGCTCTGATGGTTGGCATCTTAATTGGAGTTTTTGTACTGTGCTGGATCCCTTTCTTCATCACAGAATTAATAAGTCCCCTCTGTTCCTGCAACATCCCGCCCATCTGGAAAAGCATCTTTCTTTGGCTTGGCTACTCAAATTCTTTCTTTAATCCTCTCATTTATACAGCATTTAACAAAAATTACAACAATGCCTTCAAGAACCTTTTTGTAAAGCAAAGATAAAAGGGGACACGGAGGAGAAAACGATTATTGCATAATAGAGAGATTTCTTGAGGGAAACATGCCTGTGATATGAACAGTTTCCATGCACAAGAGCTACTTGAGGGGATTTAGCAGCAGTGGAAAAGAAGATGGAAGATGTCTGGATATAAACCTACTGAGAGTTTACAGTCCCCCCTTAGAAATACAGATGTGCTACACCAATGTTTGGCAAAGAAGGTGGAAGCAGGGAATGCCTCCCCTCTGCTCTTCAGTCATCACAGGCTGAGGTGTGTTGGTGCCTTGGCTGTCACACCCAACACGGCTGATCCCGCCCAGCCTGCCCCGGGGCCCTGCTGGAGCTCTCCTCATTAGCAAAGGCACCGGGGGAAGCTGCTAATTGAGCAATCCTGACATGTTTGTGATATGAACAGGATGCTGGCTTCGGGTTTGAGATTTATTTGGAAGGGAATAAACATGCTGCAATCAGTCCTTGAGTTGATGTGAAATTAAAGTGAATGACCAAGCAGCTCAGCAACACAGCCTGTCAGGACTGAGGGGCTGTGTTCTCTGCAAGCAGCAGGGCTTGATGGGCAGGCTTGGTCAAACAGGGGTCAGCTGTGTCCCCTGGACTTAAGTGAAACTTAAAAGTCAAGCCTAGAATTATTCAGAGCCCCTGAGAATGTGTTCTCACTGTTTGCAGAGGAGGATCTAGTGAGGATTTTTCACTTGTGTTGTCCTTTCTCACTCTGCCAGGCTCAGACTCTCCCTGTTTTGTGAAACCCAGGTGAGCTCAAGATAGACACCAACACCTCCAAGTAAATGGGGACTGTTTGTTTTCATGCTACCCTAAAACTGAGCAGGCATCTGTGTTACCAACTCCAGACAGGATGTTCAGTCACACCAGGTGTGCTGGCAGCAGTGTGTGGCTGCTTGTAGTGGTAGGTGAGTGCCTGCACCATCAGTGTGCTCAGCACCCAACCTGGGTGAAGTCCACAATTTGTCAGCTGGCATCAACTTCTTCCTACATAGGTGTTGATGCTGTTGGGTTTAAGAGACTCCCCAAAACCCAAAGAGCCTCAAACCCAGGCCTTAAATAGTTTTCCCAAGATCTGACAAACATCCCTAACCCAACAATATATACATAAATAATCTATTTCCTTGCATACTGCCAAGTCCATCTTGCTCCATATTTGTTTCTCTGGTGGGTTTTACTTCCTCCCCTGCTCTGAGTGGGAGAGCTGACAGCATCTCTGAGTATTTCTAGCGTGGCACTGAGTCCCAGGAAGCTTAAGGGAGCTTAGCTGCATCTCAAGAGCACAGTGTATGGTGCTGTACCTCACACCTGCAGTGCTGTGACAGTCCAGTGTGACCTGCTGTGCTCACAGCCACCTGTGTGTCGTGCATTCCTGCAGAGGATGCTTCTCTCAATTTCAGTGGGAATTCAGGAGTTTTAATTACCTAGAATTTCAAAGAGTTGTTAGACTGTGACTCAGACTTAAATAACTTTCCCTTGTGACTCTCAACTTGCCTGCATATGGAGCAGCTACCATTCCAACCAGTGTTTGGAGGCTTAATTAAACCAGAAGGAAGGCACATATGTAAGAAACTGAATGTTACTAAAACCTGCAGCCTCATTCAGAACCACTGACAAATTTGTCAAGTCAGTTGATTTTTTTCATGTAGGAGAGTCACTGCTCTAAAACCTTTAAAATCCAAACAGATTGACATGGAAGGAGGAAACAGAGGTCATCTTGAGCTGGTGTTGAAAAGCATACAAATCTTCTGCATGTGGCACTCCTGAAGTTTCTAGTAATCATGTTTTGGACAGATTTTAGTGCCTGTACTCCCTGAGCCTGGTAAGCCAAGCCATTACTGTCACACAAATCCAATGCCAACACTGGTGCCCTGGCCCATCCCAGTCTGGCTGCAGGAGCTGCAGTGATCTCCAGCTGCACATTCCAGCTGACTGGAGCAGCACCCATCCCCAGTTCCAGAAGCAACACAGGCTGTGCAGGCATCTTCTTGGCACCATGGCTCGGCCTCTGGAACTTGGGAGGACACCACAGAGCTGCAAGGCCCCTATGCAGTTCCTGCAGCTGCACACATGCAGGGCACTGCTGCAGACACTGATCTGCAGCAGAGTGCCTTCAGCAAGCAGGAGAGCAGCAGCAGGGCACTGGCACAGCTCTCCTCCTCATGAATTTAGCTCCCTTAGGAAGCGAGGCTGGGCCTCTGGAATTTTGCGGTGAGGAGCTCTGAAGTTAAGCAGTCAGTGCTCTGCCCACCCAAGCATCTGTGTCAGCAGTGTGTTACAGTGACGGGCGTACACACCCAGAAGCAATGAGAGGCTAGCAGAGCTTTCATTTCATTGCAGTGGCTTTAGAAAGCTCTCAACAAAATCAGCTTCCCACACTGGCTCTAAATGCAGACTGCATTTAGAAGAGTAGCAGCACAGATTGAGGATTTAAAATTCTGGTTTTTAATCACAGCTTGTTGTGAGGCAAAGAAAATATGTTATCAGTGGTTGATGCCTAACCTGCTGGATGTTCCTACATGAACTAAGATTAATGACACAATATCTTGACTATCCAAATAGAAAAAAAAAAAATCAAATATTCTAAAGGGACATCATTTGGCAGAGCTTAGATGTTATGTGTTTATTTCCCCGATAGAAGCTGCCAATTTGGAGTACACCTATCATCTCTGCTTGTAAGCAGTGGACTACTAGTTTTAAACTTTATTTCCTGACACTGAATTTGCTCCTAGAAAAATTTACTGAAGCCCATTGCTCAGCAGAGGGGCAGAGTTGCATCCTGCAGCAAGGCTTTGAGAATCCTGCATCAGCTGCATTGTAGGAGCCCAGAATGTGCAGCAGTGAAAGGGCTTTGGAAGATGAATGTGAGCAGACTATGCTAATAACCCTAATAAAGAAATTAGATTTTGCTGCAAGTCCCATAAGTGTTACTTTACAAGTCTTACAAGGTAACAGCAAATGAGTTCAGGGCAAGACCTTTCTCTTTCAGCAAGGAAATCCAGCAATACTGAAGAAAAATTCTGAGAATTCCTTGCTTGCAACCAGCTGAGATGGAGAATTAAGGCAGATTCTCCTTGCTGTCGGATCCTCCCAGCTCTGAGGAGAAATGGCACCCAACACACAGAGCCTGTGCCAGAAAGCAAGAACAGCTGATGGAACTGTTTTCACACCTTCACCAGCTCCTTTCTTCTCCTTTTCACACAGGCCTCACACCAAAGGTTGTGCCCATCTGCCCCAGGCCCCATCTACAGCAAACAGTGAATTATGATCTGGACTCTGATTTATCCTTTGTGAGCAACAACTGCATTTTCACAAACCTCAGACTTCTGTCTTAGTCAAAATCACACAAATCCTAGTCAGAACAACAGATCTCACATTTTTATATTCCTTGTGGAAGCTTCCAGGTTACTCTGTTTATAGCATGTAAGCATAAATTTTAGCATTATACCCAACAAATAATTACATAATTTATTCTACATGCAAGTTCATTATTTACCCTACTATTTACCAAAGCTAGGAAATTTTGCTTGATGCTAAAAAACTATTGAGATTAAAATGATAAATCCCAAATTGAAATGCCCATTCAAGTTACTTTTTTAGAGTTGCATGGTACTCAAACACAGTCCAGCTTGAATTCCCAAGCAGGTCTCCTTGGTGCCAAAGCTGAGTTATTAAATTTACAAACTGGAAAGGGCCTTATATAGTTTTTGTAGAGGGCAAAGTTTGTAGACACAAATAATGCCTCCTATATCAAAGCTGACTACAGAAAGTCTGCAAGTAGCACTCAATGCAGGTTTCCTTCTTTGAAGGAATGTTGAATGTAAATTTTTCCTTCTTTGAAGGGACTTGGAATCTGATTTTGCCTTCATTATTTTGCTAGCCCTGGGCAGACTGACTTTTGAACAGATTCAAGAGGAGCAGCCCAGATCTATATTCTCACTAACCAGTGTGGGGGAGCAAGGTCCCAGCTGGCTCGGTGGGAAGGTTTCCTTTCTCTTTGTGCTGAAGGAACAGGACATCACAAAAACAGTGACTCAGTTAACTATGGACCCGATTCATCTTTTAATGCACTTGTAATTCAGGAGCCTGGGAAAGCTTCTGAGGCAAGTTCCACCTTAAAAACACAATATCAGAATGTCACTGGATTCCAAACATCCTTTATTTTATATCTGCTGCCATAGACAGTAATCAAACAGCGCTGTCATCAGTGTCAGTGGCAAAAAGGAACATGGGTCTTCTTCTGAAGATGTCATGTACATTAAGAAGTCAGTCCAAAATCCTGGAGTTAAGTACAAAAAGCAACTGTTTGAATTATAAAATACTGTATATACAGATATAAAAATGTCTCAGAAAGTGTCCCACAGAGTTTCTGAACTTTCAAGAGCAAATCTTCAGCAGGGTAAGTAGGTTGTTTTCTTCAAAGGTGAGCATCAGTTCATTAGAGCAGAATGTCTCAATCTTTATCTTCCTATGTTACAGGTGACAGACTCTGATTTTCATCCCAGCCAGGGATAACGTGGTGATCCTAGTATTAAGGTGTTTTTTTTCCTGGAGCTATTAATTTAACAAGCACACTCTCTATATATAAAAATGAAATTTCAAAGAAATTTATACAACAGCTAGACTTTATAAAAATATAGATCTATAATTTACACCAGGAATTATCCAAGGTAAGTTTTCATTTTCTTAGCCATTAGAAATTAATTGTTATCCTCTGGAATTCCTATATATGGCTAGAGTATAAACTAAAATAATGTGAAGTTATTAGCTGGAAAAGTGAGTTTGAAGAATCTCATTCTGTGGGGTTTTTTTGGGCCAAAATTAACAAACTACTGCATTCTGCAGTGCTCATCCTGTGGGGTGGTGGACCTACTACACAGCACATGTAAACTTATTCCAGAATTTTCACCTAATTCAGTGTTAAAACCCAAATAAAAAACCATTCCCCACTGTCCTTACTATAAAAAAAAAAAAACCCAAACCCAAATAAATAAAATTAGACAATATTTCTATTTTGCTGTACTGTGTTCTCTCTTTACTGTGTAGTGGAGGCAATAATGAAAAATACAGCCATGTGATGAGGGAATGTAAACTGAACACATACTGGAAAAACCAGACTTTTACAGCTGTGTGTATATATATTTTTTATATATATCTATATATATACATCTACATTGCAGTTATAACTGTCACCTCACAAAAGAGATTCAATGGACTGAACAATCTTCTCTAAATTCCCCCACTGGAGCTCTTCAGGAAGAACTGGCTTTCAGCTTGGACAGCAGCATTTCATTCTTACGGCATTCCTGTTAACAGAGAGCAAACAAGTAATGAGGAATTGCTCTAAACTCTGCTACCTGTATCTCCACATCAACAGAACCAAACCCTTTCTTTCATTTTGAAACATCTCCACAATCCAAAGCAGCCTGGAGTGAGTGATGAGTTAAAGGTAATTCTGATTCATCCATAATGTTATTCCAATGGCAATACTCATTAAACTTTATGACATGCAAGCCAGAAGGAACACTGCCTGACCACCCATCTGAAGTTTTTGCTGAAGCAAATTCAGCTTTTTGCTTATAAGTAGAACAAATCTGAAATGGATATTACTTGTAGATGATCTAGAACTTCTCAGGACAGTTTGCAAAAGAGTCAGTGCTCAGGGAACAACTCTTGGTCAGGAAATGTATTTACATAAGTACAACTATGACTTTTTTATTTTTAAGGGTAGCAGAGTTGGACAGAAATTCCCTCACATGGCAAGGGAAGAAAAATAGGTAAAAAACCTAAGAATAAATCTATCTAAATTCTGCAAGTAGGATGTAAAATTCTGCATGTCAGACAAGCAGCTGAACAGCCCCTGTCATTCTGCCAGAGTATGCTGTCTGAAACAGGAAGGAACTGTCTCAGAACAAAGCAGGAATAATTACACAAAGATGTTTTTCCTTGAACATATGAAGCCAAATGACAATTTTGCCTGCAGCATTCCTTTTCATTCATTCATTCTCACGGAGACAGCAAGTAACAGAAGCCCATGATGATTAAAAGCTTGGGAAAGGCTAAATCAATGAAATGTTACACAGTGCTTTCACAACCATTAGGCAACAAGGCTGATTCCTGAAGATTAATTAGCAAGATCCTGCATTTCCACACACCTCTTTGCTCCAATAACTAACTGCTCACAGACCTTCACGAGATTCCACTTGAAAACCTAAATACACCACTTGCTTGATAACCTCTCACTGTAACATGGAGAGGTGCCAGTCTAGCAGTGAAGGAACTCCCAGAATCAAATTCAGAGTCCAAGATTCATATGGAGAAAATGACCAAGACACATCATGAACATGGTGTGATAAGCACCATATCAGGAAATCTTGTGGATATGTTAATGCACAAGTACATCAAAATAGGTCACAGAACGCTACAGTTGACATAGCAAAAGTGTTCTTACCTCTTTAAATTCTTTCACTGTTTTGAAGTAAAGCCTCTGTTTCTCGAGAAGCTCCAAGTATTCATCATTCAACTGGTCTCTTCTCATTTTGTTTTCTTGCTTCTTCCTTTCCATCTGTTGGTATGCAGGAAGGGCAAGAGATCATATGTATGGGATACACATGGACACACTGCATAAGGAACAGCTATCTTTAACACTCTAGGGGAGACAGATACTTCATAAATGATACCCCCAGCTCGTGCTTGAAATGCAATGAACATTTAGGTCAGCTCTTAAAAATTAAGAGCCTAATGCTGAAGTCTCAGTACCAGTGGCACTGTAGGTGCAAGTGGGACAAGGGCACATGATGGCTGGGACTTTGAGGTGCTGCTGACCCTCTTCAGCAGCAGAAAATGTCAGTCAGCTCCCACAGTCAGAGAAACCATGCCTGAGGTGCAGGTCTGACTGCACCCACAGTCCAAATGGAAGAGTTCTCACTGATTTCAGTGGCATTCAGTGGTCTCAGGCATTTAAATCACTACAGTGCCAGTAATGAAGTAGAGAGGTATGAGATTCCTGTCAGGACAGAGGTGTTACAACACCTCTCTCATACTCTATTCATTGACATTTAGTGGTGAGAAGTAATAATACTTTTTAGTTGCTTGCCTAATTTGCACCTCATGTAATGGATAATAATTGTGCATAGAGAGATCCAAGAGGCTTTGCTGAGATAATTCCCAGGTTCCAGCAAAGAAAGTGAGGGGAGTCAGACCTTCATTCGATTCTGTTTGATGCCTTCTACAATCTGCTCCATCTGCCGCAAAAACTGCTCCCGAGATCCGGATGATGCCATGGCTCTGGAAAGAAGAAAATGGAACACCTGACAGGGATGTGGGACACTGTGTCTCAGCTGCTGCTGTCTTGCACATCCACCCATGTCCAAAGGTCTCATTGCTTAGTGCTCTGTGTAAAAATTCATCCTTTTAATCACTGTACCACTGAGAGTCCAGCTCTTCAGGTACCAAAGAGATGGGCACAGAGAGCTCAGAGCCCATCACACCTGTGCTCCCTGTCAGCTCAAGTCTGTTCCTTGCTCTCATGTCCTGTACAGAAATCAACTGCTAATAACTAAATAAAACCATTGTTTTTAAAGAAAAGCCTCTGTTGTGAATAGTAAGAAGGTGACTAGAGGTCTAGGAGAACAGCAAATGTTGTATAATTTCACACTGCAATAGGGAAAACCTAGAAGTCATTTTAGGCCTCGAAATCACTAGGGCAAAATAAACACTGGCTGATTAACACACCGATCTTTGACCATGAACTTCCAAGGCAACCACAGTTTTACACAGACTCCACAATTTATCAAAATCTCCAAATACAGAGGTAGGTTATAATAAACATGTCTGAAATATGCCCCAGTCTAATGCTTTGCACATAATGTAATAACAACAACTCCACAAAAAGGAGGAAAATACTTAAGTCCAGGAAAATTATGACTGAATCTCCACATCGAAAGAGTCAGACACTAACAACATATGTTGGCTATAAAAGTTACATATTTCTAAGTCTGTGATTACCCAAACTGGCTTGAACAGAGTTAATAAACTATTCTATAAATCAGTTTATGACTATCAAATCTTTTAAGAAATTTATAGTCTCCCTAACTGGTGCCCACTCCCATCTGTCCAACCAACTCTACCACTCTTTGCAACTATTATGAGATAAAGAACCATAACTTACTGGTGGAAGTTGTCATGGATAGAATTCAGTAAGTTAACCTGTGAGTTGGAAAAAAAAATGACAAAAATACACATTTGCCTTTCTGGTATGAGTTTTCACAGACAATAACATGAATTTTATTTTTTAAAAAAGTTACTATATAGATAATGCCCTCAAAAGCAGAGAGATCTACAAAAATCACCATGAGTTTTCTTTCAGAAGATAAATCACAATCCTTTTGATTTAGGAAAATCTATCCCACTGGTTGAATGACAGAAGTAGAAGTGTAGGACCACAACATATTTTTAATTTTACTGGCACTCAATTATAGCACTGAGAGTTTTCCAGCATGATGCCTTCCCAGACTAAAGCAATAAAGTAAAATGGCCTGTACATGTGTGCAACATGTGTTGGAATTTGACATAAAAGCAGATGCTGGTCCAGCGTTCAACAGTGACTGCTGACATGTGCACAAGCACATCACAAATAAACAGGAAAAAACCACTTTTGCCTTTGAGATGGGAACCACTCAACATATTCTATTTCCACACAGGGCTCTGGATAATCTCCAAGCAGGTGAGTTCCTGCACTGCTTTTTTGTGCAGATGAGGTTTACAGATTCCCTACCATCATTAGTCACTTTGCTTATGTGTATTTTACTGGCTGCTAAAAGGTGAACTAACAAAAAGTACAGAATGGCATTTCAGAGGTGTGGCTTTTCTTACAAGACAGTAACATTGCACTGAATGAAGACAAAAATAGACATTTATAACATTTGTTCCCATGAATATTTTGCTGCTTGTATAAATTTCCGCAACTAATAAAAACTACATGGAATACATCCTATGTAACTGTCTTTGATATTTTTTCCTGTTTTTTAAATACTGCCTAGAGCATTAAAATTCAACAACTGGAAATTAATGTGATCCTTTCTCTCAGCTTTGAATACATCTTGCAAGTCTCCTGTGGTTAAGCCTTCCAAGCAGTTTCTCCTTTTGATGAGTACTTGAAGAGTTCTGCACTAAGCAAACCCAAGGGCTGCAAACAGAATCACCTGCCCCACTGCCACAGAAAACTGAACTCATATCCTAAATCTATAATCCTCCACCTGAAGGACATAACAATAAGCAGCCATGGCAGAATCTGCAGGTGTTCCTGACCTTCCCTTGGATAAATTCAAACAAATTCTGAACAGACTCCTAAGCAGCCAAGGTGCTTAAGAATTCTGTAATTTACAGCAGTGAAAATATTGCATTACTTATCAATATTTGCCATGTTCACAGCCCTGCTTCACAATACTTCCACTAAGCCTGTGCTTGAGAACAGAATTACAATTTATACATATATATATATATTCAAGCCAGGAAAAGTAGCTCTACACAGCAGTGCTGCACAACCATGGCATAGGAAGAGTGTGGATGTGTCACACTACAGTGAAATAAGCAAACACACCCCAAAATTGAAAGACATTATGAAAAAAATCATTTTTAAAGCCTTTTAAAAAAATGCATCTTTCTCAAAATAGGGTTAAATATGAGCCATGATCACAGAAACCTTTCATGTCAGAACTAAAGCCCTCATAGCCAAAATTCAACTGTACAACAACTCTTGCTATTGTTGTTTTAAAGCAATGATGCTCAGTGTGTTTTACAAAAGGGCTGGTCTGGGGAGGAAAAAGGGGAAAAAGATCTCCCCAAAACCCAGGAACAAGACGAAGTGAAAGTATATTTCAGAAATCTTTAGGAAGCAGAGATGCCGAAGACATATTTTATACATTATTAGACATATTTACTTGCTGAAACCTTGGGTCTAATATTAAATGCATCTCAAGGAAATCTCAATGATATCATATATTTAACTAAGTTATGATGGCATCAGAAGACATTCAGAATTCCCCCTGTGAACCCCCCAAAGGCATTGAATTATTTTGGCAAGAGTAGTCCCAGTTTATACAATAGTGAAGTAAATCTGTTCTACATTCTGTTTCCATATTGTCTATAATCTGCTTTTTATGTCCCCATTTCAAAACCAGTCTCTATAATTTTTAAATTTTCAGATTTGCCCTCAAAAAAAACCAAACCAAAATATAACAAAACCCCCAACAAATAATCCTGTATTAAATACTAATGTGGGGGAGAAGTTAAAGTAATGTTAAGAAATATAGCTTGTACTTCATGCATTTTTTAAAATATGGTATATGACTTCTTCTGAATAGAAAAAATGAAAACTACCTAATGTGGATTAGAATCAGCTGCTTAAGGGAAGGAAATGGTTGCTCATGATCTCTAAAACAGGATGTGAAAGGACACTGAAAAAGTCTTTACATAATCAGAAATTTGACCACTGCTTGTCTCACAAACTAAAGAAATATATCTAAATAATGCAAAACTCACTCATCTGTTATTTTATTAGAATAAACAGAGGAACCTGAGGTATCAAAACATTTTGTATTTTAAAAACAAAGTCATAATTTTGATTTCCTCTTGTTTCCTCCTATTTCTCCATCTTTACTGAAATCAGACACTTGTCATTGCAAAAAAAGAAGACTGAAATCACTCAGTTATGCCCAAGAAAGAAGTGAACACTACATAGATGGGAAAGAGGAGGGGAAAAAAACATTCTTCCATGAAAACTACTCTTCTGACCCAGTAAAATCACCAGCAAATAAAGTTTAAGCAGCTCAGACCCTGAGAACTAAATTTGATGCTGCTGACAGCAGCTTAAATTTGCTCTCCAAAGTTACTGACTGTGGTTTGGGTTCATAATAAAAGTATTGACTAAAAAGAGAGAAAAGGGTATTTTGGTGCTATGATTACAGAGATATTTGCTGATCAAATGTTACTCATGTTTTCGGAGCACAGTGAGTGTTTAAATATGCTGTACTAACAGCAATTCTTTTACAACACAGACCATTGCCCCTCCAAGATTACAAATATTCCTATGAATCTGTTGTTCCATTTTTGTTTACAAAGACCAGTAAGTTTGCTCTAACAGGACTGAATATGGTGAAAGCCATGCAAAAACTTTTTATTTCCTTCCCCACAGACTGAAGACTTAGAAAACAGTAATAACATTTTCTTACCTCCTTTTCCAAATATACTTTCTTATCATCCAGTGTATTGTAAAGAGTAAAAAACTGCTTTGTTTCTTTGTGAGTTGCTGAGACTGCAAATAAAAAAAAAGGGGTAGAATAATAAAAGAATATGAGGTCAAATGGAATCTGTAAAAATACTCTGTAGGCTTTACATAACATATTTTCCACTATCAATAATGGAACACCATCACTAATGTACATGCAGAGGGAACATCCTCCCAGAGTTTCTCCCAGCAGGGTTCCAGCTATCATCTCTTATAAGAACAACACAGCTCAGTGTCTAAATTAAGCCCCAGCTGCTGACAGCTTTTTCTGCCAACCCATGTTGGCACCATCAGCTGCCAGTTTGTGCTTCCTTCCCAAGCTGTGCTCTGATACCACCCAGGCAGCTGTGCTGCTCACAGTGCCCTTGCCTGGGTTGTTGGAGGGGCACAGGCTCAGCAGGGACAGGGAAGAGCAGATAATCTTGGTAGTACTGTGTGGAAAAAAAAGTGCATTAGACCATAAATGTCAAGCTACACTTGTGCAAGATGCCCAACAAAGCTTTTGCTGTTTTAAGGTATTTTTATCTTATAATCTATGTGTGGTGATAGAATGAAATAATACTTTCTGGTTTAGGTGGTAACAGCAGGCATTGGTTAGAGCTCAGCTGGAAGGCAAGGCTCAGTCATGCCTTTTCTTTGGGCCTACAAGATGATACTCAAATCTGCTGAGTCTTACTTGAGTCTTTAGTTTTTAAATGCCTAAGGAGATCCAATATATTTGTGACTCCCAAGGAAGGAGTTCAACAGGCAGAAAAAGTAATTTCCAGCTAGAAACCACAAGCTGGAAAAAATGTATGGGTTCAAAATGATAAATCTTGCTCATTAGTCTGGGATTTGCAGAATTGCTGCCAAATGAAAGAGGCCTTCCCCAAACCATTTCCTTCATGCACCTCCTTCTGCTCTTCCAGCAGCTCTGGTAGTCATATGGCTTTCATGAGTGGATTCCACAAAACAACTCAGAAAACCTTTCAAGATTTCACCTGTGTTGGAAAGTTGTGCCAACTTAAGGAGCCTTATGGACACACACCAGAAGCCATGCAGGGTAAAACAAAGGGGGAAGAGGAAGAGGGAACCAATTGGCTCATTGGTTCTCCTAAACATTTTCAATGGAAGAGGTTCAGTTAGGTCAAAACCAAAACACTGAATATAACTGAAAAGGATTCTGGTACAAAAATCACAAAATCACCAAGGTTTGAGGTTAGTGCTGAAGATTTTCCTGTCTAACCCCTTGAAGCAAAGTTCAAAAAAAACATGTTTTGGCAACTGAAGATCACCTGAATCTGGCTAAATGAAAAACCTCTAAGTACCTCTAAAACTACAACAATTCACAGAACTGTCTAGAGATTTCCAGCTCATTTCTCTGGAAGCTTAGGCTGTGCAATGCAGGCTCCCAACCATGACTGAGCAGTGTGTTATCCTGAGATGCTACTTACACTTTGTACTTTAGAAAACAAAGTCCCATAAAATTCAAAGCTTAAATCTACATCCAAAGTGCCCAAGTCTCTTTGATGCTAACCTCTCTGTACTTCAGATATAAAGAAAGCTCCACCTTTTGATCAGGTCGATCTGACCAGACATGAAAGAGAATTTGCAGAAAATTTAAGGAAAAACAACAAAACTCTTTATAGCTGAACTGGATTAAATAAACTGCATGGCACAGCAAAGGGGGGGAAGGAGCCTGTGACTTGTACTTACATGCATTGCATGTATTTGGACAATACCAGTGGAGGACAGAACTGTGCCACTGGAGATGCCTCACCAAGGCAGGGGATTTGGATCCCACTCAGATAACAAGTTTGGAACTGCTCACCCTTCCAGAGCTTGCTTCACACATATATTTAATAAATGCAGAATACCTCTGAATCATTAGCTAGGTTTTCTTAGGCTAACACAGAAGTTAGTTAAATATACACCAGTAAGCATATTGGTCTGCTATCAGTTTAATGGAACAACTTTGAAATTTTATTCCATTTGTACCTTTTCCAATTTTATAAGTCCTGATCATAACAGTTCAAGACAATTTGTATTCTGCTCCTACCAAGATTTAGCAGGATTGTGTTAATTAAAAATGAAAGAAACCAATCCCCTCAAGAGACTGTTTTTACTTTGTAGTTCTTGACATAGTTTAGTTCAGAACCAGTTATGTCATGTCAGTGGAAACAATAAAAGCAATCTCATGGTAAGGCAAATTAATTAAATGTGATTCAAACTTACAGCAATCTCATTTGTAAATGGTGAATTAAGGACTTTCAGAACATACTGGCCATTAACCTAAATGACAGAACCTGCTGCAGATAAAATTTAGTCCAGAGATCGTGCATTGAGTTTCGCTTTCAGGAGGCTTCTTAAAGCCCAGCTTATAAAACCTCAAAAATATGATGTGTAACATGAATACCAAATTAGTAGGTGCTGTTGTTACATGCCATATGCTTAAAATGCAACTGCCCTCATTTCAGGGCTTTAGCCTTCAGCAGGATGCTCCTGCTTGATATACATACCCTGACTGTACAGTTCAATAAATCTCTTCTGATACTGTGTGAGCTCAGCTCGGCTGGGTACTTCATCAATCTTGCGTTGTAAAATGGCTATTTCTCTGTTTCTTCGTGCCTGAATAGAAAGTTAGGAGGGGAGAAAACAAAGCCTCTTCTTGTTCTCTTCTTAAAATGGATGAAGCCCCCCCCAGCAGTACTTTGTTATTAAATAATTGATTTTAAAAACAAAAAGCTTTGGCTGAGGATAATTTTTTTTTTTTTTGCAATTGATTTGTGATAGAAACACTTGTAAAAATTAGAACAACAAGACAAAGTATTAGAAATTCCAAGATAAGACAAACATCAGCAATTTTGCACAAGTAAGGACACGAGTAACTCACCAGCAGCAGGCGGATCTTCTGAAGTTTCTCTTTCTCAGCTTTGTACTGCTGTTCTATAATCTTATTTGGCTCCTGGAAGTTGAGAACCCAAAACAATTGTGTATTACAGTAGCATACGAGAGCTGCAGTGCAAAAATGAGCAGATTTGGTTTATTTTCTGGTTTTGCCTATCTTTGGCTCCCGCAATAACACCCCCATTCATTGTTTGGGGTTTTTTTAGAATAATAATTTATTATCTGTATTAAAAGCCTGACATCATTTACTCTAAACAAGGACATTTAAATGGTTTTTAACTTTTGATATTTTAGTTTTTAAGAGTTATCAGTAACTTTTGCACTACTTTACAAGAGTCACACTTTAAATGAAGATACAAATTCAAAGACTGTCAGTACCCCTGTCTGAGTGCTTATACTTTGATTCACTGGTGGGGTTAAGAATAAACAAAGCACCTGAACAGAACATAAATCCTCTGACATTTGTTCTAAACTTCCTACAGTGCAAACTTCAAGCTAAATTTTTCTTGCTGAAAAATTTAAGATTTCAGTTTGCACTTTTATTTTTTTCATGCTGTGTTGATGAGGACAGCAGCATCATGGAAGTTGTAATCTGCCTTGTTCCAGAGGTATGAATGCATCAAATGTTTACCCACTGAAAATAAAGTCATTGAAGCTTTTCCTTTTCTGTTCATTCATTATTCATTGCCATCAGTCTGGATGCACTTGTGTTAAAGTCTAACTTCTGACAGCTGCTCACTGCATGCAGTGCACCGAGCCCCTGAAAGCTCGTGCTTTCATCCTTCAGATAACCCCACTTCTAAGAAAAAAAACAACCAAACCAGACATTCTTTCTGAGGAAGACATGTTTCTGTCAGAGATATGCACAGTTTTTAGCACAACACCCAGAGATTCTTCTCTGGTACTACAAAGAAAGAAGTAAAAGGCACAAATGCATCTACGAGCAGAGCCCCGTGGATTCTGCGAAAAGAACAGACAACACTGTTGCTGTTTGCACACTCCTGTATTTCTAGGATTATTAGCCTGAACTGTGGCTTTACAGAGCTTTTTAAAATATTCCAGCAGATACTTTAAGGCTTACAAGAATGTCCCAGAAGCCAGAAAGACTTAAACAAACATTCCAAGATACAATTTGAAAATAAGAACTTAGGCTTTTGATATTACCTGTTCCTCCCCATCTTCTGCTGTTTCGGCTTTCAGAGTCTCAATATTTTGTTGTAGTCTCTCCATTTCTTCCTTTAAAACAAACAAAAGTTGATTTTTTTTTAACTGAGACCTCTTAAGAGAGGTGAGGGAAGGATCTTGACAACACAACTTCTAACAAAATTTAAGAACTGACCACATTATATTTAAATTTGGACACACAGTATTTAAGTTTGGAAGATTAAACAGCATTCCTTGCTTAAAGGTATTAAGGAAGGCCACACCAGCTCAGATCCTTCCTCACTCCTCCCTGCTCCAGGGCTGCTAATATTCACTATAGACCTGGAGTTAGCAGTACCTGGAGGTGTGGGACAGATGACAGACAGGCACACACAGCACAACAATACACCAAGAAAGTGCTTATTTACCAAGTTTCAAATGAATCCTTCTAGGAGACACTGGAACTTACCCTACAATGTGCTTTGAACTCTTGCTCCTGGCTCTTCAAGTTTTCATTCATGGCTACCAGTGCTCTCAGACTCTGTAAAATGCTAAATTTGAAGATCCAGTAAACTATGTTAGATTTTTAGTTTCTAATTTAAACAGATCAAGAATTAACATATATTAAAACAAGCTTAGTTTTAAATAAATTTACAATAAAACCTGGGTAAATTAAAACCCCAAATATCAGCACTGATATACCAAGGTCAAAATAAAGATGGAGTGTTTTACTGAATATTCTGATGGCTTTGTTATGTTTTAACCTCATTACTATGAAAGTTTTGAGAGACTTCTATTTAATTTATGTGAGATGAAGGCTTCAAATATGAACACAATGAATCAAGAAGGCCTCATCTACTTGTCAGATGTGTCTAGGGTTCTTCTGCTTTAAACACCTACAATTATTTTGAACTACAGACTGACACTTTTCATTCTGACTGAATCCTATTGCAATATTTCTCTGTCTCTGGAAAGCAAGCTGGAGAATAATTTAATTTTTAAATTTTAGTTATTTGTTAAGGTTGACAAACCAAGAAACATTGAATGATTCATTTTAAAACCATTCTTTTTCAGAATTTCAAATGTAACAAAGGTAGAAACTTACCTAGAATCTGCTTGGGATTCTATTGCTTCTAAGGCTGCCAATTCCTTGTCCAGCTTTTCACTGTAACTCTTAACCTAAGGGTTACAATTAATAATAAATTGACACTAAACTGATTAATAACAAATTGACTTTCCCACACCATGAGATCAGTGAGTTAAGCTGGCAAACACCTTCACTTTTCAATACATCCCTTCACAAATGGAATTTCTCAAAAAAGTTTCAGCTACAAACAGCACAGAAAAAAACAAAGATTACCTCTGCTAATGTCTTTTTTGCTTTGGTACATTTTGCCTGCAGATCAGCACATTTAGCTTGCAACTGTTACAAAAGAGAGAAAAAAAAAAAGAGTTGGATTCTATATTCACACTAATTACACCTGTAATGGAGAACAGAGAATATTTGAGCTGTTCATAATGGTTGTCTGTCAAACAGCAGGCCAAGCATAACAAACACTGTCTTTTCTTGTCAGCTACTCTTGCAACTGATTGCAGGGATTCTGACTGAATATTTAATTACTAATAGCAAATATTTACCACCTGATCCTTTAGGTCCATAAAGTCCCAGAATAAACAACAGCTTTTCCAAAATAGAGGCCAACAGAATGGTGACTTATTGGACAGAATCTCTGCTAAACTGCTCAAACTTTTCTAGCCTGGCTGTACTGGCCTAGTTTCACTCTAAGCTAAGAATGAGTTCCATTTTATACTTCTCCAAATAAGTCAGGGCAATTCAAGACTTGCACAGAAGCACCATGGCACCAAACCACAGACACTTCCACACCAAATAACTAAGCAGCTTTATAGTTTTCTTCTGTGCAACTATGGAAAGTCTAATAAGGCAGAGAGCAAAATATGTATTATAAACAAATATTAGATATTTCACTTGTCAATTAATTTACAGAAGCTAATTTTAGAAGAACATCCTTCTTTAAATTTCCTGTGATTTAAGATAACGTGGCAAAAAGCAACAGCAAAAGTAGGACATGGTTTACAAAAGTGGAGCAAAAGTGAGCAAACAAAAAATGCACATGTAGCTCAGTTCCACTTCCTTTCATGCTATTTTAATGTGCTGTTCACAACACAGAGCTGTGACATAATGCTCCACTCTTCCCTTTCCAAATTTATAAAAATAAAGCTTTTTCATTGTTTTTCAGAATTTTTTACCAACAGTTCACCAACAAATTTTATTCTAAGTAAAAAAATTTAAGTCTGAAGTCCACATCTCATGAAAACTGACATGAATTGTTAGTTTTGAGAAATCTTGCCAAAACTTACTGCAGTATTGAAGCCAGAACTCCATAAATATTTCTTAAAAGACAGGGTTCTTGACTGTCACTGATTTCAAAAGCTGCTTTTGGCAAATGGTAAATGAAATTCAGCCAGGAAATTCTTACTTTAGTAAAGTGATAAAAGGATTATATTTGGCTCACAGCTGTCAGTACATTTTTTCCCCATATAAAAACAGCACTGAGATGGTTATGTACTGAAAATAAGCTGCACAGAATTAAAGGGCCCTCAACTGTTAAAATCATGGTCCTTCCCAAAATTAAGGCTGAGCTAACTGCCCCCAGGAACACAACCTGTTCTCACAATCCAAGGGCAATGCAAGCAGAGAAATCAGTGATCAGCATGACAAATTGCTGGTGCAGAAGATGGCTTGCAGGTATTTTCTGGATGGCAAAAACTTTGTGATCAACCACTTTTATCAATGTTTTTTTCTTTACTACACACACAACACTTACCTCTTCGAGGAGTTTGGTTTTCTGCAGGATCTGCTTGTTGAGAGATGCCACCTTCCTTCTGTGTTGCTGGGCAGCTCCAAGCCTTTCTGGTCGCTCCTCAGCAGAAAGCTCAGATTGCTGAAAAACCACCACCAACAGCCTTTTGGACCTCACAGCACTGTTTTCTGCTTCTTCAGAAGCTCAGGAAGTACCACAGAGGGACACATCTATGATACCCCTTATCAACAACTGTGTCCCACTATCCAAAAGAATGGCTTACTGATTTATCTCACATCAAAATAAGGAAGCAGGTGAAGAACTATATTCCAAAATTTGCAAGTAAAGTAAGCTAAAAAAGTCAGTTGCCCTGGGATAGTTGGAAAGTACTACAGTGTACTAGAAGACAGATTATTTTTTTTTTTGTATCAGCATTATGGTTAAACCTGGTAGAGCCCTCCAATGGAAAAAAATACAAAAATTCTAAAAAACACCTTAAGCCATGGTATTCACTGAACTTGTTGAATCAGAGATGTTCCACACCCCAACAAATAGCTCCAGAATTTTCAGAAGCCTTGAACAATAATGTATCCAGAAAGAGAGGGTTGGATGCATCTCCATGCTGAATGACAATGACATACTCAGTGTGGTAGATGCATTTACCACTCTGGGGGTTTTTTGTGTGTGTGCATGTGCACTGCTGACACCAGCCTTTGAGAACTACTCCATCCAGCATGGATTGCCAAGAGTGTCTCATAAATGCATAACAGAGACAGCAATCTGGATTCCAGCCTCCTCGTCTCTCTGAATTGTGAAAGCAAAGCTGACAGAAACATTATTTATAAAAAAACCATTTAGAATAGAAATTGTATATTTGCAGTAGTCAAAAAATCATTAAAAACCAGTGATATCTTGATCTCTAAGGGATTATTTGCCTAAAAATTATTTGTACCTTTTGAAAGTCTTTACTTTGATACTTACATCCATCTGTTTTTGTAATTTGCTTCATGCACTCAGGCTTCTTTTTTTCACTTAATCCATTTTCCAATATTTCACTAGAGAACCAGTTAATTTTCAAGTACCTCAAGTGCTAATTCATAGTCTGTCAAAGATTTCAATACTAAGTGCTTTTTGAATAATTACCCAATGTTGACAACTGCTACAATGCATAATTAGCTAAAATGCTACAAGGAATGTGATATACTCTTCACTCATATTTGCTCCTGGTTCCACTCCAGGCATATGGGTAAGCAGCTTAATTTTAAATGAAAATAAGAAGCAAAGCCTGTCTTCCTCCTCTACATTTTCTACGTAATTCATATTGAAGAGCAGCTTAATGATCTGTTATGTTTTTACATCTACAGCAATAAAAGCCCAATTCTGATGGCTTAACCCAACAATTCAGAGGCTTTCTTTGCTTTTCTTGTTAGGAAAGGAAGAAATGCCTCTAAGCAACACCCATGACCCTGAACTATACTCAGTCTTACTTATTCCTCTCATTATTTAGTCAAATCACATTCCTTCATCATCTTATGCAGTTCAAAACCTTATCCTTCTCACCACATTTAGCCTCTCACATGCATAAGATACAAATGGAGAAAAATGGAAATGCAAGAGAAACAAACACGAGCTAAACTAGCCTGAGACTGATGTTTGCAGAAATAGTAAAAATCCATGCAACTTTGCCATTAAAAAAAGTGGTCATATTTCAACAAGTGAACTTTACAGCTTGCTTTTTGAAAATGGGAAAGAACCATCACTAATGTCTCTGGCTATTTAAAGATGATCAATTTGCTACTCATTAATAATTTTTTGCCAGCATTTTCAGAAGGTGAGGAATGACACTACAATCCTTCCTCCAGTTCACTCTGCAGGTTAACATGGCAGCAGAATGGAGGGGCAAATGCAGGAAATTCTAAGCATTGTTCTTGTGCAAAAAATGCCTCTTGTAAGAAAGGCCCTGGCATCAGGACCTCCTACCTAGAATTTGGCTTGTCAGGTATCTTTACAGGGCTTGTGGATTCTCTTAAGATTCTGGTAAACAAATAAGCACTGCTGTGTTTCTCAGGCTATGTACAGTTACCAGAGGCTAAGACTATTAGAATTACATCCAAACATTGCTGATACTTCAATAAACTCCTTGATAACATCCTTAATTCTTTTCCTGGTGCATGCATACGTGCACAGAAATTCTATTTTTTTTATCACATCCCATAGATTTGAAAAGTGATCTATTTTTGGTTTGACTTGAATCAGTTCTTACTTTTCAGAGTATTAATCACTGCTCTACTATAATAGTCAAGGTCCTGCTCCCTTCTCTCAGAACAGAAGAAATGTAACATTGAAATATGACCCTTGGGCTTCTGTTCTTCCAATCTTTTATAATAAAGAAAGGCCAAGAATTTGCTGTTGAGCTATAGGGTTTATCTCCAAAATGGGAAAGCTCCATACCTCAAATGTGTCAACAAAAAGGAAGAAATATGAGAAGACTATTGGACAAGTAAGAACGACCTATAACTCTTATCTGGCAGTGATGTATTGGATGCATTAATTGCTTGAAGAGCCAGATTTTCTTTTCACATTACTGCAAAAAACAAATCACAGCTGAACACAGTAACTGGAGCAAACACACACATTTAATTGCTTTGACTTCTCAAAGCCACAAAGGTTTGGGTTTGATGAGATGAGATTCAAAACTTGAGATCCAGGGCATGACTGAGAACTGGAGTCCAGCACAAACATCTGGAAATCTGAGTGCAGGAGGCCTAGACTTCTCTCTGAGCAGGCCCACAGAACTGTATTTCTGTGCTTAACACTGAACATTTTAGAGCACATCAAGAATTTAGGCCTCTAGTTTGAATAGATACAACTCAGGCCTCTCTTCACCCATGAAAGCATTCAGGCAGGTGCTTAAACCCAAATTAGTCACAAATGCAATCCCACCAAAAGCCTGGGTATGTTCAAGTCTCTCTAAAGTACTTTCTTGAACTCTGGCTGTTCTGCTGCCCACAGCATGTATTAAAAAGTGTGTTTCAAGAGAGTCATGGCAATGAAGTTGGCAGCTTAAAGCCTAAATTAAAATGCTATCAAATACCACGTGGTTAAACCCACTCAGGTAACACACTTACCTTCTCAGCATATTCAGATACAATTTGCTTGATCTCATCTGACTGCAGTCCAACAATCTGGCCAACTGTGCTTGCTGTCAGTTTGCCCTGAAATTGTATCAAGAGAATGCTTGGAGCTTTGGAGCAGCCTGTACTTTTACATGGTAATTTCCAGTAAGTTCTAATTTTAAACAGAAATTTGCACAATGAGTAAAAGTCTCTAATCATAAGAAAAGTCCAGGAAACATTCCACCCTTCAAACATAATTTTGCTGATAGAAATTTCTCACTTAAATCTTTTTAGGAAATTATTCTTATTTCAGAAACTTAATTTTTATTCTTTATACTGAATTTTACATTTGCTTAACAAGCAGGCATGTGCAAGAATTCACCTTTAAACTGCATGCATGTATAAAGCCAGTTTTCAAACAGAACTGAATTCTACAGTGGATTTCAGTAGAAAGCATGTCAGCCAGCTCTGAGACTAGACTAATTATTACCTTTTCTTTCATGACTCCAGCATAAAGAGAAACAATGTTTAACGGCTGAAATTATTTCCAGTCCTTTCACACAGAAATCAAAGAACAGACTACAAGTTCCACTATGTCATTAAATACAATGAATTAAGAAAAGAAGATGCATATCTTAGACATAGATAGATGAAAATACATAGATGTATTTTCTATGTCTTAGTCTAATGTATTTATAAGTGTTTTGAAAAGAACCTTGAAAGGCACAGTTTTCTTCTCTCACAGCACTCTCCCCAGTAATCCTCTGAATAATTTCACAAGATGAATAAAGTAAGACAGTGCATCTTGGGTAGTTGCAGAGTGATATCTTTGCCCTGAATTCTTGTAGAAACCATTTGAAATAGGTATTCATTTATATTGTCATTATCATTGATGATAATGCAAATGATGAACTAATTAGCCTTGTAAAATTTACTGTCTTCCTAATTCAACCATTTTTATGCACTCTCCTTATGAAAATTTAAACACAGTCATTCCATGACTTCAGACCCAAATCAGCAGCCTGATTTTAAGAATAATTATCACAATCAAACATAATTTAAAGAAAGCTGTATCAGCTACTGACCTCTTCTGTTGCCATTGCAGCCATTCCAGTCATCAGAGTTTTAATGCGAAGCTACAGCAAAACATGAAGAATTATACATAACAATTTAACTTCTATTAATTAGATATTTTTCTGCCAGGAACACATACATAAAATTAGTATCATATGATGTGTATTTTAAAACATACAATGGGGCCCTAAGTCTATGAAAAGAAGAGGTGGCCAAAGTTACCAAATATAAGGAAAAATTCTTGTAACAGTAAACTTTCACTCAGATTATTCACCTCCCACTGTCAACCAAAAATCAACCTTTTTAAAAAATTCTCAGATTCAAGAAATAAAAAAGAGGTTTTGGGTGTTAAACACCAACAACATTAATTTGGTAGATCAATTTCAGGCTCTGTATTCTCCTGTGGGATGCAACTCTCACTTCAACTAACCATGGACATTTTCCTTCTTTTGGAGAATGACTGGGCAGTGAAAATTGCTGCTCTCCCCCCAGGTTAATAACTCCCATGCCTACTGTGTCTGGGGCTCACCTCTTCAGCAGCCTGAAGGTCATCTTCATCACAAGGCTCAGCTTTCCCTGCTGCTGCAAGCCCTGGAGGTAGCACTGCTTTTTTATCTTCAGCCTTTTAAAGAAAAATTAAGACATTATTATACCTAGCTCCAATATTCTAAAGTGTCAAGAAAGACATCAAGGAGAAAACTTGAATGTAGCTGTTCTGTTTACATGACTACATTTCAGCTGCTGGAATGTCCTCACCCTCCAAATCATGCCAACTGAAATGTAAGCCCTCCTGATTTCTCACAAGTATTCCAACTGTGTCTCTGGCTTCCTATGGACTTATCTGGTCTGAATATTTTTTTTTAATAAATCGTTTTAGCAACTTAATATTGGTGTAACAAACATACAACATAAAAATTGCAAACACGCCTGGTTTAGTTAGAAGAATTTGCACCACTGAAGTAAAGAGAACTGGGGACAGCCAGCCTCAATTTCTAGGTCGCCCTACCACACTACTAACATATTTCACTGTCCACTTCTGCCTTACTGGAGACTCAGCTCCCACAGCAATCATGATGAACATCTAATACACAATATCCCAAAGGCAACAGAATTTTTGAAGAAACAAAATGAACCCTATAAACATGACTAGTGGTGACTCTCAAGGGAAAATAGGCATGCCTAGGTTGAGAAATATCTCCATTTATAAAAACATAAATGTGACATTTGTATGTGGAATATTGAGATAATGAAGAAGAGCAAATTTAATGCATTACCTTCATTGTCTCTGTAATAAAGACTTGTAGCCAAATTAATATCTGCACTGAAATCACAAAACTGCAGACACCCTGCATTTTATGGACATTTTAAGATGCCATAATCGTCAAAAGCACAGCAAGGATGCTCATTTTCAAGAAGGACAATGATTTATTTATAATTTTATTGATGTATAGGTTTCTCTATCACATTAAACAAACATTACAAAACAGTGTTTTGTAATAAATGTCTACAATATTTCTTACCAAGTTGAATGATTCTTTAAAAAGAAAAACCCTTCAATGATCACATTATGGAACACTCAGTTGAAAAATATAAACAGACAAAATATGTCATTACCTAATAATAAAAGTCAAACCAAACAAACCCAATGCCCAACCCTCTTTCTTCTAAACAAAAAAAGCACTTTGCAAATGTGATCTGTGAGCAGAGATGAAGGAAATCCTTTAAAAAGGGTAATCAATTACACCTTTCATGGCATGCAGATTTTTAAATGCAGTTAGCCATTTCTAAAACCTGTCAATAGTAGAAGTTATAGCTGTCTATTCTACTGTATTCTTTTAAGATTTAACAGTAACCAACACTTCAACAATGCAGCTCTTCTCACAATTTGAGCATTTTAAATTAGTATATTTTTTACCTGTTCTGTTTTTCCTGCTTGTCTGCTAAATCCATATCTCCTAAAAGAACAATAGTAACATGAAAGAAAAATACTGTTGTTTATGACTTCCACAAATACATTAAATTTTTATCACTTTTCAGCATAAGATATGCACCAAGAGCCAGGATCAAATTAGTTCTGGAATGTTTTGAGTAAACTAAATAAGCAGGTACTGGAGCATATTTACAGAATGGTTTCAGATCCATTATCTGAATATTCCATATCCCATCAAGATTTGCAAATCTTGACTTTCCGTAAAATATTATCATGTAAATCTCATGAGAGAAAAAGGCAATGCTCTCTTCCCATTTGAAAGTCAATCCTGAGCTATTACACTGCAGTTCATGTTACTGTTAAAAGGAAAGTACTCAAAACAGTGACACAAAAAAAAAAAAATCAAAAATCTATGGCTTTGGGGGAAAAGAAGCCCCAGAAGATACAAAATGGAATTCAGATGTAATCTGCACTTGTTAAGTATTAAGAGCTCAGACAGCAGACAAGATGTTCTTACCACTAAATTGTGAAAAGAAAACAGGAAATAGAAACTAGACATAGAGGCTCTGTAACTTCATTTTTATGTGTTTGGAGAGCTCTCAGTAAACCAGAGGGACTTTCAGAGATAATGGAAAATTGAAAGCCCTGGTAACTTTGTCTCTGAATGAAAGTTTGCAGGAAAGTGAGAAGATAAAACATTCAACCATGATTCAGCCTCCTGATGCAGCAACCACATGAGAAGGAGAAACAGAAGCAACAGCAAGTGCAGGTCCTTTTCCATCAAATTTTCAGTGGATTTCTTGCAAAAAACCTAATATTGATTGACACATACTATCTGGAAGGATGATGTATTTAAGCTGTTTTTATAAAAACCAGGTATTTTTAAAAAACACACCCTAAAAGGAGCATAAAGCCTGGTCTCCCATTGCACAAAATATGGTTCACAAATATGAGGACTGTCCAGTCCCCAGAGAACTTACAGGGTAAGGAAACAAAATCTGAGACCAAACAGGAGTAAATCTGAAATAGCTCAATTCTGAAGCAGTAGGAAAACCCTATCACAATCCAAATTTTATCTGAACTGCTTGTAATACACACTATAAAACCCAGAGAGAGCTAAATGAAGCCTTTCACCTGCCATATTCCAGAAGTGTAGCATGAACCTTTGATTCCTCATCCAGCAGTTCCTCAGCTCCTGTCTGACGTTTGTATTTTCTCTGGGGTTTGTAAACCTCCTGCAAGACAGTGAATGAGTTCAGAGCTTGTAAAAGGGTTTTTTATAAAAAAATAAAGGAGGAATTGTCATCTAGTGATATACACACTGTTTGCTTTCCAACTCAATATACTTAGCCAAATAAACATCCTTCATTTTCTCTTTCTGGAATTACATTATAAAACCGTACTGAATTAATTTCTAAGCAATTTGCTACAGAAATTTTCTAAGTTTAAAAAAACATTATAAATGACTGTTCAACATGAAACAATGTCTCAACCATCTCCTCTGTCAAGTTTGAAAGAAGAATAAAAAGTAACACATTCAACATCTGTTAAAATGATTTGGCTAGTGTCTAGAAATGTTACCTTCTTTGTGAGTTAATTCTATTTCAAAACTCTGATTAGATAATAAAGTGCAATTATTATTTACTCAATGATCATGTGTTACAATGGAATTACAGCAAATTTTATTACAATTTAAGGGAAAAAAAGTCTCAAGGAGTTTGGTAGTAAAATGACTTTAATATCCTGCTATCCAAGGGTAATCCAATAGTTCAACAACAGCCCATCAAATAAACAAGAATTCTCAATTACTATTTTGTACTGACAGAGCTGCTTCCAATTTAAAAACAAAAGGGAGAGCATTTCTTTTAAAATCTGGCTTTCCATACCACACAAACTATTATTTTCAACAAACAGTTCCTACAACATAACACTGCTGAAATGGCTTTCCATCTTTTTCAAAGATGTAATCCCAAAATGGAGATTTCAAACAAGTACAAATTGACAGAGGGTGAGCTAAGTGTAAAACAGAATACATGCCTCACCAGAAAGGCAAGTGTTTCCAGGTGGAGTAAAAGGCTCATTGTAAGCCTGCCAATAATTAAAAAACCCAATGAAACATGGGTAACAACACTTTAGAAACTAATTGAGATTTCCAAAGCAAGCACAATTATTCAAGTAGATTAACAAAGGATCTACATTGGTCATCACCTGGAGACTTTCATTGCAATGTTATTCTACAAACACATGCTGTAATTCAACCACATATATTACACTCAGCAGCACTCAGGTCATTTGCACAGAAAAACAACTACCTCCCTCCAAAACCTGACAAAAGAGTAAGGTGATTTGTCTGGCCCATTTCACAACCTCTCATGTGGCTCCTTACACCAGCACTGAGCACCTCCATCTATGCATGAAGAGCTCAGGGTGCCTGGCTAGAGCTGTCTGAAAAAACAGTGATTTTTCTCAGGAGAGCAGGGTTTCACTTTCTGTTGAAGAGCCTTGAAAATGTCCCATTCAAAGCAAACCCAGATTTCTCCTCTCTTGTCAAATGCTGCCCTGGAATTTATCAAGATGGTCCAAAAAACCCCCAAAGCAGTAGCAAACTACTGAGTCAGAAATGGTGAATTGAGGTCCTAAGCAAAGAGGGAAATCAGAAAGCAAGAAGAGAAACTCCAGTGGCCAGCCAGACAGCTGAATTCAGGTATGACAGTGAGAGCCCAGGTATTTTACTACTTTACCTCTCTGTAGCATTCATGAACAAGCTTTCAAAAAATATATACAAACAGTTTATCCAAGAGTTAAAAGATTTGCATGTGAAAAGAGGGAACACAGGTGAGACCACCTTTCCCAACCAACATCTGCTACTTGAAGAAAACAGTCCTGAAGGAGGGTGTTTACTTTCATTGCTAATTACAAGAAGTGAAAAAGTCAAGTTCTGAAATGCAGATAATTGAGATCATCACCACATGAACTAATTTAAAGACAAATAGCACAACTGCTGACTTTTGTTTGATAGTGTGGGATTCCACACAGCCCATGCAGGCAGTGAATATGGTTTATCTCCTCATACAGTGCTCATCTATCAATGTGATATATTGGCATTTGAGACCCATCTGAAGGATGAAGATCAATATGTAACTTAATTGGGATCTTCTCATGATAAAACCCAATTAACCAGAATTAACCACCTCCATTTCAGCATTAAAACCACTCATTTGGCCATAAAAAAAAGAAATCTAACATACTTACAAAGATATCAGTAACCGTTTTGAGTGCCTTCTCTTTTCTTTGCATGAATTCATCATCCTGAAAGACATTAGTGGAGGTAATTAAAAATACCAGGAATGGACACTAAATTTCAAACATTCTAATGATTCTGTGAAACAAAGCTGTCAAACAGTTTCTGAGTTGCCCAGTGATTTGGTGAAATGTTAGTGATTTGCTGTAACAAGAGAAGTACTTGCTTCTGCCTTCAGATGGGTGATAGGTCATCAAAACTTGTCCAGATCAGCAGCCTGGCTGCTCTCTGTTCAGAGAGTACCTGACACAAAAGCAGTCCCAGCCCACTACTGGCACCTCCAATCTTTAATACACTATTAAGAAATTAAGCTGAGATAGACTTGATGTGGGAAAGAGAAGTTTCCTTTACTATTTAGTTTCTAAGCATTAAAGATAATAATTATTAAAAAAAAAAAAATCTCAATTAACTACATTAGGTTCTCCAAAGCATGCTGAGTGTTTCTGAACAGTTAGAATGACAAAAAAATACCAAATACTACAGAAAAACTAAGGCAATCATTGGGCAAAAATTAACCAGAATCTACAAAATCTCACAATAATGCTTCAATTTTTTTCCAGATAAATTTGTAGGGGATTCCTTCAACACTCACTCACAAAACAATGGCACTTTACTCCGGTAAAGTGTGCAGATTTCAGAGCTGTGAGGCTGATATTGCAACTGAAGATCTGAGTTAACAGAAACAAGAACTGCCTTGGTCTTACCTCTGGCAGTCTGTGAGTTTTTTGAAACTGTGATATAGAGTAAGAACGGACATAATCTCCCATTTCTTCCCTTGTTTCTATTGCACGTTTCACCAGCCACTGAAAAAAAATGCATTAGCTGAAAACAAAAGAATAATAGCAGCAAGCACCAAACTGCTGCCTAATTTTTTAATACATGATAAAAGCTAAAAGCACATTCTTAAGCATGGAAACAAGAGTATGTGATTTATTTGTAAACATGGCAACTCTTTGGCCTAACCCTAACAAAATGTGTCAGTATTTGCTACTTTATAAACACTTCTTTTTCTTTTGTGCATATGTTTCTTGTATGAAATTCTCCTACTGTAAATTACTGGTTTAAAAGACTACAGCTCCACCATGAACAGACAGAACTTCAAGCCTATGAAGCGCTCATGAAGAACCACATGCCTATGCAAGAAAAAAGGCTTCTTCTGACATTTATAAGACCACACAAAAAGCCACAAAGTACTGAAGTACAATTTTAACAATGTTGGAGAAGATAAATCTTACAGACTGTTGACAGCCTGTGCAGGAGGTCACAGAAGAGATGAGATCAGTTGTGGGATTCAAGTTTGAACCAACAACCGTTTCCTGTGCTATAACCATGAACCCCTGGAAAGTGAAGGGAACATGATGACAACAAGAGACGAAAATGAAGAATATTAATTACCAAGAACATCTCAACACAAGACTGTACATACTTTTGCCTGTGATCATATGCAGAATTTATTAGGAAGAACAATGACATTTCTGCCTAATGGAATATTTGTAAGATTTTTAAAATTTTTTTTTAAATTCTGCTACAGTCTATGGCAGTGAGCCAACTCAGCCTAATTTCTTCCTGTAGGGAAGGATCCATCTAAATTCTTGCACAGTGCAAGAGCTAATGGGACAGAATGCCAGACTTGAGAGCAAGCATTTGTAGTATTTGAAAATTGATTTGAGATTTACAGATAGCAAGTGGAATCTTGATTTTAACAGGGCATTGAATAAAGTGCCATTATCAAATACATAATTCCTACATGGTGCAGTCAGCATTTTATATTTTGCATGGTTTTTTTCAGAATTCTGGTGACACCAACAAGTTTTCTTGAAAGTCTTTCTTGGCTGGGATGAAATGAGAAACCTGCAGTATGTAGAGCAGGCAGAACTTCACAGGGACCTGATAGAAAGCCACAATTTTTAAACCAAGATCCTCTACATACCAAAAACTAAGCTCATCAAAATAGACTTGTATGGGTCAGCTATACCACCTACTGGCTAGCTACAAATACTGAGAGTCACTGCTCTCAGAGAAACCCAGAACTAGATTTCCTCCCTGTTTTGAATTAATAGTTCTCCTTTCCAGAAGTAATATCCCACACCAGGATTTGGGATAAAGCAGGTGAGAGAAAAGAACACCTAGTGCTATTGTTTTTACAGAAGGAGGAATACATTTCCTATGAAAGCAGCCTAGTATTTGATAAATGTAACCATTCATTGCCATCCAGTGACCAGGGCAAGAAACTCACCTGGGCTGAATTTTTTTTTTTTTTCTGTGTAGGAAATAAGGGTTCAGAAGAAAAACTCACATTAGCAAGATACAAACTTTCCACCTTAAGCAGCATGATTACAGCCTGAAAGCTGCATAAGAGCAGCACACACCACAGAATATTTTGTGGGGAGTGCAGTTAAGTGTGGTTTTCTTCAAGAGCTTCCAACTAGAAGATAAGAGGAAAGAGCACCAGGAAGTTTTTCCCGCTTCTTACAGACTGAAATTTAGATTCTTCTTACTTGCTAAATTCCTTCACAGGCATGAGGTAAGAAGATATTTATTGGGAAAGAAGCTTGCTTAATAGTTTTCATTTTCCCTATCTGTCAAAGACACCTTTCTGTGCACAGATGAAAGGAAAATCAAAAAATGCCAAGGATTCTCAAAATACCACATGTAACTGGAACACATCAAGTGCTAGCTTCAATCGTAATAAACTTGAGAACGAGGCACATGGTGAGTTAGTGGTGCTCAACAAATACACAGTAAGAGGATCACTGGTCAGAACTCAGTTTTAAGTGATAGGAAATAAGGATGAATTATGCTTAAAGAAATTACCCCAATGACTTCTGCCTTATTCATATCCTTCAGATCTACCTGCATAACTTACTCCATAAGCTTAAAAACAGACTGGAAAGTATTTGTTTTATTTCCTAATCTAACAAAGCAAACTATAAGATTCCACAACAAGATTAAACTTCAGTTTCTTTAAGCAGGCATTGCACAATAGGCACAATCTGACTCCACTGCAAAGAATTCAGAGTTTGTTTTGTTTACTTTCTAAATGTGGATCAAACAATACTGAAAAATTCTATCTTCCATAATGGCACCTCATTCTTTAAAAAATTTAATTCAAACTACTTCTCTGTGCTTATTTATTCCAAAGTCAAAGAGCCAAACAATAATGCAAAGCTTTGTTCTATTTTTTATGCAATTTTTATTACTTTTTTCAGCAAAGTATCAATACACCACGAAATTATTACCTGTACAACAGGAAATATATGAATGAAATCCAATCCCTGGATCTGATGTGGTTCCAAACGATGTGGACACTTCATTTTTGGTAATACTGACACGATTTTTTCAGTTAAGGCACTGTTATAAAAACAACAAAAAGATGTTACAAAAAGACAGATATGCTACAATTTTCTTTTGTACATTACAGGTTATTTTTGCAAACACAGTAGATCAAAGATTCCCTCAAGTAACTTCCACTATATATAATGAAAAGCAATCAAACTTATTTACAAAACAGCTTTTACAGGCACTATTTATATCATCAGTCTGTGAAGAGGTGATTAAGCCCCACTTACAGGCTCCTACCTTGGAAATTCATTTAACTACTACAGAAAATTTCAAGATCTGCATGTCTGGACAGATAAAATACCCACATAAAATACACCACCAGAAACACCTTTGCATGTTATAGGGTACACCCAACATGAAGAGACAGTATCTTTAAGAACAGTTACATTAAGTAAGAGAAGAAGTCCAGAAACAAATGTAAGGACTTAAAACTTTATTTAGCAGAACTCTCAAAATAAATATTGATGCTACTCCTGAAACTTTTTGAATTTAAATACATACTGCACTTAAAGGCTAAATACACAGTACACTTCACATTCTTTTCAAGTGACTAAAATTGAATTTGCTGGCAGCAATCTCATTCTAGAGCTCAGTAAGAGCTGGTTAAGTGAAAGGATTACCCTGCCACAAGGGATCCATCTGCAAGAACTTCATCCTGTTTCCACTGAATACCTAATTTTAGGGCAAGAATTTTCTTTTGCTGTCAATGTTGGCAAGTACATTTTTAAAGCAGGTGTAACCACTGAGAAAGAAAACTTTACTTGGAAAACCAAAGCTATTTTCCCATGAAGGAAAGAAAATGAACTGGTCCAGTACTGACCTCACTGATATTTATACTGTGCAAATGGACAACTAAGGTCCTGGAAGAACAAAAGAGGATCAAGAGATATGAGACAGTGACCAAAATATGGGAATAGAGCCTGAAACACTTTACATCCTAAAAGGAAGTGAAGCACAATCAAAGAAGATGCAATTAAAACAAAAAGCTATTTATCCAACAGATGCAAGATCCTCTCCTAATGTATGCTACCATGTTTATTTCAGCCCAGCAAATAAATAACAGGACAGCATCACAATGGTGTAACACCATCACTTTGGAATAATACTGAGAAAACACAGTTTAACTTTTCTTTATCTTGAAAACACCACAGAAGCCCTGAGCCTCTACCAACACAAACATTACATGAACATCAAAACAGCCTATGCTCCTATGTTCTGAACACTTGAGATTTACAAATAAATCATTGTTGCTGTTTTCGGAGAGGCGTGGTTTTTGTTTTGCCAGTTTTGCATCCAGTCAGCTGGAAAAATAGAACATTTTGAGAACAACTTAACCAGTTCCTACCCTGTTGTTCCTAAGGATAGGAAAACCAAAAAACTATCACTATCATTTCCATTCCTAGTCTCTAATTAATTTTTTGCACTCAGCAATGCTTTATGTAGTTATTTATCTATGATGGTTTGAGTGTCTCCAAATGCAATTGCAATACCCACAAATATTTATTTTGAAAACACTTGCCAATGCTCTATGACTTAAGAAAACACAGGAAGATGCTCTTTTTAACTACACTGAGTAAATAAGTCTCTTAATAAGCCACTGTAACTTACCAGGTTAAAGTTATTTCCTGCAAATTTTAATTATGTCTCTTTTATCACAGATATACATAAAGAAATAATGGAGTTTAGAATGTGTTCCCTTTCCCAGCATAAACAATGTCTATAAGCTCCCTGGCACAGGAACTAGCTGGCTTATGAGCAAATTCCATGCATAAGAAATGAATCAAAACAAAATGTTCTCATTGGGTCACCCTAAGGAAGGAAATCCTCCCCCTCAGTATGGGGCAGGTAACTATTTTGGCAACAGTGACATGCTTTAAATTCTGTTTGCTGATGCCTACAATTCTAACCCAGAACCATAAAAGGGAGTCAGAGGTTATTTACACAGCAGAACTGCAGACAGGGAACTCAGGGAAGGCCTTCTAATGTTGCACTCCAGCTTCCAGCAGCATGGTCTCCCTCTGCCCTTTGCTTTGGCCTCTGCATCATCCCCTTGTGCCAGCACAAGCATCTGTACAGCTGCACAGAGAACTGGATCCAGGAATTCATTCATGTTAAAACTATTTTCTTTTTTTTTTTTTTTTTTCCTTTTGGGTTTTGGTTTTCAAGGTTTTGTTTTTTTTTTTTTTGTAGGTCTTAATTTGGATCAGTTCCCAATACAGTTCAATGTGGAGCCACATAAATGCTTTTAGTGCTTAGTTGGGATATAAGAACATGGCAGCCCAAAGGGAACAGCCCTGCCTTTTTTGAGATAAGCTTCTTTCTGGATTTAGAATTTGTGGAACTACAGTCTGAGAAACCCAAAAACCTGTGCAATGCTTTGTAAACAGGCAGTCCTCAAAAGCAGGAAATTTGAACTAAAACTCTTTCTTAGAAACACAGCAGGTAACTTCCCCTTCCCCACCCACTTTTTATTTTTTAAGAAGAAGAAGAAGAAGGAAAATCCCCCCCCCCTTGCCATTTAATCAGCTTACATTTTTTGACCAATAGTAGAGTTTTCCTGAAACAATAAATCCACGTCGATATCAAAGCTGCAGGTAGTGATACACCACGTCATGCCTCCCACCACCTGGCAAAGGAGCAACAGCATGGTCAGGGCCATTTTAAACTGAAGAGGTAAACCCAAATACATCTTTGAGGCTTTATTTATTTCAGAAACTATATCTCAGTAATCTCACCATCCTCAGTATCCTCTCTGCTCTAAGTCAGAAACAGGTAACATAACCATTCCAACTTCATACAATACTGTACACAATACATGTGTACAAGAAGACAGAAACCAACCCAGCAGTTATTGACAATCTAAATTCCTCTCTTAGCTTTAGATATTAGTTTTGAAACAACTCTCAGATTGAAAAAAGAAAACCAACCAACCAAAAGGATAAAACAAAACAGTATGTTAAAAGTCATGACCTCTAAAAAGGGATCATATCAAAGTTTTATCAAGGATCATAATTACTGCAGTCTTATATTTACCTTTTTATATACATCTTTGCTACTATTATTTATTGCTTGCTGATACATGCAACACTAAGTGCTAGACACAGCATCAGCACAGCAATGGAAATCCCCAGCTCTGCAGAAATCTCTATTTCAGGCCCTATTCTGACATGGGCATATTTAAACTCCTGAGCCATTTAATCAACTTTACATAAATATTTAAAGACAACCTTGCATAAACATGTGCAAAATAACCTAAATGTATGAAAAGGCAAAGAAGAGAAAAAGGGATTAAAAAGTGGAATAACTTGCCATTATCACACAACAAATTAGGAACCTTGGTTTCTAACAAGGTTTGTGACATATTCTCCCTCTCACACCCCCCTCTGTGTTAACCTACATATCCCTTTTGCATTAGCAGTGTGATCATTTTCAGTAGCAAGGCTCATTTTGACGAGGTTGAGCACTGCAATAGAATGGTAACTTTGCAATTCTATTTAAGTACCTATAAGTGATTTCTACACATAAATGCAACAATGTAACATCCTAAGGCAGTCTCCTTGAAACTTCTCTGTGAGCACAGACTCCTGAGCAGCAACTGTTAGCAATACCAAGGAGTTTGAATAAAATAAAACTGCATTGCAAAGTAAGGCTGTGCTATGATCAGAGAGAGAGCAGAAAACAGAAGAATCCATTTCAAGGCTTCTGTGTTTTCAAACCTTGGTTCAGGAATTTCTCACAGAGTCAGCATTAAAGCAACTCAGAAATCTCTCTTCAACCTGAACTTTGCTCACTGTTAGCATCACACACTTCCTGTCTAGAACAATGAACGCTTAACAAATATGACATTATAAAGATATGTAAAAACAGCCCCAAAATAATCTCACCAGGCTAACTGCTCCGTTCTTACACAGATACTTCCTCATTTCTCATCAATGTTGTTTTTAAAATTACCATGCTATCTCCAAGTATTCAAAGACTCCAAGTATTCAAAGACTAGCTATTCTAACTGCTGTTGGGAGAGAGAGGAAAATTCCCTGCACACAACTCTAGCATAGGCCATAACACCCCAAAAAAGCAGACAGCAGTAAGTCTGCATCCAACTGTCTCCTCTAAAACAGGCCTTGCTGCACAAAATTGTCTTCCAAGACTGAGGAGGTCCTGTCTGTCTGAAACTAGGTCATTTGCAGAATTATTCACACAGGGAAGCCTCATAGGTTGCAACTGTCTTTTATAAAGTCACCCAGAATTGCTAAGCAAACCAGCAAAATGTATAAGCCTCTTATACTTGAAAGAAATGTTTGAAATATTGTAATGGCCTCACCTTGTCAAAGGGTGATAACCCCTTGATTCTTGCTCGAAAATATCCAGCAGCCACCAACAGTTCCAAGATTTCAGTCAACTTGATGTTTTGTTCCTCATCCTCTCTTGTTTCAACCTGACAATCAACACAACAAAACACTAATTCAGTTTTTCTCATTCATTTGAAGAGCGAGCATTTTTCGAGCCTTGGCACAGATCGCATACCAGGGGAAACCTGCCTTCCATTAGCAAATTGGTTGTTAATTTGAAAGACGTTGAAGAAACAGGTAACACATTTCTACTGGGCTTAACATCATATATTTTCACCCAGTTAAACATTTTAATCTGCTTTTACTGTTCAAATTCCTGGTCCACTGCTTGCCTCTAGTTACTAAGATTGTCCTATTGCCATAAGCCAGCTAACTTATTCTCCATTTCACACATTTCTTTCAATTTCAGGGTTTATAAACTCACACACCTCAATTTAACCTCTATCCCAGCCGAAACCAGGACACGCTCCTCTAATCCTTCTACAAGAACAGGAGGAGACGCTCACATGGAATTCCACTTTTTGGGCAATGCAATTTCAAAGCACGGCAGTAACAAAACTAAACTGTGACGGGCAGCCCGGACAGCCTCAGTGCTCCGAAGCCTCACCAGCACAGCCAGCCAGTCTCAGGGCTTTTATCCCCGCTTTACAGGATGAAACCCCCCAGCTCCGGGGATACACGCGATTTCCTAGAGGCACAGAACATCCCAGCACCTCAGCCCTAGGCCGGAGAGCCGCTCACAGGGTCCAGGTCTGCCCCGAGGGGCTGCACGGACCAACCTGCACACCCTTCCCACCTCCACCCCTCTGGGCACCCTGCTCCACTCCGCTCCCTGCCACGGGAACCCGGCCAGCCGGGCTTGCAGCGGGGACACGGCAAGGCGATGGTGCACCGAAGGTGACCCGCATAGCGCTGCCGGCAGCCCCGCAGGCCTCCCCGCGTCCCCCGCGCCCAGCGCGCTGCGCGGCACCGACCCCCGCGCTGCCGGCGAGGGCCGGGAACCGGGGCAGGAGCAGGCGGGGATCCCGGGGACGCCGGTGCAGCGGGGCCGGAGGAACAGCGGCCGCGCCCGGGCACGGGGGGCTGGGAGAGACGCGGCTCCGGTACCTCCTGCGGGGCCTGGCGCTCCTGTCCCCGCGGGAACCCCATCGCCCTCCGCCGCCGGCCGCGCCGCTGTCACGTCCGCTCCCCGCCGCCGCAGCGCCCCGGCGAAGGGGTGTTCCCGGCCGGCGGCTGCCGGGTTCCCCCGCCCCCGCTCAATGGTTCGCCCGCACCCTCCTTGCGTACAAGCGCATCCGGGCCGTGCCATTCGCGGCCGAGGGGTGCCGGGGAAGGAGGGCGGCGGCTCATGTGACTGACTGGCTGCGCGGAGCGCAACGGCCGCGGCCCCGCCCGCGGGCTGCGCCCTTGCCCCCGGGTGCCCCCGTGCCCGCGGCCCCTCAGAGCGCGGCTCCTCCTCGCGGGTCCCGGGCGTTTCCCCTGCGCGGCGCTGCCCTTCGGCCGCCGCTCTTTTCTCCTTTTTTTTCGTCTTGCAAGGGGTCCTGAGGCCTCCCGCCAGCATGGAGGACAAGTTACTGAGTGCTCTGACTGCGAGGCCCCTCACTGCCGCTCATGCCGCGCTGGGCGCTGACACTTCTTCATTGCCAGCCGTGTTTCCTTTGATGTCCTAAGAACTGAAGCGGGGTTTAATTCTGTTTTTTCTCCCCTGCACACATGTCAAAGAATCATTGAATCCATTAGTTTGGAAAAGACCTCTGAGATCAGCAAGTCCAACATCGAACACCACCATGTCAACTGGACCTTGGCATCAAGAGCCATTTCCAGGCTTTCCTTAAACACTTCCAGGGACGGTGGCTCCACCGCTTCCCTAAGCACGCTGTGTTCCTCAATAAAATCACACCAAAGCACAGGGATTTGATGGGCTGAACAGCTGGAGAAAACCATGGCAGCATTTCATGGCTAGCATCCTTGTTGGTGATGGCTTAGGAAATACTTGACGGTGGTGTCTTTTCAAGTCTATCACAGATGTTCTGTTTCCAGACTCTTCACCACACACAGAATATTAAAAAAAAATAACCTTGCACTCAGCTGTGGCTGGAAGCATCTCGATAAGGTGAAGGAACAGGAGTGCAGCATTCCCAGCCTTTGGAGGGCAGCAGAGTATACATGAGCCAGTCCATTATGACTGCTGCCCTGACAGAGTGATCAAAAGAATTATTATTATTATTATTATTATTATTATTATTATTATTATTATTATTATTATTATTATTATTATTATTATTATTATTATTATTAATTATCAACTACTATCATCAAAAATAGGCCAGACCAGCTCAGGCCATGTACTGGTGTAACCACAGGCCACATCTTAAACAGAGCTGCAGAACACTGTTCCACAGCCCCAGAGGGTAATGTGGTCACCACAGCAATATGGGCTTTCTGTGTTTTGTCTGCCTTCTCCTCACAGAGAAGTGCATGGCTCTGATTTGACTGCCATGCAGAGGAAGACTGAAGCCCACAAAAAGCAAAGGCAAGGGCTGAAACAGGAGAGTGTTAGGGAGGGATGTAGATGACCTTCAGATGCAGCAGCAACTGCAGAAATAAACAAAAATGATAAATAAAAGCCAAAGGTATTATGAACTAGGGGCTTAAGTGGTAACTGAGTATCAGATAAGGGAGGGAACTAACCTACATTGGGAAATGGAACTGTTTGTCTGATTTTTTAAAGCACAGTAAGGTAAGGGAGGGAGACAGGGCTAACTGCTATGAACTTTAAAACTCATGCATCTGACACCCAAAATCACATAGCTGGCTTGAAATTATGTGCTAACAGAAATGTAATAGGTTCTTTTCATTTGCTTTATGTCCATGAGACAACAAAGACTGGAAACATTTTTCTCCTTTATATGCTGGAATTTTCCTTCATCTGGTATGTAGTTAGGAAAGAAAAGAGTAAAGCAGGAAAATAGAAAAATCTATGGTTATTGCAACTCATCTTGGATCACTTAAACCTCAATAAAATACTTTGCGAAAGCACTGCTTCCCAACACCTCATTGTGATGCAAATTCACTCAGTTACTCAGACAGAGCTGCTGTCCCCTATGACATTTGGATAATCAATCTTCTAAATACCAATTAGTTTTAAAAGGAGTCCCAAGAGAGGTACCACTGAAAAAGGAAAAACCTCCTTTCCTTCAGATTTTTAGATTTCGTGCTTTCAAATCTCTAGCAGTTTCAATTTAGGCTTAGTTTTCCCTTTCCCTACTTTATTTTGATCTGTGAAGGTAAGTGAGCTCTAGTTCTTGGTGCAGCTGCTTTCAGCAATCCTGTCTTGATTTTTCTATTTCATTAATCTTGATCCCACAAAGCTGAGCTAAAAAGCTTCCTCATTTTTTTATAGCCATGTGATTCATTTTGCTGCTCAGCCTGGACTTGTGACAACATTAAGCTCAGTCACCTCTGAAAATGTAGCAGTCGATCTCACTGTATCTTTTAGCACATATTTGTTTCTTCTTGTAATAAAAATAAAAGCATGAATTGGAGTCCTGACAGCAACAGCAAGGGCTCCACTGTCTGTAGAGTAGACACAGTTAGATAAACAAAGTAATTTAATTAACTTTCCAATGTTCTCTATTCTGAGAAAGCCTAAAAGAGATTTATTTCCATTTTGCATGATAGATAAAGTATGTATAACTTCCTGTGCAATGGTCCTTTCTACAGCATTTCTTGTTACCGTGCAACGTTCTTGTAAGGATACCATAAAGTGTAACAGACAGATCTCAGAGTAAATGGAAAGGATCTCAGTGGTTGCATCAGGCCATGGACGTATGTGCTGCCATGACTGAATCTTCCCAGTTGGATTCCTACTTACAGGAGAAGCTGAAGCCACTTGTAAGGAACTAAGCCCAGGCCTTCCAAACTCAGTATCAGATTTTGCATTGGTTTCTGTGGCTCATATCTTGAGTGGGCTCTTTTTTCAACCCATGTTGTTGCCTGGCAGCCCCAGCATAGAGATGACTTCCATTCCTCTCCTTAATGAAATGATTCCTGTAATAAAGGTTTTCATCCAGATTTCTGGAATCAGCAGTACTGTTTGCTACAGCACAAGTATCTTCCTCTGTATGCATTTACTCTTTTAATTTGTTGTCTTGGTTGTATCCCATCTCCTTAGAGTTACCCAGTTCCCCTTCATCTCTTTCCTGAGATGTAGTAGGCATAGAGAACCATTCAGTGGGCAATTGCAAATTCCCAATTATTGTCAGTGAAAGTGAGGCTGTGCACTGTGAAATGAAAAAGTCACAGACCTGTTACAGTGGCCACTGTGTTAGGGGCTGCAGCAGACCATTGCATCCCATCAGACCAGCTGATATTCTTTGCAAGGTATTGTGCCCTTTCAGCACTCATATATAACAGGAAAGAGTGGTGTTTTAAACATGCTCACTGTTGTACCCATGGGTGACATTTAGAAGGTCCAGTCCAGCCAAGGTCCTGTTCGGTCTCTCTGAGCAATTCCTATTTTCAGCACTTAATAGTTTAATACATACAGGCAGACAAGAAGACATCTTTTTCTTGAAAATTATGTTTGTGTAATTTTAATATTATTTTGTAAGATTGGCAATATGAATGCAAACATTTTTAGCTGACTTACTTGGCATAGGAAAGATTTTGTGGCCTGTGAAATTTGTAGAGGAAAAGGTAATCTGATAGTGGAAATATTGAGATTCTAGTAAGAAAAAAAATCACAGCTTCCTCATGGTCTACATGACAGAACTTGACAGAATTGGTGTCCAGTCCTCTCTACAATTTCATCTGTGCCATATCTAGAAGTCTCCTGGAGAGAAATGAGAATACTATAGCTAAGGATGTGATGAATATAAAGTTTTCATCGGACTTCTCTTGATTTTGATCGCATGACTCAAAGACTGTAGTCACCATATGGAAGTAGCCAATCATTTTGGGTATTTCAATTTTTGAGAGGCTGGATTTTCAGAGAGTGTTACTGTGCTCTCTTTGAAAACCAGGCTGCTGAGGAGTTTCTCAGTTTCTACATGAGTATGCATTACAAAGTCCAGGCAAGGACAGGCACAGCACACCTTGACACAGAGTAGTCTCCCACAGAGAGGTTTGTTTGGGACCGTGCCTTTGCACATCTTTTCTGAAAGTCTCAGGTCATCTGTAGCTGTTGTGCTCAAAATAAATTAATCTCCAGGAGAATGACATGGGTCTTTCTAACTCACATATCATCCATGGAACAACTAATTAAATCTGATTTACTGAGCCTCGACCTGGGAAGGAACAAACAAAATAAGAACCTTTGCACTGGAAGTGCATCACAGACTCCTTGATTTGGGCCAGGATATTAAATTTCAGATCACAGCCCTGTGAAGAAATGTTTTCCTTCATTTTTATATTGAGACTGAGCAAATCTGATATGGAATTTTTGGAAAACAAAATGCCCAGGAACTTATAATATATTTGTGAAAGGTAAAACTTCTCCGAACAGAATCACTAGTTAAGATTTACTTGAAGTTCAAAGAATAAGATACTACAGGTCATTGGATTACTGATTTACAAATCCTTACAAAGAGGCAGAGAGGTTTATATTTTTGCTGTGGCATTCTTAGGCCAAAATAAAATATATGGATTTAGACTTTACCTTCTACATGCCATAATACTACTACTTCACTTAAAATAGTTGTAAGAATGAACAGTTAATTTCCCAATGGAGTGAGAGAGTCTGACACAGTAACAGACTTCTCACAGGTACACCTCACTCCCAAGAGAATGATGATCTAAGATGGAGGAGTTTTTTCAGCTTTTCTTCTTTCATGTTGATTTTTTGAAAGAGAATTGAAAAGGTAGATGAATGGTAAGAGAAGCAAGATAAAATATCAGTGATGTAGAGATGAAAAAGACAGAACTGTAGAGATTCGAGGTGAGCATTGTAAGTGTAACCTTGGACAAAACTAAGCAAAAAAGGAAAATAGCCTGCAGGGAAAAAAATGGCTGTATACCATCTGGATAGACATCCAGTTTAACATGAGTAATTTACACATGTGTGCATTTTGAAATGAAACAGTCCTACCAAGCAATGTTTTTTAGGAATTTTAGCCTGACTGCAACTTAACCCTAAGTGAAAAGCAAACTTTGCTGCCATTCACTACCACTCCCTCCATCTTCAGACTGCTTCTAAGCAGGGGATTCTGGCGTAATCCAAAACTGCCAGTAGAAACACGCGTCCTTTTAAGAACCAAATGTTGCTTCCACTCAGGCAGGCACTGTGACAAATGGTGGGAGAGCACCCTCTGGTGACAGCAGGCACACGCTGTGCTCTGCTGCCAGCAGGAAACGCGTTCCCGCAGTACGGGCGGGGCTCTGGAAAGCCGCCTGGATGGGCTTTCTTGAGTAGGTTTTAATTCATTATTCCGTTATCCGTAGGGAAGTACAAGAGTGAGCGTCCTGAAAACAAATCAGGGATGACAGTGACCTTACTTCTGTCTCTTAAATCACCGAGTTCTTGTAATTTGAATCAAACATTTTCTGAATTGTCCTGAGACATTTTTTAGAAGGGTTTGGAGCAGGTTTTATGGGCACCATGAAATGCAGTCCCAAGTTTTATTGCACTGGACAGTTCAAGGCTCTTCAGAGTGTGATCCAAGTGTTTTCTTACAGTGTTCAAGAAACTTGGCTGAGCTGTCTTTTCAAAGATTTTCCACAGAAGCAATTATTAAGAAAAATGAATTACCTTTTGCTGTTCTAGCTATTCAAAAGTAAGGAAAAAGGATGGATCTTAACCTAACTATTATTTGCAAATCATAGTTCATTTCAGCACAAATAGAAGCCAAATATGCTAACAAATAAAATACATGATTTTTCTGAATGGATTCTTCATCTCAATGTTGAGGGCACCCATTTCATTAATCTCCAAGGGCAAGCTAATGTGAGCTTCATCAGGAGTTAATAAAAGCAGTTAGTGTTTATAATAACTTTAGGAAACACATTCTGGAATTTTAGTTGGCAAAGAACTGATTTTCTAAGGCAGGAGTTTGTGCAGACTGATTCTCTTACCCTTCAAAAGCTGTGCAAAGCCCCTAAACATCAGGGAACCTTGCCAAAAACTAGGTAAAGGTAAAAAAAGTTGAAACCATTAAAGTTCTTAATTGTAATTCAGTATGTAATTCATGAAAAAATGATCATGTAATTACCAAATTATTTTTAATTTATCATATGAATCTGATCCACATAATATTAATCTTTTATTTAGTAAGATAATACAGCACTGCATCTCCAAAGTGTAAAGATTATCCTCAGAATGTCACCTAGTATAAAACTGAATGAATCAGCACAGAGTATCTCATGATTACCATGAAAGAAAAGTGATATGTTGTGCTTCCTCCCAGCATCTCATAACAGTGAGTGGAAAAATTGAAGAAAACCTTTGTTTCTTGATTAAAACAGAGACTATCACCTAATCCCTTGATTCTGGGAGCTGGGCTATAAACAAACATCAAATATTGCAAGGCTCATAATAAAAATAAGAATTGTCAATGCCTTCTTATACAACTTCACATCCTTTATGCAGGGCCACTCAGGAGAAAGATTTACCTCTAAGATTGTCAGCATTTTCCTTATCAGTCACCTCAAAAGCTGCAGCATGGCTGACTCCAGTGACTGTGTTGGATTTTTTTACAGTTCAAGGCTAATGAAGTCTTTTGTTGTAGAATTCTCCTAGCAATTCCTCTACTGTCTCCAGTAGTTCATATCCTTGTGATTTTGAAAGGCTGGGAGTAATACATTTGGAGTTACACTGCTTATCTCCAAGGCATGCCTCTTATCAGGAACTATGCCTTCTAGAAACAAGGTGGGAAAGGATACCTTGTAATTTCCATGACTTCTGAAATTAGGAGGAAAGTTCCTACAGGTGCACAAACACCTGAGGCACACCTGGACACAGCACCATGTGCTGGCCCAGCACAGTTTGTTTGGAATGGCTGGTAAAGCCACAGCTCAGTCACGAGGCAAGTGTTACGAACTCCTACAAGCTCTGCTGCTCACTGCAGCTGCCTTCCTTCTTGGGGTCCGTGTTAGTTTTACTCACTATAAGAAATAGACATGCAGCTACATCCTGGTTCCGAAATCTGTCTCTGTGAGGGAATATAACCTCTTCCAGCTTCCCATCTCTTGGCCTTGCTGTGACAACTTACCATGCTCCAGGCTGTGATTTCCTGCAGTTGGAGAGATGAATTGCTTCTCTTACTCAGACTTTTTGTAAACTAAAAAGCCATGCCAAACTCTTCATTTCCTACAGATGGACTCAGCAGAAATGACTTCCTTCCACTTTGGGAAGCCTGGGGCTGGTGGGAAGCTGAGCACTGAGCACAGAGCAGTGCCATAACTGGAGCCATAGGGAGCAGAAGTGACTGAATCCAGGGACTGCTTCTAGGGAGGAGATGAAGTCACTCCCATTAATTCAGAGACTATCACTTCCACCAAAAGAATAATTAACCTTTTACCTTGCCTACTATTATACTCAGCTTAAAGCCATTTCTCTGTCTTCATCTCTTCTGCTGAAACTACCTCCCAGTTCCCTTTTTACTGCAGATTTAAAGAAAAATCTGACAGTGCATTTTCTTTTTTGCCAGTCTTTGCTTTCCTAACTGGCTGTCATCTAGTCAATCCATTGACTATACTCTTCCCTTTGTATGGCAAAAAAAAAAAAAAATCCTGCAATTTTTTGATTTAGAAAGTAGGATGAATTGAGTGCATATGCCCTATCAGAACATCACACCAGGATTCACCTACTATTATTTCTGGAAGTAAAGCAGCATGTTTCACAGTGGCTCAGAGAAAACAGGTTTGTGCTGGTCTGTGAGAGACAGAACAGCCAAGCCTGCTTTCAGGAAGACAAAGTGAACTGGGAGCTCCAAAGTGAGAAGGACAGCAGTGGTTCTTGTGCCATGCAGTAAGTCAGAACTATCAAGTACCAGTAATTTCCCATGAACTTGCCAACACACAGAATTTCAAATGTTAAGCCAGTTCTGAAGAGATTTAGCTCATGAATTCTGCCTCCACATATGCTGGGTGGTTGTGCAGAAGAGTGGATGTTCTCAGCTGAGTATCCATTTTTTTCATAGGAGACACTGAGGAAACAAAGAAATGTATGGGAAACGGTTAGGTTCAGAACAAAATATTTTATGGAGAAATAAAGCATAAAGCGGGAAAAAATCAACATCTCTGGCCTTAGACCATGGTGAACTCTAGCCCAACTTTTTTGCAAAGTGTTTTCTGTAACTCTTTAATTTTCAGAGTTTTTTGTTCCACTTTTCATACTGAGTATTTTCAGGAGATCTGGACATGAGTTTGACTGTCACTGCATTCTGCCCACCAGAACACCCTCCTGTGCTAACAGTTACCAAATGCTGGACAAGACTTTTTCACATACATCTTGTTTCCTTGAGGGATGTTCTTCTCCTAAGGAGCCAACACATTGGTGTTCCATTTTGATGCTTCTTCTGAACTCCATATCAAATTCACCCCATTTATAAAACAAAATAAAATTTTCTAACTGCCTGGTCTGCACTTAACACAGTATCTGAAAACTGAACTACATTTTTTTAGTTCATAATTTAGCTTTGATAGTGACAGATCTAAGATCAGGACTGAAATGCAATTTTATTGTTTAGACTTAAGAGGACATAGACTATATCTTGCTTTTTCTGCATCTGTACTGATCATCACCCCTTTTAGTAATTAAAAAAAGAAAATCAGAAAAGCAAGGAGATTGAAAGCATTGCCATGAGGAAAGATTTAATACCAGAGTAGGAAACTGCCACAGACAAGAGCCTATTCTTGACATTGCAGAATAAAAATATACTGTTTGTAATAAATGTGCATAACTGTAATATCATTTACCTTTCAAGGCTATTAGGTTAACTATCTGAACACAATGTTATGTTAATCTTCAAATATCACTTAATCTTCCACTGTAATTTTGCTAGAAGTCTCAGCCTAGCCCTGCTGTGGTCAAAGGAAAGTTTTGTTGTTTCCTATTGAATCAGGCCAAAGAATTAAGTCATTGAGTCAAAGCTGGAAACATCTACATAGGAAGCAACAGAAAATGTCATGCTTTTACAGACTTCCTGTCTCTAACTCCACCCATCAGTAGCAGAATATATTCCACTTTTGACATCTTTTTCCATAAGCAGACTATTTTTTCAATTCACAGCCTAAATATATATATATATATATATATATTTCTGGGGTTTTTTTTGAGTGGGTGCTGTTCAGTTGGTTGAGTGTCTTTTTTTTTTTTCCCTGGATGCAACCCATTATCCACACTGAGTGTTATTTTTCAGATGCAGTGAAAATGCCAGGATGAAGTGACTAGACTGGAAGGAACTTCCTGACAGACAGAATGACAGAAGCTGATGATCCATCTGCTCCAGCACTCTCTGCCTGATAAATTGATGGTGCTTCCATTGCACAAAATGAGAGATATTGCTCATTACTGATAATTAATGATTCATTTTCAAGCCCTTATTCTATGTACTTTTGTGTTGGGTGGAAAAGATGGGATTTTCCAGGATCTGTTTGAAGGAACATAGGGCAATAGTGCTGTCAAAAAGAACATGAGCAAAATGGGAGGAAGATGCAGAAGGAAAACGTGCCCAAAGAATGATGGCATGATTTAGCTTGGTGCTGCTGGAGTATTCACCAGGTGTGACAGGGAGAGAACACTCCCTTGGATGAGGTAAGGCTGCACAGGACACAAACCTTATGAACAACTGCTTCCTTCCTGCCTTTACAACACAGTAAAATTGGGTAAGAGTTGGAAATGCTTTGGCAAGCCAAACCTGGGCACATCACAGCTATTTCCCAGCCCTGCAGGCCAGGTTCTCTTCCTTAACAGCAGATGGCAGTGAAGTTAAACAAATGAGTGGAAATAAGTCGAGAAAATATGCTTTGCCTGGTGGCTGGTGTTGCTGCAGATAGCTCATAGAGCTCTGGGCATATTCAGACAGTGCAAGGTTGATTTCCAATGCAGAGATCTCCTGCAGCACGTTCAGGAGGCAGAAATATTAATTCATCCATAGCTGTTTGCAGTCCAAGTAATTTATTTCGTTTGTGATGTCTTTGGTGACAGTAGAACAGAGAGAATCTGTTATAGTTTCTTTCTTACATCCCTCTTTCATACATTTAAAATCTATGCACAGCTGAACATATGAGGATGAACTCATTTTCAAGTGAGTAAATTTCTACTCTTTATTATGTCTTGTGCTTCCTTTGAGACACTGAAGATACAGCACTATGGGTTGCTTTCAAACTTTTATATTGCCAATTATTTTTTGCTGCCAAAAAACTGTGTGAAAAGGTTATTAAGGCCACAAGAACAGAGATGGAGAGTAAACTTTGTTTACAGTCTTGCCTTGCACTTTAGATTATTCTCATTTCTGGTGGCAGGATGGGAGAGGGGGCTGATTGTTTTCCAATTTCCATCAGGCAAATGATGGAACTGTCAGTACAGATATTTGATTGCAGCTTCTAAATTCCTTGCCCAAAGTGAAAAAGGGATGAAAAGATATTAGGGATATCTACATAATGTCATAGCTTAGCTCCATGGCAGTGTCATGAATAAAAGGTGTTTGTGTGGTCTGTGATTTCCAGTCAGATGCTAGACCACCACTTAAATAGAGTATCTGCTTCCCTTATTTACTGCTCAGTGCTTGATCCATCTGAGGAAACCCAGGAGGACTCTCCCTCCCTCACATACCAAGGTAATCCCTCAATCCTGTAGGATCATGCAGAGCACTGAGGAGTGCTATGAATATGTACCACAAAGACCCAGAACTTCATTTCAAAACCCCTTCAAGACAAAGCCAGCTCTGGGGTGAAGCCTTGGCTCTTCTCAGTGCTGACCTGGGTGTCACTACTGGGACAGCAGGAGGAGAGGAACCAGAGGAACATTTCTTGCCCTGCTCTTTTGGATCACTAATGCTCTGCAACACAGACTTGGACTCTGCACTCCTGCTCTTAAGAGAGGTGCCAGGCCACTGGGACTGCTCAGAGAAGAGAGGACTGCTCCCAAGAGTTGGATGCTTTGATGCCTTATTGTGGATCCATAGAATATGTCCTCTTTTCAAGCTCATATTCACACATCCAATAGTCTCAATATGCTTTTACCTTCCTGTTGTATTTAAACTTCTAGTTAAAAAATTCACATGACACCCCAGCAGACATATTTATAACAAGCAAGGGCACGGGCCTCAATCACTTGTGAAGAAGCAGCCCTTCATAATCTGTCAGTCAATCCATGCACAAAATGCACAGAGCATCAATTTCTTTTTAGGTTATTCACTGTGACTTCTGTATCTGCCAATAAATCTCAAATACAGGTCAAAGAATATGTAGCTCAAGTAAATCTATAAATGTTGCAGAAAAGCTTCACTACCTCAGATTGCCAAAGCTGAGGTCATTTCCTTGTTGTGAAAAATACCGAGTCCATAAATTGTTTTTATCACCTCTGGGACAATGCAAACAGTTTCCCACAGATGCTGAAAGTATGATATGTTTTTTATTTGATATAAGAACACCACTTTTACACAGCTCTTAAAATACAAGCTCCAAGATTCTGCTTGAGCTTTAAGGTCCCAATTCAGCAACATATTAAAACAGATGCTTCAGGTCCTGACATTAAACACGTGCCAAAGTGCTTTGTTGCATAGTCACAAATTGCTGAATGGAAGCCTAAAGACTAAATCTTTTTCCTATGAAATTCTGGATTTACCTTCTGTTTTTCTTCAAGGAAAACAAGGCATTTATTCAAACATAATATAAAAAAACACTCAAAAACATTCAAAAATGCTTGACTTTCAGAGCAACTGGGTGAGCCATAGCTCTGGAAGTAAACCTTGGACAAAAATTGATGTAGCATTTTTTACAACAGTTTAACTGGTGTTTACTAAAGATTTAGTTAATGCTTATGTCCACAAAGAAAATAAAAATACTTTGAACATGTGAAGACATAAGCATGAATGGTGAATGTCCTACAGAGAACTTTGGAGAAAACACCACTGAATTAACTTACAGTACATTTGTTAAACATGAGCAGCTCTAATAATGACATTTCATTTAACAATGCCCTTTGTCTTTTCAGTTCATCAGTTACCTATTTCAGTAATGAACTGCAGTCATACCATTCTGATTTTCTCCTAATGTAAAGGCTGAGATCACTTCACTTGCAGTGAAGCGTGATGCTATTATTCTGTTTGTGGCTTAGGAAAAAAGCTATAGAATATATCACAACTGCAATTGGCTAACAAATATTAAAGTCTGTGATCAGTAAGGATACCAATAACTTTGTTTAGCTATTAATAGAAACAAGTAAAATTAAAAATAATAGAAATGGTTGAAAACGCTCAGAATACCTGTTTCATGAGCAGAGGAGCAAGTATTCATCTGGGAAAAAAAATGAACCGCGCATTAAACGTTAGTTTAATTTTTTATCAAGAATCCATGCATAGAACTTAACATCAACATTTTCAGATAGGATGGATATTCTCAGTTGCAAAAATAAAATGGAGTTGCCTGCCTGTGCAAGAAGGATTTTCTAAAGAAGTAGAAGAAGTCAGATTAAGTGGATAATATCCCACTTTGCACTATGTAAACACAAGAGAGATAAAAAATATCATAGATCTACTTGATATGATCCATAAGTCTTACAAGGGGTAATGGAGCTTGCTTTTACTCATTTGCCTCCCTCTTTTTTTGGGTTTCTTAGATTTCAAAAGCTTTTTCATTGCCTTTCTAGCTGCAAGAGAGATATTTTACCCAGGCTGCTGTTTTCACTTTTCTATTCATTGTGATCCATTAAAAATATTTTCAGTGCTCACCAAAAACATTTAATTAGCAGCCAGTGGTGTCCAGCATTTCATAATCTTTTCGCAACTGAACCAAATCTGCACAATTTACAATAGATCTTTGGAAAACTGCTTTTTACTGTGTGCTGCATCTATAGATCTCTCTCAATTACCCACAGTAAATTTAGGCATTGTACAAGAGCAAATTTTACAGTCCATGAAGAGATGAAGTGAAATCTAGATGAAATTCATTGTGACAGATTCTCAGTTAGTGCCCTGATGTGTCTGTATTACAGAAGATAGACATTCTATTAGCATGGAAGCTCCCATAATGGACTGTGAATCATTTCAGGTAATAGAGATGCCAACTGGAATGACTGAAAAGCACTATTGAATTCCATTAGAGCTCTTTGTTTTTAAATCAGTCATTTCTTTGTGAATATCCAACTATATACTTCTTGACCTTAGCTGAGAGTAATAATTGTGAACTAATATTACAAAACATTAATCTGAGTTACTGTTCAATTAATGTTTCTGTTTGAGGGTTATTTTTCTGCTGCAAATGTGAAGGAGACTGTGGCTTGTATTACAAATATGTATTTGGACTTGAGCTAGTGCAGAATGCAATTTTCACTTGTATTTCTCTCTCCACTGTATTCAGTCTCATCTCATTAGCTGTAAAAAGACTCAGGTATTGGCTTTTCTTTTTCCATGTCATCCTACCAGAATAAAATAGCTATAACCAACAAATCTATAAAGATAAACATTTTTATAAGAGATGCCACAAATAGTCTTCTTTCATTTCAGTGCTTGGTTAATTATCAGCAAAATAACTAACACCATATCCTCTTACCCAAACAGCCCCACCTTATCTATCAATCATGTATGATTTATCAGACTTGATAATTGCTTGGATAATTAACACAGAATTTAGGTTTATTCAGTCTGCTGAAACCTCAGAAATGCCTGCATAATTGCCATTTGTGTAGTAGATGAAGTTATGAATAATTCTTTTTCACATAAATATGAAGGCTGGATTGCAGGCAGCACAATTTCCTCACCCATAGCTATTAATGCAGATATTATGTCACACAAGAGCTATGGTATTGTCACATGTTAACTATATGTACATAGTTCAAGTAATTAAAATGAAAATAAAGGGAAAATCTTTGCCTTTGTTTGTAGGCACTGCATGCTTCTCTTTTGAAGAAGTACAGAAGGAGAATGAAGGAAAATTAGTCTGCTTGGTACAGAAGCAACCAGATTTGAGTCCCTGTGATATTCACACATAAATCCTTTGGGAAGCCTTTAAAGAGAGTAGGTTCTGTATCTTCTGTCTAGGATCATCTATTTTCACATCAGAATGAGCAACATTATCCTTATATGCCAGAGTTTCTGTGTCTACAGCTTGAAAATGAGCCTCTCCTTACTGCTGTAATGACAGGTGTAAGATTAACTTTGTTAGGTGTCTAGCCACTCATGCAAACTAAATTAAATTAATGGAACAAATTTCTCTCATAATTAAGATAAAAATTCATGTCAGCTGTAACCTTGCTGTACACTAATTATATACAAATGATTTATCATCTGCTTCGCCCAGAATATTAATCCTCAACTCATTGATAACTGCAGCCAGTGTTAAGAGATGAGAGTTGATTAACTATGACAGATTGGGCAACCACAGTACCAAGTGCCTGAACAACCAGTGAAACCAATAATATTCAAATAGCACTTCTTATTTAAAAATGCATTCCCATGGAAACAGATGCATGTTTAATGAGGGATACGGAGATTATTTCAATAATGACTGATATTGGAAGAGTGGGCAGAACTAATCAATAATAATTAAGTCCTTAGCCTGGATAAGATATGGTTTTATAAAGCAGGTTATGTACACATTAGTGAGGTACTAGTTCAGGCCATGTTACCCATAATGTCTTCATGTATTGCTGTTGGTTATTTATTTTCCTACTGCAGCAGATATTGCAGAGTTGACAAAAGTTAAAAAGTCTACAGTCTAGTCTTGGGCCCCACCAGCTCCAATAAAAAGAAGAAATTGATGCCACCAACTGTCCTTTGAAAGTCAACTCCTGCAGTAATTCTGCTTTGGGAAGTTTCTTTATAAAAATGTCATTCTTCAAAAAACCCCAAACAATACTTGAAGCATCCCCTGTTCAGAAAAGCACTCATTCATCTCTTGGAATATAATGTTTTATTTTAATTAAAATTAAAATTATTAAAATTAACTTGTACAACTTAAAAAAATTATTATTTTTTAATGAGTGATATGTATTTGGGGAAGATTGCTAGTTAATGATGTATCCTTTGTTAAATACAAAGAATAACAAAATTGCAGACATCTCAAAGATTTTCAAGTTAGGTCTTGGGCCTTTTTAGTACTAATTCTGTCTCCTCAGGACAGCTTTTTTAAACTAATTGCTCATTGAGGCTCCAAGAATTCCTGTCAGAAGAAAAAAACCCAGTCTTGTTCCTAAGCACTAATAAGGCACAACCAGCCAGCTGGATGAACTAAGTGATATTGCTGTAAATTAATTACTTCCATGAAAAGCTGGTGTGTCTGGAGACAAGTTATGTATGAGAAGGAAACTTAAATACTAATATAAAACTGAAGACAATTGCAAAATCAATTTGGGCATGAACCCGTCATTCCCAGTGGCCGGGTGGGACAAGCCCAGGGACGGAGACCTGCTCTGCAGGGAATGTAGCGATGGCACAGAGCTGGGGACAGGTACCCTGAGCTGCCCCCCACCCAGGCACTGCAGCCACAGCTCAGGCTTTCCTGTTCACCAGACTGTTTCCATTCTGACTCAGAGGGAAAATCCAAGACATTTGCTCCTGTCCTGTGGCTGCTCAGGTCCTGGGTTCATGAGAGCCAAGCTTTCTCTGTCTGCTCATATGGAGACACCAATTCCTTTGGAACTGGGGTGGCTATTTCACTTAGGCTACACCAGGATTATGTCTCAAATGAGAGTTTGAACCCTTTCTTCTGCTCCCACCTTCCTTAACACCCACTCAGCCTCTGGCTGGACACAGGTATTCCTGCACAGGTAGCTCCAAAGCTTAGCTTGGATAACAATTTGAGTTCCTGCTGGGGACTGTGGAGCCAGCTGAATGCCAGCCCACAGCAGGGATGGGCTGGACACAGCAGATGGTGTGGTGCTGAAGGTTTGGCTGTGCTTTGTGGTGACCTTGTAGGCTGGTACTGAGCACACAAACCTCTAGAAACACCCAGCATTGCTCCCAGCCCAGCTTCAGCTGCCAGGAGAACCAAAACACCAGATCCCTGCCATCCCAGCACCAGAACTCTCAACATGTGGATATAGGCTCAGCCTCTCAAAAAGTGTTTGAATCACCAGCCCAGGAAGCAAATATTCTATTTCAAGATAATGGTCCTTTTCAGCCTCCTGTCCCATAAGGGACTTTCTTTTTTTTTTTTTTTTACACTTGTCTTATGTGCTTCAAAAGAAATTAAAGTTCCACTTAAATGAAAAAGCAAATGTGAACTTTATGAGAAATAAAAATTCAAACATTTCTTTCTCTACACTTCTAGCTGTTTCAGGGCTAATTGCCTTTGAATTTGTAAATGCAGATAATGAGAAGAATCCTATGTATATGGAATTGAAAAGAATATATGTAGAGCAAGTCAAGCACTTGATATCCAATTTAACTTGGAGTTGTATATCAACTTTAAATAAGCAAAAAGGCCTTAAGATTTTTTCATCATCTTATCCCTAGGGGATACATATCTGCTATGAACCTAATCAGCTACAGAGCACCACACATCCTCTAATGAACATTCCTATGGTGGAATAGAGATGGATCATCAGCACTGCAGCTCCAGTGGGGCAACCAGACACTGCCCTACACACTTCTACAAAGATTCACTTGATGCAAAAGTTTGTGTGTAAAGTGCTTTTCAGGTCTTGGGGATGACCACACAGAAACAAACCACCAGTAGAAACACTTTACAATGAAGGCATAGAAGAAATTCTTCATGTAAAATTACTTTTCTGAGCAATTGTAGTGACATGCAAACCGTCACCTACCAATGCTAACAGCATCTAGTGAGATGCTGAGCTAGACTTTGTCCACACCAAAGCCATGGCAGAAAGGGCTGTGCTGCAGCTCCCAGAATCACTCTTTGCAGCAAAGCAAGCAGCAGCTCCCATCAATACTAAGGTCCCATCCTACACTGTGGTCCTACTGCTCTGGTGGTTGGAGTAAACTGCAACCTGGATTTCCAGAGCATATAACAGTTAATGGATCCACTTCAGGGGAAATGCCAGTGTGGAAGTCAGTGGCACTCTTTGCCTAGGAAAAGAAGTAAACTGGAAAGACAGCATTAATTAGAGGGAAGGTATGTGGTCATCTAGCACATCTTTTCTAGCAGAAGCACAGCACAGGCATTTGCCAGTGACAGTGTCTAAATGCAGCCTTCTAGGAATGGCTAAAATGGTTCTATATTGACTAGTGCTACTTTGGCTAACTGCTGGAGGTAGGAACTAGAAACCCCTGGTAGTCCTCATTACCAGTTAGAGCTATAGCTGATGGACTTAAACTCTGCTCATGCTGACACAAACAATAGCACACCACCCCAAGGGAGGCTCCTCCAGTTTAACACACACAAGGAGAACCCCACACAAAAAATGGAGTGTCCTTGTCCTCAGTCTCTTTTGCACACTGAATTATCTTGAGCACCTTCTGCCCTTTCCACTCAGAGTAAGAAGTGGGATTATGCTGCCTTGCCTAGCAGTATGCCTTCATTCCATTGATCAGGTTCTGCAAACAATGCAATTATCTCAGAAAGGAATGCAGCAAGCCCTGGTTTTGCTACTTCCACTTATTACTGAGGAGCATCAAAGTACCCAGGCATTTTCCTGCAGCCATCTTTAGAAAAGGCAATGATCTCAATGTGCTGCTAACCTAATGAGGGCTGTGTGTGACAGAGCCATAGATACATTTTCTCACTAGCCTAATGAGCAAAGTGACAGACAGTGAAACAGTTCACACTTGAGTAATTTTCTAGTCATCAGCAACTGCAGTGTTCATGGGAGCAGGAGCCAGAGAGGGGACGGAGAGCTGTACAATAAATACACACTGGCTCCATTGGCCAGAATAAGTTATCACTAGGATAGAGGTCTTGGGGCAAATTCCCTTAGGAAATTCAAACAAAAAGAGTCAATTTAAGGCATCTCTAACAGTGCATTCAATTAAAATTAAATTTCAAACGTAGGATCAGCTGTTAGGCCACCTGCCCAAAGGAAGAAAAAAATTAGAGATGTAACGAACCTTTACTCCTGATGTCTGCAAGCTGCTCATGAATCACTGAACAGCACCAGCTTCTCACAAGCATCCATTCAGCACAAAGTCCAGTTCTCCTTTGTCTCCCACCCCAAGAAGGAAACCAGCAGCACATAGCTCATTATCTATATTGACAGCAAATGTTTCTGTGAAAAATGCTGTCCTTCTTACATTTTTAATGTTCTGGCAACTTCTCCCAGTGAAACCATTATTTCTCAAAGGAATGTTACTATGAGCCAGGCCTTGGAACATCCACTGGCACAGGCTCCAGGATAGATTCCACAAGGAAACAGCAAAAGCCATTCAGAGCTATGCAGCTCTCCAGGCACTGTTAGTGCACCTAGCACCTCCCACTGCCCTGATGATCAAGTATGGGAGTGGAGAAGAGACAAAGCCCAGTTTCAAGGGAAGGAGCCATTCCCAAAGATGGGAAAACCAATTGGTCCAAGGAGAAGCATTTCACCTGCCAGTGGTGTGGTCCAGGTCTTGAAGGCATGCCACTTATCCTTCCTATCCCTCCTTGATCCCTCTCCTTGGATATTGCCATTTTTACCACTGATAAAATATGCCCACCTCTCTTCCTTCTTCTCTCAGATGAAGAGAGGAGACATTTGATGCTGCTGGGACAAATAAAGCAGCAGCTGCAGAGTCCACCTGTCTGATCCCAAAGCTGTCCACCTGCAAACTGGCCTCTCTCAGCAGATGGGATGTCAGGAAATAGAATCTTGTGGTTCCTCACCTGGGTCCTTCTGCTGTGACCATTCCTGCCACATACAGGAACCAAGCTGTGAGAAGAGGGACAAGTCCTGTTAACATTCTGTGCTGGAATCTCTTCCTGTGGACATGTTTTAGAGGTGCAGCAATCAGGAGTGGCAGAGCTCATGCTGCCCTTCAGACCTGGTGCTGCTCCACAGGCAGCAGTGATCACTGCAACTCTTTCTTTGAGCTGCCCTGTGGGAATTGGTTGATGCTCAAAAGGCCTAAACTGCACCAGTCTGAGTCAGGTTCAGCTCATGGAGCTGCGTGGGCAAGTACAGGGGCTAAAGGATGCAACAAAATACCTCCCAATGACCTCAGCAGCATCAGATGAGCCCTCATGCAATTCAGTCATCCCCTGCAAGAGGCTGGAGACAGCACATGTCTCAGGGTCTCCCCTCCCACTGAGGGCAGAGTTCTTGCACAGTGTTAGTTAGCTAATTCTCCACTCACTAAGTCATTTCTGCCCAGATTTTCAGGCTGAAGGACTTGCCAGGAGTCACCAGAAGCACAGGTGCAGTTAGCCAGGAATCAAACTCAGAGGTCTGGGTTCTGCTCCTCAGCACAGGCTGCTTGGCCAAAGCCTGTTTATCCAAACCCACTGTGAGCTTGGCTGAGCTGTTGTTTTGTCTGACATTTCTCCTTGCACATGTGAAAGAATCCCCTTGGCTCTGAGAGAAGGGCTTTGGTTCAGGAGGTGAATGGGCTCTGAGTCAGGTGCCTCTGTTCTACTGTCTCTGCTTCTGCTTCCCTGGGTCACCCAAGGCACGGCATTTTAACTTCCTGCACCACACTTGTCATGTTAGAAAAACCCCAAATTTATCCTAAAATGTTGTTTTCCCAGCTTGGGGTAGGCCAATAAACACTGAGATCTTTAAAAATTTGGAAATTCAGTGCTTATCTCTCCCTGACTTTCAGTAGGGTTCAGCATTCAATTCCTTTAGGATATCTTAAAGATCCTTGTCTAGAAAAAGAAACTGGCATTTATGGGCATAGCACAAATATTAAACTGCTTTGAATAACTCTCCATGTGGAACTGCTCATGTGCAATAAAAATGGCAGTGTTTTCCAGTAGAAATAATCACTCATTTCTTGAAATCATAAATCATTCACCTTTTAAATTATTTGGGTGTCAAGGGATAAACTGTTAAATCTATATCTAGTATCTAACTTAAAATCCTGCCTGGTTGTCAGAAGTACTGCACACTCTTCAGCTGGGAGAATTTGTACATCAGATCCTTAGGATAAAAGTGCTTAAATTTGAACTTATATGCTTACATTTAAAACTTCACCCAACATTTAGGAGTACTGAAAATTGGTTAAAATCTGTTTTGAGCATTATCAAAAATTACACAGTGGAAGGTGTTCCAGGTGAAAATGCTCATCACAGAGATCCTGGAACACAAAATCCTGTCTCTGGCCATAGCATCTATGCTCTGGATCACTCAACAGGGGCAGAGAGTGAAAAAGCCAGGCTTGGGGTTGAAACCAGCCAGTTGTTCCAGGGAAATGGGACATCAGGATGGGACAGAGCCTGTGATGCAGCGCTGCAAAGGAGAACTGCACCACCCTCGTGATGGGAGATACCAGCCAACAGTGTAACTCTCACCATCACCATGCTGGGTTTGACCGGTCTGTGCACCAGTAAAAACCCTGCAGCCCAGGTGATGTCAATACCCTGAGCCATTTGAGTGTCTTTCCCAGACTAGATATGGTGCCAAGTTTTTAGAGGGACCTATATGAAACTGTTCGAGTCCCTGAGTAGAGATGGACACACAGAATCTGCCAAAAAAATAGTCATCCAACCAAAAAGTGTCAAGAGGATTTTATACAGGAAAAAAGATTTTAAGAAATTCAGTGGTTAAGGAAATGTTCATTTTACTTTGTAATTCACCTTAACTGATCCTGCATGTGAACCAAAACCCCTGAGACAAGAAATGTGTGCAAAAGATATAAACCTGTGAAATGGTGGGACAAATAGTTTCTCCTTCTCTAGTAAAAATGAAATGATTCTTTCTTAGGAAAAGAATCTATGTGCCAAATCTGTAAATATGTTCTACCTCTTTTTATGCTGCTGCTATAATTAATGTAAGAACCTTTAAAATTCCTATCTGATACTTACACTTGTTATAGCAACATATTTAATTCCAGAGCTACATCCTTTAGCCAATTCTTTTACTTCATTCAAATTACTAATCTTTTAGATTCTCTCTGAAAGTCTTTCCTCCCTCACTCCCCATGCATGCTTAACCTAATTAACTATAAATGAGAAAAAATGCTATTCACATAAAAAGAAAATGTTAACCTATAAATTATCCAGTGCTCCCTCCTGAGGCTGGCAACGCCTCTCACAGAAAAGCTCAAATGTTGGTGCAGTATTCTTGGCTTCCTATCCAGTTTCTGCCACCCAAAATCATTTTATACAACACATTACTCTGCCATTTTGTACATCTGGCAACATTTACTGATACTAAGTCCTCTCCCGTGTTTTCAAGATTACACGAAGGAGGATTTCTAGGATGATTAATTGGAGAGAGAAAATCATCCCTTTACATTTCAAGGAACATTTGCAGAAGACTAATGGTCACTTATGGAAATATGGCCTCTTTATACCCATTAATGTCTTCCAGTGCTCCCTGTGGGTCACACAATTAACCACCCCTTTGTGTTTCTTTGCTGCCGTCATCCAAAATCCTCTTAGTTGTTTTCATCCGTTGAAAATCTTCTGCTTTGCCATGGCCAGATCAAAAGCACACTCAGGTTTGTGGGACTGGAGCCATCTAAAATACTTACTTTACACATTTCTCCTCAAAATACATTTTTTCCAGAGGTTCTCAACTGCATTTTGCCAAATTCGATACTGACAACCATTTCCAAATGTATTTGTAAATCCAAATAAAAAGTAGAGAGAGACAGTCCTTCATTTCCTAATTCTATTCCATGCTTTTGTGATTTTATTTGTCCCACTCTCCAGTGGTGATGGAAAGGGCTTTGCTGTGCCTAGCACAATATAATCTGATCCAGAGCTAGAGCTGCAAAGCACTGTTGTACCTTATGGCTATTGACACTAGTGTTACCATTATTCGGAATTGTAACAGCTCCAATGAAACCTGACACAACAGATCCCTGTCCAGTGAACCTGTGCCCAGGTACCAGGTCACATCTTGGGCACCACCAGGGATGCCCAAGTGAAGACTGGCACTAGGCACATATGAGGGAAATGACCTTTCCATCACATTTTCTGTAGCTCCCTGTCCCTACCTCCCTGTCACTGCAGGGCTTTGGGTCAGTGTCCCAAGGGCATAAATAGGCCCTGATGGCCCAGGGATGGTGTCACACAATGTGTTGCCCAGTTTTTTCCCTTTGCCAATGTGAACATATTGACCTAGCAACAGTCTCTTGCCAGACATTTCTGTGCCCCTGTTTTGGAGTTGCCATCTCACCAGCTCATGGTTTAATTTGCCAACAACCTCTCCAGAGAGGCAGAGGATTTACAGCTGTCAGCCAACACCAGGGATCTGCTGACAGCTGGGCTTTGTTACAGCTTCCTTTCCCTGTAACCTCTTCCAGGTATTTTATCAAGTGAAAAATATCAACACAGGGGTTTTTTGCCCTTGGTATCAAAAAACACAAACCCAAGCATAGAAGAAAACAAGAGAGAAAAAGGAGAAACGAGGACAACACTGATAAAATCAGGGAGAAATGCTAGATCAAAACACTGTAAGTTAAAAAAAGAGACAAATGGCTTATCTGTTCATTCCATATTCCCTGAAATTGTCTCCATTTTGATGGTGCTTGATCACAAGCTGAGAAGAGACGGGCCTTCCAGCTGTGAGGAGACAGCCTCATACCAGAACAGGAAAGAGAAGCATAACCTACTTGCCATTCCTGAATACAGTAAAAGACAATTTCAGGAACAAACTGCTGGCATTTTGCTTTAGCTTCCTGCATAGTAAAATCAAGACAGATTTAATGAGTGTGCACTGTCACCATTACATAAATTAGCTGAAATTTTTATATGAACACAATTCTGCTACAATATTCTTATTAAAGGTACATGTAAAATTCAAGAGAATATAAAGCCATCTAATCTCTTCTTTGTTTACCATTGCTTCAGGATGATTTACAGCACTTTAGCAGAGAATTACAAAAGCTATCCATGTACATTCAGTCATATTTTTACCCTGATTTTCCTACAGGAAGCCCCATGCTCTTTTCTGTGGTCAGTCCGAAGACTGAACCAGCACCACAACACCTTGCAGACAGACCCCCACCACACCGATCCCCCCTGCTCTCTCCCCATAGTCTCACCCTTGATACCCGAATTTTGTGTCCCTGTGTCCCATTTCCCACCAGAGACTGAGCCCATTCCTCCAACCCTCTCCAGGGAACAGCAGCCACTCCTGCCTTTTTCCACAAACCCCTCATTCCAGTGCCTGCACAAACCTCAACTGTTTCCTTTTCTGTTCACTGCCAGGAATCCCCTTCATCAATGGGTTTGCAGCACTGCAATTGTTAAGAATTTTATTTAATTGGTACTAATTATAGTTAAGAGTAACGAGAGGCTCATTCACGGGGGGGAGGGAGGGCTGAGGGGGAGAAATATAATTCAGTATGCTTTCAACTCTGTACATACACTTAGCTGAGCAGGGTTAATAAGAGCATCAGCCTGGTTCCTGAGCACACAAGAGGTAAATAGAAGCCATTTTTCATGTTTTATTCTGCAGACACACTTTCACCATGGCCTGTTTTACAAGTGAGGTAAATGAGTCATAGAAAAAGCAAGTAGCTTGACCAAGGCCTTGCAGTAAGACACTGGCAACACAGAGAGAGCACTGCAGGAACTACTTTCCAGCCCACTTGGTCCTCATGGGAACACAATCTTGCTTTATTTTTATTATCATTATCCCTGTGTAGTAGCTAGGATCAGAAATTTTAGGCTAAGCTGTGGCACAGCTGCACAATTGAATTTGAAATAATCAATCTTTAATCTCTGATTAGGTAAACACAGCAAGAAGAACATATCTGAGGGAAAGAAAACTTCTATCAGGAATGAAATTATTACTTGAGAGGCTAACATCCTGCATCAGTTTACTGTGGCATTCACATTCCCTGAAAAATCCCTTTGCTGGGGATTTTTTCCCTGGGAAGCTGAGAAGCCTCAGAGGAAAATCCTGGGCAAAGAGATTTTTCAGAGAATGTGAATGCCACAGTTTACAACTGGTAAGATTCAATATGCAGTTGTGGAAAAATATTAGAAAATCTATTAGAAGACACTTAGGTGAATGTTGTGTTCCAGCCTTTAAAACCCAAGCTGTGCCTTAAGATTGTAACTATTGTTTTGCTCCAGAACAACAACAACAACAAAAAAAAAAATCAAAAGGCACAACTATTAAGCAAGGATAAAGGTTGAGTCATAAGCAAATGTCATGTTATAGATTTACCTACCAACAGGAAGGCAGCAGGGTTCAGGTCACAGGTTAATGAAAGACATCCAAAGGACATTTGGTGATTATGTGAGAGCATGAGTTTAATAGGGCACGGGGACGACAGACACTGACAGAAGATTTATACCAGAGGTGATGACACCGCTCCGAAGAGTGCTGATAAAAAGAGCCCCAATATGGGCCTGAACAGAATGATGAATGGTGCACAGGGCTGCTCACACTTCTCATTATAAGCTCCTTCACTCATGGTGGCACTTAGCAGCGTTTATTTACTGGGGTTTGATGGTACTGAGCAGAAGCACAGTATATCTAATACTTTAAATGTAGACTTGCCATATAAAAATGAAACAAGAGATAAGATTAGACCATTGAATAATTGCCCAGCTTTCCTGCAGAGATTATATTCACCAGTGCTAACATTATTTTTTTCCTAATGTTCTAGTGTAGGAACAGCTCAAGTGAATTAATTTTCTAAGGCAGAAGGTCAAAGGAAAGTAACTGATAAGGGTTGTGCCTGCTATAGAAGATCACTTTACAATATTCTCGCCTCCTCATTTATCAGATAGAGAGGAAGAGATAATATAATAAAGGTATATAAACATATTTTTTGTCACGACGAATTTAGTTTTAGCTGTCCCAAGAGCTATTTTTCTTGTGGCTCTTAGTAGGAAGAGGATCAGAGAAGTCAGCCAAAAATGTCAAAATAAAACAAAAAAATCACAAAAAACCAACAACCAACCTTAGGGCCAAACCCAAGGAAAACTGAGACCTGATAAATAACATGCACTGCACCAAGAAACTCCTTTTCAGACTGTTATATATTTATCAAACCACTGGAGTGTGAATTTATGAATAAGTCTTATCATCTTTCAGGCAGCAGGCACAATAAAAATTAGAAGCACAGAAAATTGTGGGTATTACAAAAGGTTATTTCTATCAGCTCATGTGTATCTGCAGATGGGAATGTCACAGAAGGAAGTTCTGCACATCTCTGCACTCCCACCTTCACCCAGAGACAGAGCAGCACTGCATGACGTCATAGTTAACATTCAGCTGCACATGCAGCAACATAAATAAATTCTAAATAAATAAATAACTCAACCAAGAGGTCTTCTGAAGAGTGTATGTAATTTTAAGAGGTGGGGAGCTGTAACATTCTGGGCATCCAGTATCAGCCCTGTCCAAGAGGGTTCATTTAAGTACCTCGCCTCTGCTGCCATCATTGCTGCTTCCCAATGCATCTCTATTTTACACCATATCCATCTCTCAGTGCCTGAATATGTGATAAACAGGAAAAAAACTTTACCTGCATTTCAGAAAGAAAGAAATATCTCCTGGCTACCTTGAAAATCACACAGTGGGTATCTAATACCTGAAGGGCATCTGAAGGTCCAGCAGATTTCCCAGGATAAGGGGCTCCAGGAAACCAGATGTATGTCAGGCAAAAGTTGCTGAAGTGTCACATCTAGTTAATGGAGAGAGAGATTACAGTCACTTACACCTCCGCTTGACTAGGAAGAGTGAAAAAAGAAAAAGAAATGTAAATAACACCTTATCCCTTTGCAGCACAGGAGACCTGTGCACTGTGTGAGCTAAAAGGGAACACGAGAGGTGCTGGCTTTGTACCAGGCTCTGCAACATGGCAAACTCTAACCTGGGAGGAAGAAATGTCTTTTGTTACTAATCCAGGCATTCCAGCAACTCACACCCCTGATACAAGTCACAGACTGGAATTTCTCAGTCATCTCTTTTGTCTATGCCCAGAGCAGAGGGATATCTCTCTTTATGTATATATGTGAATACATATTTGTTTATTTATTTATTTATTTGTGCTTTCAAAGGACCTCAATCAGTTTTCCAATATTTTCCAAGTACTGTAGAATAATTTACCAAAAATACATGTAACCAACATTTCTCAGTAGTGGTTGTTTATTGATCTTCAACATCTGGAAACCTATTTTTTTATCATTAAAAATTAACAGAAATGTATCCACAAGGCCACTAAAATACAGCATGTGTGTGCAGGGTACATTCAGATACATGGAAACTGATGAAAAGGCAGGAGGCAGAATGGTTTCCCTTTACAGCTCTCTAGTCATCGGTGACACTCTGTCATTCAGCATGTTGTATTGTCCACCTGAATCTAATGAATAGAACAATCTAAGGGAAGCCACAGTGTTTCTGGATAGGCAATGTATTTGTTAGTGAGGCAGACAATAAAATGTTAGTAAAGCATCTGAAGTAGCTGTACGCCAAATGAGGATAAGATTTCTTATTTATGAAAAAGGAAAAAAACCTTGAATGACACTCATTATTTATTGTGCAGAAAAAGAGACAGCCAGGATGACTGAAACGCTGCCTACAGAGCAAACAGAAAATGTATCAGTTTTCCAGCACAGCCACAAGAGACCAAGTTTCATTTGAGGATATAAGATGTAACATCACTGCTGGTTCTGAAGTTAAGATCACTTTTTCTGAAGCAGCAGAAATGGAGAAACATTACTCATTTTGGCCCATGTTCTGGTTACAAGCATGTAAAACTACTTTTAAAGCCTCTAATAATGTATAGCTAAAATCTCATAACTGGAATAAAACATGATCTTTATTCTACTGCACCACAAATGCTGGAAAATGATCTAAGAGTCCAGAAATTGTATAAGCAGATTACTCTCAAAAAGACTGGTGCATGAAATTCCCTTTTAAAAAATAATATATTTGGCAACTGACACATGGCTTTGAATTTATTTGGAATGGATCTTCACAAGACTCTAAGGATGCACATATGAGAAGCTGGTGCTCTTTTCCAAAGTAATTATGTTATCTGGAGTCCAGCATCTGCCCTGCAAATCTAAACTCAAAATAAACTAATATTATCAGATATTCTAATCTGCCAGGTTTAGATCAAATCTCCAGAAGAACTGGTTTCTAACTGTAGGTGTATGCATGTATATATGTGCATCTGTATGGACAATATTTTTAGTTTACCACTCTGTGAATTTAATTAATTTAGTTCTTGAAAAAGCTTTCTTCCAAGAAAGGCCAGAAAATAAAGTACTGTGACAACAGCCATAAATCCACAGCAGAAGATCAGCAGGGTAAATAGCACAGGGCACAAGCTGTATTTAAAGAGTTTGTGTTCACTTTGAGTATGTGTGTTTATCTTTATGCAAGTCCTGGCCTGCTCAGAGTACTTCAATTCCTGGGTAATGGAAAGACCATCAGAAACCTGAATCTCATCATTCTGTTTCATAAATGAATCACTAGAGCAAAAAAGAAGAAAACAACTTACCAAAAAAACCCACTAAGAGCAATCCAAACACAAACACAATACTGAGATTTTGCCTTTGCAACATTAACGCCAAATTCTTCGCTGGGGTAAATTTGCAATGCCAGCAGAAATTCACATTTGAAAGGTGTAGTGTAGGAGTAAAGGGCTAAGACAAAACCCAGGAGCCACTTTAAGCTGGTCATAGTTCAGTGTTCCACATCAGCAACACAGCTGGGAACGTATTTTTCATTACCTCTGAAGTCCTGTGGACTTCAGTTCAACTTGTGTGTGAAAATTCTACTAAAAGAGGTAAGAATTTAAAAAAATATCTTTCTCATTAAACCTTCTTAAGCCTTCCTCATTAAACCTTAAAAATATGTGGAAGAGAACATAACTGATGCTGTTAACAGATCCATTTGCCATCACATTAAAATATAAGTTCAGAAGGTTCATACCCCATGTTCTGGTAGTAACATCAAATCTTACACAACATGCCTAAGCCCCTGCTTTCATCAGAAAAGGTCAAGTTTAAGCAGTAGCTCAGAAATCCAGGGCAGCCTAACAATTCTTTGCTGACACCAACCAGTGGGTCATTATAGAATAAAGAGACAATTCTTTATCTTTTCACAGCGATTATAGCAGAAGTGGTAATATAATTATGAAATAGGAAAAGACCTGAGAACTCTACAATTCCAATTCCATTTATACTATATTCCCATAGAATCACAGAATGGTTTGGGTTGGAAAGGACCTTAAAGATCATCCTGTTCCAAACCCCCTGCCACGGGCAGGAACATCTTCCATTGTACCAGGTTGCTCACAGCTGCAGCCAGCCTGGACCAGTTGTTCTCATCTTCCTTCTCTACCACATGGCTCTCCAGTGTTGCCTCTGTGACTTTGAGACTTAAAAAAAAAAATTATATATATAATAATGCTGACTCAGACAATTATTAATCCTCCTTGTCTTTTTATAGCTTCAGGGAGACTCACAGATTTGATTACTAGTTACTGCTCCATTTATCCTGGTGTTCCTTGCACAATCCAGTTGCCCAACATCAGATTTCTCTTTTTTCTTGCCAGGCTGGCTGTGGCTGCATGCCATGTGCTCCAAGTGCTCCTAGGACAGCTCAGGCTCCTGCTGAGAGTGCCTGCCCTGCACCCTGCCTCCTTCTCTAGGCCTGGACAGAGGCACTGGCTGAGCCAGCTCCCAGTGTGCTGCACTTGCTGGAGATCACAGCATGGAGCTCCACTGCAGGAATTTCTGGCTGCTCTGGTGCAAAATAACCAGGAGGGGCCAAAAGAATGTCATGAATTTAGGGTGAGATTCCAGGGAACTGTGCTCCTGCCCCCTCTCCTTTATCAGGCTCTGACAGCCCACTAGTAATGGCATCAGATGGGATGGTTTATTGCCTGAAATTGGAGAGATTCTGAGACTAATTGTGCAGCCACAGGGTGTGCAATGCTATTCCAGATGCCCTGGAGTGCCCCTCCCCATCCCCAGCCCAGCCTCAGCAAGGGTCTTGAAGGCTGATGTCACATCCCCAGCTCCATGCAGGTGTCCTGGATGCCTTAAAGTATTTCTAAGACAGACCATGAATCCTGTGTTTAGGCACCTGCATTGCTTACTGACTGTCAAAAGCAACTCCAGCTGATGGAATATATTTCATTAAAACTGCTTTTAATGGAAAATTGTGTTTCCAAGTGAGCTCTTGGTTCCTTTACTTTTGCATTTTGCATCTTGTGCTTTCTGAGGGAAAGGTCAAATTTGTGAGGAAGCTGAATGCTGCAAAATGGAAATATTTGTTGGAAATGAGAACTTGTTGTATTTGAATTGTCACTGTAAATCTGCAGATTTCTGTTGCCTAAGAGGAATAGACATTTCTCAAACTGCTCTGTAATGTGTCCTTCCCAGCACTGTCAATGCCAGCAGTGATTGCTGTCTGACAGAAGTGCCTGAGACTGCTGCAACACAAACATTCCTCAACACTGACCCAGATAACCTGGGCTATTGAGCAAATTACACAGGATAACATCATTATCTCCTTATTCTGAGGCCTAAAAGTTAGATGTCTATGAAGTTTGGCACCTTTTCCATCTGCAACTGGTGAAGGAAAGAAACAGGCCTCTCCAGAACACAACTTTTTAACTTAAAATAGATGCATCAAATGCGCACAATGATCATACTCTGTGTGTGCTATTTCTTTTTACCACCTGCAGAGGAATCTGTTGCTCTCTCTGGACTGTAAATCTGCAGGAGCATAAATTGTTCATAGATTCATAGGACACCCTGAGTTTGAAGGGACCCACAGAATCATCAAGTTCAACTCCTGAGCCTGCCCAGCAGCACCCCAAGATGTGTGCCTGAGAGATTCACACTCTGCCTTTGTACACTGAAGGGCAAAACAGGGTGGGTTATTGCCCTATCTCACAATAATTTGAGTTGTTGATATTTTTTGTAGGCCTAAGTTTAAAATCTGTATCTCTACAAATATAGTGCCAATTGAAATAAATTCAGTCAACAGTATTGCCAAATGCAATTGTCAGTGTGACTGCCTGCTAATGACTACACAGAAAACCTTGGGATCCTGGGCAGAAGCTTTCAAGTGCAGTTCCTACAATCTTCTCCTTCCTTGTGCATCCGAGATGCCACAAAGGGAATGAAGGAGGAGAGGGAAAAGGAGGGAGGAAGGGAAAAAGGAAGAGAATCTGAGAGAGATTAACGGATAGAGAAACCGTGAACCTCCAGACTTAAAATATGTTAATTTTCATTGTAACTTCAATGACACATACGTTCAAAATATTTTCAATCAAGCCCAGAAAAAAGTTTAACTTCTTGTGCAAGGCTGCTTTCATTCTAGACTGCAGTTTTTCTGTTTGCATTTCTTATGCCATTTTCCTCATCCACTTAGCCATCTATTTTTAGCTTGATTTGACATGAACTTCCTTCCTGCCCTTTTTAAAATATACTTACTCAACTGCACTGACCTTATTTTGACTCTTAGCTTGTGACACACTTATGACAGATGCACACACTCACAGGACTAGAATGCATTCATGTACATTCCCTGCGTACCTTCAGGCTCCACACTGTCCTTGCTTCTCACCAGAAGCCACCACCAAAAAAAATTACCACTGAAAAAAATACATGAAGATCAGTGTCCTATCTACTTAGTCTGTCCCTTGAACCTAGATATTGCCTGGTGCATATATAAAAATGTGGCAGGAAGTCTTTAATTTCTAAATTCCACATTTGGATGCATTCTAACATGATGATTACCTTGCATTTTCAGTATCATGTTTAAATGTCACAGTCCTTCAATGCTCCAGCTGTTTGTGGCTCTTTGGCACACGTTGCAATGAGGTTATCTTGGCAAATTTCTGACTGGGCTGGACTCCATATCTCAGAAACCACGGCCATGGTTGGCAGTGTTTACTCCCTAGGTGACTATTTCAGCAAGTACTGAATAAGTGTGGAAACCAGATCAGGGCTGAGCCACGCTGGCAGAGTGACACAGGGAAACCCAGGCTGCATTCGTCCATGCAGCACCTTTCAGCACATAAATAAAGGACTTTAGCCCCTGGAGCTGACAACTCAGAGTCTTTTGCAAGTGGCTAAATAAATAAACAAAAATGCCTTTGATAGCTGCCCTAAAACTGCATATCCTGTTGCTAACCTGAGATAAGCACAAGCCCTTTTCATATGTGAGAATGCATGTGATCCTATGGCTTCACACTGCTGGTGCTTCTTTTCCCTTTCCTCTCTAAAATGCCAACACTATTGGAAAATCAATTTTATGGAACTTGTGCACTGCTCACTTCGCTGCTGCCAAGACCCCAGAGTAGTTCACAGCACGCTGCTCTTTGTGCCTAACAAGCTCCTGTGCTGCAGGACTTGTCAGCCCTGCTGCTCTCTGCCTGTGACCCAGCTGTGTGCTAACCTGGGTGGCTACTGCACCTCCTGCTGCAGATAACAAAACACCAAACAGCATCCTCAGCTACTGAGATAAAAGGCATTTCTGGAGAACATGCCTAGTTCTATTCTTCTTTATTTATGAAGGCCCTCCAGAAGGCTTCTGTATGGATGGAGAACTTCCAAAAAGGCTTTGGAAGAGATTTATATTCCTGAAGAATATTTAGAACTTACAACATCTTTTTTTTTTTTTTTTTTTTTTTTTTTTTTTTTTTTTTTTTTTTTTTACTATCCTAGCTAAAGGCCCCAGAAAACAGCAATACTTGATATAGTTGTCTGCAAAGTGGATTGGAGGGACAGGAATTCTTTGTTGCAAAACTGCTGCTGGTCATTGGCCATGCTTCAGCACAGCTCACAAACAGGCTTCTGCAGAAGGGCTGTCATAGATATTTAGGATCTGCAGACTGTGCTTGAAGAGCTCTATGGATATTCATTCATGCACCTGACAGAATGGAAACCTGGCCTAATCCCTGGGAACAAGGCTCCCACACAAATGGTTTTCTTACAAAGAAAAGTGTGGCTGTCACACTATTGGACACAGCAAAGGCCTTGGGAAAGAACAAAAACTTTGACCTGATGTTGTCCTTTATTTATATAAATTCTGGAAGCCCTAACAGGAATCAGCTCCAGCCTTCTACAGAAGGCTTTCTCTTGCCATACACATAGGCTTTTCCCAAGTTACATGTGATACAGGTTCAGTAACACCTGATATTTTATCATGGATCACCACACAAAGACTCGGGTTAAGTTTTTCTACCTACTCTCTTATTTTCTTTTTCACTTTCTCACCCATCCATCCATATAGCCATGAAACAATTGTCTTCTTACTATTCCTTTAGAGTCCTGCTGTGAACACACCTCCAGTCAAGCCAACTGGCCTTGGCTCACTCAACCAGTGTCTGAGGCAGCTCTGAGGGCCTTTAAAAAGTACAGCTTTTAAAAAGCCACTGTTAGGGACAGGAGAGCAATTCCACTTTTTCTATAGGTATGTGTTGCAATTCCACTTTTTCTGTAGGTATGTGGCTGCATTAGGCTCCTCTGCTTTGTATGAGCTTCCCCGAGTTTTTCACTATCATATTTATTATATCCAGAGCAACACCAACGTCCCAAAACTAAACTCAGAACATTCTGTATTATCTTGTTCTGCAGCCAGTGCAATCAAACAACTCTGTGCCAACAGATGATTCTCCCACAATGTTTCATAGCAATTTCAGTCAATTCAGAGCAGATGCCACTTCTCTTCAGGTCATATCTCTACCTTCTTTCTCTGTAAAAATATTTAACAATGCATTTATTTTGGCAATTTCCAATTCAGATACATTTTTGTATGATTTTCCCTCATGCTTCTCCCATTTTCATGCAATAGGATAAGGTGCCCTCTGAGATAATCAGATGGATGTAGGGACAGAGACTTCAGTTCATTAATACGATAATATAAGAATATATATGATATACAAATGAATGCAACAGCATTATTCTCACATATATAAATGGTGGTTTTTACTGTTATGCCTTTACCATCCCTAAGACAGGCTAAAGCAAATTGTTTTCTGCTTCATGTTGTACGTTTTCCTCCAAAGGCCCAAACTGGAGTGGAAAATGTGGCTTCTGCAATATGGAGATGTGCAATTTTGTCCTCCATCAATAAAGTCAAGCATATGGGAAAGTCCTTGTGGGACCAGGCGTTCAGGAAGGCTGGAGCTGGGCTGGGAGCTTCAGCTGGGGACGAGGACTTCATTCCCACCATGTGTGTTCCTGAAGGTGGAACGGGCTGTGGTACTGCCCCCAGCCCAGCTGGGAGCGTGGCCATGAGGCAAACAGCCCAACACATCCAGCTTTTCTTCTAATTGTTGGATCACAGAATATTAAGGGTTGGAAGGAACCTTAAGGATCATCCAGTCCCAACACCCCCTGCCATTGCCAGGGACAACTCGCATAGACAGGGCTGACCAAGGCCTTATGGACCTGGCCTTGAACACTGCCAGGCTTGGGGCATCCACAGCCCTCCTGGGCAACTGTTCCAGGGTCTCATCACCCTCAGAGTGAAGAATTTCTTCCTAATGCCTGACCCAAATTTCCTGTCTTTCAATTTGTACCCATTACTCCTGCACACTGCACTCCAAGTGAAGGGCACCTCTAATAAAGTTCTTGACCCTGCTCCGGGCCCGCTCCGCAGCCGCGGCACCGAGCGCTCTCCGAGGCGGAGCGGGCGGCTCCCGGCCGAGCATCCCGCGCCCCCCCCGCGCTGCTCGTGCCCGGCGCGGCCGAGGCCCGGCGGGCGCTGCGGAGGCTGCGCGGGGCGGGGACTGCGGAACATGGCGGAGGCCGAGTGAGTCCCGGCGTTGCGGAGGGGCCGGGCCGGGCCGGGCCGGGGCTGTGGAGCCGCGGGCCGGGGGGACGGGCCGAGCCGGGCGGGCAGCAGCGCCCCTCGGCTCCTGCTGCTCGCGGGCCGGGGCGATGCTTCGGGTTAGGGCCGGGGGTGACGGAGGTAGAGGCCGGCGGGGCCGTTCCCCGGCAGCCGGGACAGCCCGTGCCCGGCGGGGCTCCCCGGGCCCGCGGCCCCTCCGCCGGCCGGGCCGGGCCGGGCCGGGCCGGGCTGGGCTGGGCCGGAGGTGGTGGCGCTGCCCAGGCGGGCTGGGTTCCCCTGGCCCGGGGTCCGGGGCAGAACCGCCGCCCGATGTCTGAGAGGCGATGGTTTTGTTTGCTTTTGGCGTTGCCTCGCTGCAGACGGATGGTTTCTTGCCATCTCCTGCGTGGTGTTGCCCAAATAAACCCTCTCGTTGTCGGCCTCGGCGCGCCGTGCCCGGTGTGTCTGTGCGGTGTCAGAAGTTGTGAATGGCTCTCGGTGCGCAGGGACAGCTCAGGGGAGCAGGAGGGATCTTCTCCTTAGGAGACAGTTAAGTGACTGAGTTTTTTAAAAAGGTTCAGGGTGATAATTTACTTGTTAACTTTTTGCGCAATGCCATACGCCGTGTGGCTGCCTTGCGAGTCGTGTCTGGTGCACGGTGTGTTGAAAAGCTTGGGCTGCAGTCCGCGTGTGCCAGCGAGCATGGAAGTGCAGCTGAGACTCCGGCAGTGCCCAGCCTGCAGCTTTCAGAGCCGTGTTACAGCTGGGAATGTGCATTCCCCAGGAAATGAAGGCTCAGAAGTCTTGTTGGTTCAATATGTTGTGATCTGTTCCTATCTGAGAGGAAACCTGCAGTAAAGCATAAGCCTTAAAAGGAGACAGAGTCTCCACTGTCTCCAGGAACAGTGGCCTTCTAGTCAGAAAGAATTGAAGTCTTTAGAGATAGTAATTTGATTTCCATGAGAGGTGATGGTAGTATATATCTGTGCTGTGCCAGGGCATTGAGAGCCTTGGCTGGCTGGGGCAATGTAGAATGTTTCCTGAGCGCTGATCGCTTTGCTCTGTTCCCCAGTTGCTCTGTGGCATGTCAGAAGGTCTCAGAGTCAGTGGAAAATCTGGAAACTGATAAAACAACTAGGAATTTTATGTGTAGGGTGAGAAACCACCAGGTGCAAACAACTACATCATGCTAGGTTCAGACTTTGAATTGCTTTCATGAATGTCTGTCAGTATGTACCTACCCAGGTGCCCTTGCTGTGGTCAGGCTGTTTACCTGCTAATAAAAATCTGTTCTGGTGTCTTGAATAACTTGCACCTGCAGTTGTTGTGAAGAAGCAGTAAGTTATTTCCTTCCTGTTGCCTTTAGATAAGCCTTCAGAATTAAATAAGTATTTGCTGCGTGGCATATGTGGAAATTATACAAGTGCAGGTTTTATGATTTGAAAGTGATTTATACTGGCAATAAAATTGGACTTTTACTTGATCATCAGCGCTTCTAGGAGAAAAACCAGTAAGAGCCGATTGGTGTTTACATTAGTGTTGCCATGTGGGATAGTTGGTGATTCTTAATTAGGCTGAAGATTCCTGTAGATGAAGAATTACGAGAAGCAGAGTCTTGTTAGAGGGAGACACCAAGAGAGAGTGTAAAATGGGGAAATAATCAATGCAGGGAAATTATTTCTCGATTTCATCAAAGACGGGGACTTGGGCTGATCTCTCTAAGTATTTGGGGAGTGGAACTAGATGATCTCTAGGGTCTCTTCCAATCCAAAACATCCTATGATTCTATTTTAGTTGATAAGCTTTGTGCACAAATTAGGGTGCAGTAAGATGCCTGCTGAGGACCCAAAGCTGGCAACATTTGCAGGGCCAAAGAGGACTGAAAGATCCTGCAGGAAAAGTGGGTTGAAGTTGGCTGTCAGAAATAAATGACACCTATGGGCTGAAATGCAGTGTGCAAGGTCTGGAGCTGGTGCCAGGGAACAAGGACTTCATGAACAGGAAAGAGGAGAGATTTGAATGTAGTAAAGGATCACAAGACATGAGCAAACTGCTTTATGACTGAAAAAAGAAACTCTTAACCTGTGTGCTGCTCATTAGAGGCAGAAATAAAAGTGTGAGCTTCCTTATATATCAGCTTGGGTCATGCATTTAAAAAAAGGAATTATGCCGACTTCAGGAAGTGCCAAAAGCTGTTGGTATGGTGAAGGAAGTGGAGAATTAAGAGTTTAGTTTATTTCCCTAGGTAAGCCAAAGCTGAGAAGGGACATAACAGTTTGAAAACCCATATTAGGCACAGTATTCCTGCAGAGTTTTTAATTGGGAACTATTGAGGCTATTTTAATAGCCTCCAATGCCCTGTGTTAGAAAGACTCCTGTAAATTCTGAGAATTCCAGTGATTACCTGGTGTAATCCCAGGTAATCCCAAAGCCCCAGGGGGCACGAGGGAGACTCTCAGTAGCAATAATGATGTTTTTGCGACTCCGTGGTTTCTTTGCTGGAGGCTAAAAGTATGATCCAAGTATGCTAAGCTCCAGTGCTGTGCCATCCAGAGCAGGAAAGAAAAATCTGGAGCACCTCCTTTTTGCTTGAAGGAAGTGTTGTAGTGCCAGTGATACAGACATCAAGGCTGGCAGTCTGACTCAGGAAGCAGATGAAGCAGCCTGACACCTTGGTGTTTCTCTTTCCCCCCCCAAGGTGTGTTCTTGTGAGGAATTGGCTGTGTGGAAGAGAGCCTGTGTTCTTAGGAAGACACTGTTGCCTCCCCAAACTGCCATGGGAAGTTTTGTATGAAGAGAACTTTTTTCTTTTTTGTCCTCTTTTTTTTTTCCTTTCTGTTGGAACTTTCTTCATGTGATGGAGTATGCCATGGTGTGGCACCACATCTGTGCAGTTGGCTGGAGTATCTTAACTAGCCTGGATGTATTTAACTTTCCTTTGGCTTTCAGTCAGCAGAAGTGAATGAATGCTGAGTCCTCTGCTCTGCTGCTGTGTCTGCAGAGAGCTTCCTCGGGCTTGGCTGGAGCTGAGAGGGAAGGGGATGGATGTTCTGGTTTGGCTCCCCATGTGCCATAAATAAGAGTTAACAGAAGCTGCTACCACCTGGCAGTTTCAGATTTAAAAACAATGTCAGGGCTTTTTTTCTGAAGTTCCAGGTGGCTAAGCTGTCGATCAGAATCGCTGTTGTACACGAATGTGGCACTGGATCCATGTATAACAAGACTCATGATGGACGGGTTTTGTTTTTTTTGAGGAAGGGGTTGGGGTGGGAACTCTGCCATTCTCATAGCGCCGGCAGTTACTCATGTCAGAGGCTTCCTAGTGGGAAGGCAGGCGGAGCTCCTTTTCCTTTGCCCTCAGGTGCTTCTGTGCCTGATTGCAGTTAGGATTTGTCATGATGTAGGGCAGTTTTCACCAGATGTGTGTGTTACTTCGGTAAATATTTCTCTCTGTTGAAGTTACTGCTCTGGTTTGCTGAGCTGTTTGCTCTTACTGGAGGTTACAAAACATGTATGCTGCAGGATTGCTGAAATTCTGACTCCAGCCTGAAAGTTACTTCAGAGATTTCACTTTCCAGTTGAGAAATTTTTTTTTAGTGTCTCTTCAAGAAAAGAGGTCTCTGAACCTCTGTGACTGACTCGGAATTGAGGGCTTTCTTTACTTGCTGCTGAATTATATAACCTCTCCAGTTGTTGCTTCAAGGAAGGGAGTAAACCAATTTATTCTTACTGCAAAGCAAGCCTTTCTTCCATCTGATACCTGTGTCATTTCTTCACCTCCTGGAATGTACTTTCACATTCCTGCTTGTCCCATCCCACATGTTTCCTCCTCTGTCTCCTAAAAGAAATAACTGGTTGTGAAACCTATTCCCTTTCTAAGGCATTTTTGTAGCTGTGGTTTGTTTATTCTGCTATCAAAGGATTAATTACCTCTTCAGAAAATTCAGAAAAAATATAATAAGCATTTTTTTTAACCCAATCTCCAAATAAGTTGAGGGAAATACATGTAGTGTTTCTTATATCTGAATTTTCATTCTTTTTTTTATTATTTTTCAGGGTTTGGGTGTCTCCTAATTGAAGAGAGTTGAAATATTGATTGCAAGTGAATCCTCAGTCAGCCTCTTGGATGCCTCTGATAACTTAAGAAGTCATGGCAGAAAATGATGCAATGCCAACCTTACCAAAAAAGTGTGGCCCATACATTTCATCTGTAACCAGTCGTGGCATGAATTTGGTAATTCGTGGTGTAGTGCTGTTTTTTATTGGTGTATTTCTTGCATTAGTATTAAACTTGCTTCAGATCCAGAGAAACGTTACTCTCTTCCCCCCTGATGTGATCACAAGCATCTTCTCCTCAGCTTGGTGGGTACCACCTTGCTGTGGCACAGCATCAGGTAAGTTCAGTCATGTGTCTATGCCTGGTGTGCTGAGAGAGGTAGTTGCAAAAAACTGTGTGAGAGGTGGGGAAGATAAAATATTACCTTAGAGCATCACTGTCCTCATTGAGCTGTTAGTATCCTTCCAATCTTTTTGTATACACAAATACACATGTCCAGGAATTAGTTTTTGTCCTTTCCTGGGTCGCGTAAGACCACTGCAGGGAACTTGGGAAGGCTACATCTTGCCATCATCTCACAAGAAACTTGTGGGTCTTTCTGGGCCTGATGGGTTGGTAGTTTTGATGGAAAAGCTGGATATGTCTTGCAAAGTGCACTGTTTGATTCTTGATTTTTAAGTCATCTGATTTAAAGATACTACAGCCTTAATTAGCTTTTCCCAGCAGGAGTCACTCTGTTGAGGTGTTCAGGGTTTGTTTTTTCATTATTAGTCTTCTCCATTTTTTTTCCTTATCTTCTCTGCTGGCATGCATACAGGGAACCTCTGTGGTAAATGCTGATAATTCACCCATTTTCTTGCCATTTGTACTTTCACAGCCTTCGTGGAATTGACGTAACATTTCTCTGCAGCATGGTTTATTATTATGAGCAGAATAAAGGTATTTTGCATATTTATAATCAGGGGTGATCGAGGCTGCATTCAGAAAAGTCCTTTCATCCATCACCATTATTAGTCATGAGTTTGGCCCAAGGCCTTTGGCAAGAAAATTGCTCAGGGAGGTTTTTTTCCACTCCAGTTTTACTGATGATTTATTTTCCTGAATCCTGGGGATCAGTTTCCTCTGTGGCAGAGGAAAGAGCATTTGCAGTGTTACCCCCAGCAGTGTGCTGGACTGAAGGCCCTGCAGTCTGTACCAAAGACTCAGGCTCTGCTGTGCTCACACCACTACAGTCTAATATTAAGGCACCATTATAGTTCCTTAGTGTGGTTGGTAAAAATCTTTTTAGCTGCTGTTGCAGTAGAGAACACATTTGTGCTCTTCCACATTTGTGGAAGAGCATCTCAATTCCCTGGGGCTGGAATTCCTGTTTGCTTTCTGTATTCAACAGCTACTGTAGGCTCTTGGCATTCTCTCTTCTGGGTGAGCTTGAGAGTAGCATTGAAGAAGAGAAAAATGTTATCCAAACAAAGCCTGCTTGTAACAAGAACAGAAGGAAACACAAAATATTGATGTTATAAACCACACGGTGCTGTGGTGTGTTGGTTTTGCAGTTATTTTAAACATGTTTCATGTGTGGGATTTTTGGAAGTGCCAACCTGTAAGCTATTAGTGCTCTTTCTGAACTACAGTGGAGACTTTGGTGTGGGGGAGAGCTCTGTCATCCTCTGCCCCTGGTTCAAATTGTCTCTGTATTGCTACTTCTGCTGCAGTGGCTGAAGGTGCTGATGAACTTCATGGAGTTTTTTAAATAATGAAACTCTTGGAAATTCCTCTTTTACAATGTATGTGCTGTTTATCCTTAAAATATGTGTTTTAGTAGTGACTCTAATTGTCAAAGATAGCCTTTATTCTAGGCTATTAAATGTTGCCTTTTTTTGTTGCCTATTAAATGTTCAGGGCCTTTTTTCTCTCCTGTCTCCACAGCTGTGATTGGGTTATTGTACCCCTGCATGGACAGACATCTGGGAGAGCCACATAAGTTCAAGAGAGAATGGTCCAGTGTCATGCGATGTGTAGCAGTCTTTGTGGGAATAAATCATGCCAGTGCTGTATCCTGTAACCAAATGACATTGGTGGTAACAAATGGGTTTCCTCTTAAAAAAAGCTCACACAGTCAGTTGTGGTGAATTTGAATTGGTGTTAAAGGTGTAGCATGCAGTATTTTTGCAAGGAGAAGGCAGATTATGTGTTAGTGTCAAACTTGTAGCAATATTGGAGGTGAAGAGTCTCACATCTTTTTGGTCTGAAAAATATTTTCATTAGGGCTGTCTTAATAGTGGGCTTTGTTTTACTTAGGGTCTTTATTTTCTTTGAATAATTAAAATTAGTGTGGGAAGATATTCATGCAGTAGGTATTACAGAAAAGTGCTTTAGGTTGTTGCAAGCTGATGTCCTCTTAATAGCATAGTAGGAGTTTGAGGCCCTGTCTAAGGTCATGAGTGAAGCACATGCACTTTGCAAAGAGTAGGGAAAGCTCATGACTATGCAATGCCAGGAAATGTTGCTACCCACTTCTGCAAAGGATGCCTTCCTTGATGCCAAGAGAGCACTCTGGGTGATCAGATGCATTTCTCATGGACTTGTGCACCTTACTGCAGTGCTGTGGATCTGAGAGACTTTCTGCAATTATGTCTAGTGCCTCCTCTGTCAGCTAAAACCAGGGTCTGGTGAAAATTGGGGTCTTGGAAAGAAAGTTGATCATCTGTGCAATGCTCATCTCCAACACAGTTCACAAAAATGGTGCTAAAAGTTCTGTTCATGTGCTGCTGGATCTCTTCATTCCCAGGAAGAGAGGGCACATTAAGTGAAAGGTGGGAGAGGTAGCTGAATTCTCACTAGGGTTGCTTGGCCACTGATGGGTTTTGTTGCTGTGTGGTTTTTCCCCACCCTCTGCTCTCCAGTGTGGATGGATGAGCTGGAGCTGCCGAGGTTCCTAGTCCCTCCCTCTGTCCCTCACAAACCTCACTTTCCCTCCAGAGATGCTCTGCTCTGGTGCTGTGGTTCTCACTGCCTGGCCTGTACCTGTTGGGTGAGCCCGGGGCAGCTTTGCTGCTTTTAAGAAATAAGAGTTGACAGCTCCTTTTTACATGGGTCTGATTATTTACAGCGAATTTTCTGCAGTTCTCTAGCAGCTGTTCCCCATATCCCAGGACATCAGTAATTTACTGTCTGTATTTCCTGCTTGACAGCTCTCCAGACTGCTTTCTCTTCAGCTGTTGCCAGTTTTGCATATTGCCAGATTTGGTGAGGGTTCTGTCTTCCTTGACACTTTTTCTGGAGCTATTGATTTTTATCCTGTAGTTATTTATTTCAGCTAGTCAAGCTTGTTTCTCATTTCCGGTAGGTCTCCCTCCAGATTTTTGTGAGGAAATAGGACAGTGGTTTTTATACTGTCATCCCATAAGTTTTCTTTCAGGCAAAAGCAACATGACAAGCCCCTTTTTAATTATCTGTTTTGCACAGGAGTAATGAGAATGAGTTAGTGTTTCCAAAACATTTTGAAGGATGTGGAACACACAAAAATATCTGAAGTGACTTCACAATTCTTGCACAAGCTGACAAAACTGACTTTCATTGTTGATTTACATGAACACTTTCCAGTAAGATTTTCATTTTGATTTATTGAACACATTAACATTTTAATGCTGAGCTGAATGTAAAGCATCATGTAATTAAAACAAAAGTGCAATTAATAGTGATAAATACCTTTCTTTGGTAAATCCCTATCAGTTTAAGAAATTCAATGCTAGATTTAAGATTTCATATTCAATGTAATAAAGAGCCAGGTGAGGGTGAGAATTAACATGTGCATCATGTGTCTGTATAAAATGCTTGATTGTTTGGTAGGGGAAGAGGCTCTTTAGTCTTGTTGAGTGCAGAGACCCTAAAATTTGAAGAAGTATCATAAGTTCTTAGTTTCCTGAAATATTGACAATTACAATCCTTAATTCCTCACATCTGATAGCTGTGTGAGAGGTGATACAGGTAACACTGTACTTGTCTTAATGATATTTTTTTTCTGTGATGCCAAAGTAGAAACAGAATGACAAAAATTGCTTTATCCTTGTACATGGTATTTCCAAGCTGATCCTTAACAGCCAGCACAGAAGGTGGATTTTGCCAACAATATCCAGCTGTCTCTCACGTTGGCAGCCCTCTCCATTGGGCTGTGGTGGACCTTTGACAGGTCACGAAGTGGCTTTGGTCTTGGAGTAGGAATTGCTTTCCTGGCCACGTTGGTGTCACAGCTTCTGGTGTACAATGGAGTTTATCAGTAAGTATTTGCTCCCCTGAGGTGAAATGATAATGTTCTGAAGCTGTAACATTGAATCAGAATAACTGAAGGGGTACAATTTGACATGATTTTCGGAGCTGTCAGCACTAGCTAATTTTGAGCACAGCACAAATTGGACTGTTTGTGAAAGCTCTTATCTGAGTGTAAGGGAGAAATCTAGTTGGAGATGCTAATTGAAATAAAATTGCTACCTTGCCAACGATGTAACACACTTTGTTTGGTTGAATAAATGCAGCTATAATCAATAAAACCTCCTTTTTTGTTTGCTGCAAGAAATTAAATTTCTATAATGTGGATCATTTTGAGTTAAAATATCCTCCTAATTGTGAGTTTGCCTTGTGTTTGGTAGACTCTGTATTGTACAACACTGAGCTCAAAAATGTGTCTTCTTTTCCAGATACACATCCCCAGACTTCCTCTATGTCCGCTCCTGGTTGCCATGTATATTTTTTGCTGGTGGAATAACAATGGGCAATATTGGCAGGCAGCTGGCAATGGTGAGTCTGGAGGAGGGGGTTGATTGCCTTCCAGTAGAAGTTTAAATGTATATATCATTTCTTCCTCCATGTATCCAGCCAACCATTTGGCTCAAGGGTGTGCAGTGAGGTAGAAACCAGCAATCACTTCTTGGTGATGTACGTAGTGAGCTGATCAGTCTGTAAATCAGAGTACACCCATGCTTTGCTCAGTACACTCGGTTACATACTTTGAGGACCATGAGCTAAGAGCTCTTGTGTTTGGGGAGAAATCAGGCCATCCCCAAAGTCTGATCTGCTCAGGGGACAGAAATGGCAGTCACCAGTATGTGCACAGAACTTAAAGAGATCAAACTTACCTGAGTGGAGTTTACCAAGAGCTATTTTAACACCCATTTTGTAGAAAAATCACTCAAGTCTTTTTCACTAGTTATGTAAATTAATATTATTTTGTCAATTTCTGTTTTTCAGTATGAATGCAAAGTCATTGCAGAGAAGTCTCACGAGGACTGAGAAGAAATAATATGCACCTTTTAAACAGGAAAATGTCTGACAAATGACTGTTGGAGGAGCATAAGGAACACTTGACTATGAAATTGCCAAAATGCAATTTTTTTCCCTTGAGTGGTATACTTTACTGCAATCTGTGATTGCTGCTTCTATAGAAACCTTGATGTCTGATTTTGATTACTGTGAAGTTACAATAGTATGCAATACATTTGACAATATTGGTTCAATTATAGGATTCTTTTTTTCCAAATCTAAACAGTTTACCATAAATTCCTGTCTGTCTGTAATGTTGCAGTGCCAAACTGAACCTTTGCACTATGTTTCTGTAGCTGAAACTTCTTGATTCACTTTATCTTGAAAGTTTTGAGGAATTTGTTCTTTACAGCTAGTAAAAGACAGAGAGGGTTCACGTTTAGCAATGAAGACCTCTTTCCATGATAGCCCATAATATCTCTATGAAGTTTATGGATTACCGGTGAACTTTGATGCAATAAGTAACTGATTTATGCCTATTAACACAGTATATAATTCTTCTGACCCACATTACTGGTGAGGAAACTCACTGCAAGTTTCATGGGTTATTGCCATAGCATTTCATTTGTCTGTGGTGTGTGCCCAGTATCACAGAAATGGAAACTGAGTCTGGAAACTATTCACTGTTTTTCCCCTGGTGCACCCAGCATCTATGCTTGTTTTTGATTTTATGTGAACCGTGGACAGATTCTGAAACTACGTGTGTGCAAAAGAGGATACAGCTCAGGTCATTCCTGTACAACCCTTTAAGCTGATTTGTGTTGATTGGAAAACAGCTTAAGGAGTTTTTATTTCAAAATTCAATTCTGAAGTAAATCAGCCACTACCATCAAGTGTCATAAACCCCTCCATTACCAATGTTACTTTTGGTGGTTCTTTTCCCTGCTCTGTTGGCAGGGATCAGCAGTGCTGTATTTTAGGTAGTGATGGAGCCCTCATTGCTGTTTCTGTGTCCAGGCAACCATAAATGCCTTTGTCCTTGGAGCAGTTTTCTGAGGCAGAGAAATGCTGTTAGCCCTGTTTGACAGGTGCCTGTGCACAGACAGCCTGGTAGGACAGCGAGCTGAAATAGGCTGTGTGCTGAGCACTTCCCTTCTTAAGAAGGATTTTGGTGTGTGACCCATAGCTGGGGGCATACATGGAATTTTCTCTTGGCTTTGCAGCTGGCTTTTAAGACCATGAGCTGGAAGAAGTGCAAGAAGGCAGAAAGCAGATTTCAAGAGGACACTACTAACCTGAGCCTGCAGTGAGTTTGGCTTGGGATGTCTCCGCTTTGTTTTCCCATTCTTTGTTGATGATGTTTAAATGTATTTGTTTTCCTTTTTTGTCTTTAAGCTCTATTTTTTAAGTCTTCCATGAAAGGTTTATAAGACATGTTACAGTTACCTGGGGAGGCTGGAGTTGGTCCAAAGAACAAATAGATGTTTAGACAAGTTTTTATTAATAAATGTGTGAATGCGTTGTACACAAAGCTGTAACTAGGCAACCTTTTCAGTCTTACCTGCTTACCTCCAAGTCTGAAAAGTGGAATGAGCACTTCCAAAAGCATTGTAACAAAAGAAAAATTTCTTGAAAGGGAAATTGTAAAAATAATAAATAGGCAAGTGGTGTATGAAAAGCTTGGTTCTGCAGCTCCAGAAAGTGTCATCACCTGCAGCTCACTGTTCTGGGACGATGTTTCGGGAAAGCACCTACAGAGGCACTTTGCTTTAAGCAGAGGCAGAACATGTCTGAGTAGATCCCTGACCAGAGGTTTTCTCTTAATCAAACCAAAAGGCAATAAGAAGCATTTTGTTGGTAAAACCAAGAAGCTGGGCAGGAAAGAAGGGTGAGTTTCTTTCGGCAGGCTCTGGCAATTTGCTGAAGAAGCTGTTGGGTCTCTCTCTTACAGTATTTCACCTCATCCACCTTTACTTCAAGAAATGGCTTCAGCTTGGTGGACAGTGTGAGAAGTCCCTATTGAGTTATCAGGGCATGAGTGGCATAAAAATTCAGATGTTTCTTATCCTAACTGTAGGGAATAGCATGGTACCTCAGTAGCCAGTGTGCTGACTTGGTAAACAATAGTTTCATCATGACCAACAAGTGTGTACAACTGAAGATGAGTTGGTTTTGTTATTTCCTTGGTGGTAGAATTGCTCTTACCTGCCAGCCTGATACTTACACAGAAGCAGCCTTGTGTGTGTTGAAATGTGCAGTATGTGAGAAGTGGTTGTTGTGCATCTGTGGCACCCACTTTGCACTCACATTCAGCTAAACCTGGTTAGACTGTGCTGTCTGCTGACTTTTAAATTTCATTTTGGAAATTTTGAGCATGTTGTGCAAAGGCAGCAATCATCCAAAATAAATTTGGGTGGAGTCCTTCATTATATGTGTCTGTACTGTTTTTATTCTTACTTGACTGACATCAATACAGGATGACATCATGGGTGTCCTGTTGTTTCAAACTGCTGTGATTTGATGGCTGGTGTATTCAAACCCTGAGAAAGGTTCATGATGAGAATGGTGACATGGCCTTAACTTTTGTGGTGTGGACATGCTGCTACTGTATAGCATGTACTTATAACATTAGATTGTCTGAAAAATGTTGTTTAATAAAGAATGAATAAGGTATAATTTAGATACAGCTTTAAAAGCACTCTAAACTCTTCACCAATTAACTCCTGTAAGGTCTATGCTGTTTAAACTGGCAAATTGCTGTTTAAAGGCAAAATGTGCATTAAACACAATTGCAACCTTGATTGATAGGTTTCCTCTTTCTTTAAGAAGTTATATTGATATTTAAAATACACTGAGTTGCCTTCTATCGTAATAATTCTGACCATTTAGCTGGCATATTGGTTGCACAAATGTATAAAAATGAAAAAGAAGCAGGGAAGATCAAATCAGCTGTGATTCTATCTTAATTACCATGCTGAGCAGCCTTGGAAAATATACTCTTTTGAATCTGCAGGGGGAATAAGATAATTTCACTCACAATACAGAAAATAGAGATTTAGATATAAATAGCTAATATGGATATGAAAAAACCCAAAACACAAATGGCAGGGAAATTCATAATGTATTTGTATTTATTAATGTTCTGGTCTGGATATGAACTGAATGTTACTGTGGTATTCACCGACTCCATTCGTCATGCCCATCACTGTCTCCAAAAAGGTGTAATGAAGAGAGGTTTGGAAATGTAATGGAAAAGCATGCAGGCAGAGGTGAGGAAAGGGTGAGCAGAGAGGTGCATGAGGGTTTGGGATGCAGTCCCACAGCAGGGCAGCACCCAATTGAAGGCTGGAAGGAGTGCAGGGGGTGAGTGGAAAAGTCCTCTGTTTTTGTTGGCAACCTGTGGCCCAAAATTCCTAACTCTGCTGTCAAAATGCAGCATCCTGGGCATGCCATGGGTCTGACCAGACAGACTACAGCCAGGGGTAGAAATAAACTTAATTTTGGATAGTAAGCACTAAGATTTGCCAAAAGCATATGAGCAAAGGTGTTTTGCTGGAAATTTTGCCTCTCCCTTCCATCAGTAGCCTCGAAGAGTGGAAATTCCAGGTTCTTATAGCCTGAGGGGGTTGGAAAGTTACTTGGGTTTTGAGGGAATATTCCAACTGCTGACCTGTCAGGCACTTGAAAAATGTATCCTGTGCCTCTCATTATAACAGGGCTGCTGTAAGCAGCTCGGAGGAGAGTGAACAAAGAAACTTTTCCTCCATAGCTTCTGTACTTCCCTGCTGCCATCTGGCTGGGAGCTGCCGTGGGGACCTGTGGGCATACACCAGTCCTCCCTTTTTTTCTTTCCTGGTACGTAAGGAAGGAACCTAATTGCACCAGCTGCATCACCCTGGACATTTTGCATATGCTTTTTACATTTTGGAGCAGTGTTACTGATAATTCCTGATGGCAGTGGGTGAACAGGACCTGTGGAAGTGCTGTTAGGTATCAGATCAGCGTTGCTGAAAGTAGGTGCACAGCTGGGCAGAGGAACACGTGCCTCACCGTGGGAATAGCTATCTAATGCTGTTAGCTCTGATGCCAATACTAAATGCAAAGCATGAGTAATTTTGCAGCTTAATGTTCAGCACTAAACAGTAAATGAAAGGTCAGTCCAACATGTTAACTGTCATGGAATAGTAAACACTCCTTTAATTGCTTCAGGCAGCCAGCTTGGATTTTTGGTGTGTCTATTGTCATGTTTTGAGCAGCATGGTCCAGAGCCTTGTCCTGATTACCTCCTCCCCAGTTAAATGACAAAGCCTCAAATTAAAGGATAAACTTTGTGCCTGGGCTTTTCAGGCAGCATACTGGAGTTTGTGCTTTGAATGTTTAAAAGCCATTCTGGTGAAGAAGTAGGGGTTATTTCTTGATCTGATGAGAGCTGAAGTCCAGGTTGAAATGTAGTTTGGCATTTTCTTGAGGTTTTTCTTTCTTGTTCTTTGGTTCTGAAGCACAGAAGTTCAGTAGCTCCTGTTGCACATCCACGCTATTTTAGCCTGCCCTGCACTGTAGAAGATAAGATGCAATATATAGGAACAAAAAGGAATGTAAAGCAAAACAGCAGCTACTACTTTTCTTCAGGCCAAGCTGGTTGAGAGGTCTGTGTCCAGTGTGCCCTGTACATCTGTGTCAGGTGTACACCTGCACATTTCCAGACTGAGGTTCATAGGATTCACTTTCTCCACAGGCAGCAGTTCTGCCTCGTTCTTGTCAAACATCGCTGCAGGAGGTGACCTGTTGTACTGTAATTTTGCAGGGATATGTGCACACATTGCAGAGCATTTGCAGTGGCAAGGTCCACAAATGTAGCCATAAGATCTGCTTTTTATGACTTTTTTGGTAGAAATCCTGAAATTGTGCCTTTGAAGCAAATATGGCAAAATATTTATTGAAGGAAAAATCTGTATTTATAAATATGTCTCTGTCTGAATTCACAGTGTAGTTTGGCTGTTTCTGTTCTCTGATTAGTTCAGTGTACATCTTGTAACCAACATTTAGATATTTAATGCCAAATTAAATTTAGGTAGTCAATGCCAATTTAGATATTTAATGCCAAAGTTTTTGGTAATCAAACCTCAAAGCAAGATTTGTTTCACACAATTATTGGGGAAAAATGTTTACACTAAAAGGAAAGCTGTGAGGAACAGGATTGCACCGTAATTTACCATACAGAAATTATGCAAGGAGAGCCTCCATCATTTTCCATAATGTTGCAAGAAGGAAAAGGACAGTAAGTGATCATTCTGATCACTGATTGTATCTGATTGTATCCTGGGTTTCAAAACAAGGATATGGGGAGTCTTACAGATGCATTTGTATTGACTTGTTCTGGTCTCAGCTGCTCTCCAAAGGCATCACCTCATTGGCAATGATCACTTCAACATGTTTTGGCTCATCTGTTTTTCTCTATCCCAGCTGTGCCAGTTGTTTCCTCAGTGATGGGATGCCTGGCTAAGCCTACCTGTGCCACCACATAATTTTCCTGGGGAAAAGGATTTAGCAACTTCCTGCTTAGATTGACACATTCCATCTGAACTCTTATGAGAAGCTGCTGGTCTGGCCAGGGCACTGGTTGGTAATGTTGAGGTCAAGTGAGGGATGTGACTCCACTGTGTTCAGGTGGGGTGAAAGGATGCCCAGTGCCTGTAAGGGCATCAAGTGCATGTGGTAATTACAGCTTCCAACAAAGAGCAAAGTTGCCCTGCCCTGCACAGCATCATTTCTTGTCTTGAGTGCTGAGACATGCCATCAGTGTGCCAAAGAGACAAAAAAAGTGCTTTCTTTCTCCTCCCTACTCTTCTTTGCACAAAGACATAGGAGCCTGAGCTAAGCACAGTTAATCCTGCACTTGGAGCCAGGACTATGTATAGGCTGGGATAGCAGTGAAAGACTCCACTGTTTCTGTTTAAAAACAAATGCTTGTTCTGAGCTGCACGTCAAGTGCAATCATAGCAGAATGAACTGACGTGCAAAGCCAAGTTCTCAGCCAGACTGGCAGGACTCCATCGAGTTCACTGGATATGCAGCATTTCATGCTGGTTGGGAATTTGGCCCACTCTGTTTGAAAGGGATGAAATTGTTTAGACCTTACTACTTTTCTCATCTGATACAGGTCAAAAAAATTCCTACATTGTGCAACACTGAAGAGCAGCACACCACAAATTCTGCCTTTCCCTCCTCTCTTTCAGCACTGATGAAAACTGTCATCATCCTCTGATTTGCAGTGTGTACTTTTTATATGGGATATCAGCTCCTGAGGAGAATCAGATCTGGCAGAGCAGATTAATAATGATGCAAATACAAAATGTTGGCCGCTGATGAGCTTGTTGTCATAGATGCTTGCCACAATCCTGCTTTATTTTTCTTTTTTTTTTTTTTTTTTTTTTTTTTTTTTTTTTTTTTTTTTTTTTGTCCAGTATTTTGCTTGTAGGAAATTCAGCTGAGGCTTTGTGTTGGACTTGTGCCTGCTCTGATTAAACTGGGGAGAGAGAAATAATACTGCTTTGTGTGGTTTCAGACTACTCTTACTAACCAGTTTCCTCAAATCAGTGTATCAAGCAAAGATGGTGCTGGAGTAGTGGCTTGAAGAAGATGAATTGGAAGATCCTGAAGACTGATGGTTTAAGGATGTGAATCAATGAGGTGATGTGTCCACTGTGGGGATGGGTGGTATAAAGAAGCATTAGACAGGTAGTATTATGTAGGTAATAACAGTAGAGGTGCAGTGTTAGGAAATAATGAAGCTGGTGGAAAGGAAGGTATGTACCTGTTCCTGGAAATGTGTTCCAGGTTAGTTGTGCAGACTTTGATCCTTGCACAGGTGCAGGGGATGAACTTTGGGACAGTAAAGGGCTGCAAGATGGGGGGGGGGTCACTGATAAAGCTGGTTGGATACAAAAGGGAATTCAGTTTCAATGTCAGGTCAGAATGCCCAGCTCAAAGACAAATACCAGTGGTATTTGTATAGTACACACATGGGCTTTTTGATTGTTTTTAAATGTAAGTTTACAAAGGAGAATCACCTTTAAGTACCAAAAGACAAAGAGAGGTATGACAGGTTGCTTCTGCATTCAGCTCTTAGTCTTGGTGGGAGTAAACTTGAAGGTGTGAGGTGTGAGGGTCTTTTCAAACTCACCCATTCAAGGTGCTTTTTTGCACCCCAAGTCCCTGAATTTGCAGTGAGTTTTGGGATGTGAAACCCACTAGGTTTCACCACTCTGGATCAGTTCACAGGTAAGTGAGGATGGCTGTGTGGCTCTCACAGCCTGTTGCTTGACAAATGTGGTCCCTGAATCTGTTCCCAGGCAATAAAATAAGATTCTTGAAGCTGGAGTTGTTCCCCCACCAATGCAAGGTCAGTGCAAAGGGTCAGCTTTGTGCTGTTGCCTTCTCCTGCCTACCACTAGTCTTAGAAGCAGGACACCAGAGGTGCTCTGCAAGGGGAAGGGACCCAGTTGCTACTAGAACACCCCAAACTTCTGGGAAGTTTTAAAGCCATGGGGACAGTATGTGCTTTCTGGCATCACCTGAATCAGCTTTTCATGGAATAGTTTTGCTTTGGTGAACTGTCAGACTCTGAAAGTTTGTGATTTCCAAGGTCACAGTAACTAGTGAAAACCAGAGGGATGTGGTAAGGTTGGTCATGGAGCTGGTACAGGGCAGATTAAGGGATGGGACCTAGGAAAGGGTCTGTGCAACAAACTCCTGATGTCTCTCCTGCACAGCTGCTCTCAGGTACATGATGAGATTTCACTGAGGAAGGACAGAAGCAGGCAACTGACACACTTGTAAAGACAAATCTTCATGGGATTTGATACCCTGCCTAATGCTGACTGATGTTAAAGGGACTTCATGGGTGGGAAACCTTGCTAGAAAAATCGTTCTTCTTGAGTCCAGATGAATGGAGGGCAGTATGTGCTGCATGCAATGAAGATTAACATATGTTCATCACTTTAGCATCCCTTAAATTATTAAGGCCTGTTCATTCTGGTATCTAAAGCTCTTGAAGGCAGTATCTTATCACCATGTCATTGTTTCCCTGAGATGGTTCACAATATTATTTACCATGAACACTGTCACATCTTGTAGTTGATTAAAACAGTAACTTCCAACTTAATCTCGCTGTGAGAACAAAGTGCTTTAGATATTAATTTTCCTGCACTTCCTCAGTATCAGGCTTCTCTTCAACACAGTACTATTTTTAATTAATTCAGCTGACCCTTTGTTATAATTTCTAATGTAAAAAAAGCTGATTAATCTCCAGGCACAACACCTACTTAAAAAAAAAAAAAAGTCTGAATTTATTCTGGCAGACAGTGAACACCTAAAACATATACCTTGGAGCATTAACTTAGCTTTTGGGATATCTTCATCATGCTGATGTGCCTGAGATCTGACGGGAATTGTTGGATGATGCCACACTCCTTCCTGGGAGCGGAAAGTGGGTTTTTTGAAATCCAGAGGGTCTGGGCTGTGATGGGACCTTGAAGGGGGCTGCAAGCAGAAGATGGAGACCTGTTCTCCTTCTCCCCACTGGTTCAGAGAAACCCACCAAAGCAGTACTCTGAGCCAAGTGGTAATTGTACACTTTTGATTTATGGTTATCTGAGTGTCGAGGAAAAAAAAATAGTTTCTTTTCAACGCCATCTTGTCAAAATGCCAAATGCCGCTTGTTTTTGACATTTTCAGCTACTGTTAAATAATAGTCTTGCTTCTGTCACAGCTAATGTTGACTTGAAGGCAGTTGTGCATTTCTCAACTCAAATGCTAAGCAGACAGGCTTGGGTCTTGACAAATATTTTTCTGGGCTTGCCCTAGGCAAGTAAAAATGAGCTTCTAGTTAATCGTTTGTTTTAAAATTCAAATCGGTGAAATAGGCAATTAAAAAAATGACAATTTTCATCAAAATTTGCAAATTAAATGTCTCTTTGCAGTCAGAGCGGGTTCAAGAAGCTGCAATAGATAATTGCTATTTGAAATCAGTGAAGTATCCAGCATTTTAGGGCCATGAGGATTGTGGCTGTTCTGCCTTACTAAATCTTGATTGATTTGGTAAATAAGCATTTCAACTTCTCTCTTTAAAATAAATAAGCAATTTTATTGCTTTATTGCTTACCCCTGTATGGGAGGTAAACAAGCTCTCGAGCAGCAGCCCTGTAATATCATGAGCCCAAGTGCCATCTGTCACCGAGAATTCTGTCCCTTTATGCACAATAGCTTCTTATGGCATTAGGTCCATTGTAGGTTAATTGATTAGCAGAGATCCTCCTTTCAGTTGTTCCTGCTTTTCTTCGCTAAAGGACCGTATCTCTCATCTCCATTTCCTTTTCTCTCTCCCGTATTAGCATACTAATCACACTGAACTCCCACTGCTAAAAAACTCTATCCGTTTCATACTGGGGGAGGGGAGGAGGAATAGGCTGGCTTTTCCTGGGAGATTTGTGGATGCTGCTTTTTTATGACTGTTGGAAGGGAGGAAAAGAAAAGAAGAGGTGGTGGCAGAGGCAAAATAATGCAGGCTCTCGTGTGCCACTGAAAGCTGAGCCTATGGCTGCATAAATATTGAACACGTTTGAGAAGCACTATTAAAATAAATATCAAAGGCAGCATTGCTCACACATCTGTTTCTCCTCAAATTTTGCCACAGCACTCTACATTTGTTTTCTCTCCAGCTGTTAACACCTGTCTTTCTGTCAGTGGTAATAATGCAGCTTTAGGTGGGCTACAGAGCTGACAGTGACATGAAAGAATCCTCTATTTTTGATGTAAGAAATTCCTTTTTCGAGATTAAAAAGGGCTCAGTGAACAAAGATATATCCTTGTGCTAATCCTTCGGAGCAGTGTGTAGGGGGTTTGTTGTTTTAGGGCGGCTTTTTGTCAAACTACACAGAGTTGGGCTTGTATTGCAGAGCTGAACTTGAACTAGATGAGACATCCTACAGTGGGCAGCTACTGCTTGCCTTTGTAGTTATCATTTTATTGCTGACATATATTCAGAAGGTTGTATGTGCATGGTGCTCCTCTCTCCATGTGATGCTTGTTATCTAACCTCATCAAAAGTGTATGCTGTGCATTGATTGCTAGCAGAGAACGCACATCCAGCCGTGATGTCTTCTTTATTTACCCCTCAAATGAGCACAGTATGCACAGGGCTGCCTGAGAAAGTGCTTCATGCCATCAACAGAAGGGTCACAGGAATGCTCAGCTCTTTTGGCATTGCAGATGATGAGACAGATCCTCAAATAATGTAAACTGAAAGAACCCATTTACAGTGCCTTTTTACCTAATGCAGAAGAAAAAGCTAACTATTCCTTTCGGCCTGTAGGAACACATCCTGAGATTTAGGGCAAAAGCACTTATGAACGACACCAAAAATAGCCCAGGTGAGGCACAGGCTCAATGTTCTTGAGCCCATATTTAGTCCTCATGCCACCTTCTCCTTCAAGGCAGTCTGTGGGTGATGAAGCTCCCATCTACTGTGGGACTGTATATTTCTATCCATAATTCCTTACTGTACCATAATCCATAGTCCCAAGGAGAAAAATACGGGAGAACTTTGCAGGTCTTTAAGGACAGGTTGTTTTTGCTGCCTTGGTGAAGCCAAGCTGGCAGTCAGACAGAGTTTGTCAAGAAATGCCGGGGTGTGGCATGGCAGGTAGATGTCCCCAGGTTTGGTTTGGTCAGACACTTCAACAATAAATTATTCTTCTCCTTCTGAAGGTCCTGCATAATGATTTATGGGCACGTTATTCTTTCATTAATAAATGAAATGGGTCAATTTTCAAAAATAAGAACCTGCATCAAAATTTGCCAGCAGGGAACCAAAAGTGACCCTACAGCAAATAGCCCTCAAGGTCAGCAATCACCATCTTTGTTATCTGTGGGAGGATGTGAAGTATGAACTGTGTAGTGGCCAGTCTGGCCCTGTCAGTCACCACTTGCAGAGCTTCACAGGCATCAGTCAGGCAGGCAGCTGGGGGGACAGGGGCTCCCCAGGAGGGGCATTCCAGGGATGGATCCTGCTCCGTGAGCAGTAGTGGTTAACGCAGAGGGGCTGTGCCTCGGAGGCTGCCCTTGGCACGGCGGCCGCGCTTCCCCACCGCGGTTCCTTGTGCAATTCCTGTTTGCTCAGGCTTCACGCAGGGATGAAACATTTGACCCATTGTGAGGGAGCGGGTGGAGGAGAGGAATTTCCCCAAGCGCTCCGTGCTGGCTGCACTCTCCTGCCATTAAAGCAGCGAGGGGGTCGAGGGGCTCATTGTTTTCCAGTGGGAGAGGATTTGGGCCAAGGCTGAGCCCTTCAAACCAGTCCTACCCCAAAGATCTGCAATAATAGAAAATTGAACCCAACTGTAACTCCGGAAAAGGGAGATGATGTTATAGCATGAGGCACTCCTTCATGTTTTCACTTTGCCATGTGCTTTGGGGAAAGTTTCTTACATGTTTAGTGCATGCTGCAATATTTTCCACTGCCTGGAGAAAAATTCCAAGGTGCCAAAATCCGCTGCCACCCTCCAGTCACCTCTCCCATTTTTTAAGTGCTGTTAGTGCTGATGGGTATCCACACTGTTTTGGAGCTCCTGGTATCTCTCAGAAACAGAAATATTGTGAAAATTACAACCAGGATGTTCAGGGAGCAGAATGTCCCTTTCATAGCAGATGGCAGCAGCCCACAATGTCCTGTAATTGAAACATAAAATATTACTACTTTTGCATGCTGTGTTTGGGAAGACGTGCCAAAGAGTAGTTAGGTTTCATAGGCTCAGAGAAGTTTCTTCAGTAGGAAGTAAGTTGTTTGGAGGGTTTGGCTTTGGGAGGCCTTTTTTTTTTGTTATTACCAAATAGATCTGTCTTCAATCTGCAAGTGCTCTGAATATGGCATTGTCACAGAGGCAGCTGGGAAAAGGCTATACTCCACTACAGCAGAGCCCGAGAGTTTAAAAGGTCTTATAAACCTGTTTGGGCTGACTGGTTTGGCATTGCTTTAGAGGCCTTTGCCCTGGGAAAGTTGTAGGGTCTGGCTGCTGTTGGGACAGGCGCCTTGAAGAGGAGGGCTGGTCTGATGTGACTTCAGCTGAGCACGGTTCCGCTCCCAGATGATAAATGGTGCTGTACACAGAGTGTGCAGAAAAGAGCATCCTTCCTCCTGGAGACAAATTACTTTCTAGTTTCTGCAGGCTGCATGGCTGTGATTTTTCCCCCTGATGTAATCTGTATTGGGTGGAATGTTACATAATGTGCCATTAAAGACCAGTGATGACTAAGAAGGTAAGTGATCAAATATTTTACCAGAGACACATACATCATTTATCTCACTTTTCTCACAGAAGAAATTAAACCAGTTTCCTTAGCTGTTAGTTCAAACAAATGAAAGCCTGGATTTGATTAAGCATTGATCCCTCTGCCTCACTTTCTCCAGGAGTTGTTGTTCCAATTTTGGGATAACATCAGTCCTTTGAATGGCTCTCATCAAGTCCCAGTCCATATGGTTTCTTTTGTGGAACAAAGAAATCAAATCACTTGGGTTATTCTAGAGATTGTAATGTCATGGCAAGGAAGTTCTCATCCTTGTTACAAAATATTCTCCCATGCTAGATGGGAAAACTCCTGGTTTATGCCATCCTAACACAGATAATTTTACCCAGATCATGGCTCTGTTCCATTCTTCTGAATGTGTAAGTCCCAAACAGTATGGAATGATGAGCCATAACTACTGATGAAGCAAGAAAAACATCAGGACGGATGCCTTGAATGAGAGAAAACAAAGACTTTTGTGCAAAAAATCTTCAGGATGAGATGGCTGCACATCTGCCCATGGGCAGGGAGGAGGATACTCCAGTCTTATGTCCTGTTCCCTGACCTCTCCTGGTACTGCTCAACTGCTCTTTGAGTTATTTGGGAAAGAGTAAATTGGCATGACATCAACTTATTTCAACATCAACACCTAAATCTGAAGAGCTTCTCCTCAGTGGGACATTCCCAGGGTTGGCCACATATCCTGAAGTTTCTTCCTCTCTTTACCTTGCCAGAGTCTCTGTAAAACTAGCCTCAAATCCAGCAAATTTCCCACAGGATGAGTGCAGCACAGCTGCTGTCCCAGCTCCTCCATAGTCCTGGGCTGTGCAGCAGCTTCTTCTCACAGATGAGGAGAAACCCGAGCCAAGCAGCGGGGCACTTAACGGGAGCCTCACATCTGATATGTTCATTTTTTAAAGTGCAATGAATTCTACATTTCCAGCCAAAGTCAGAGCATTCTGTTTGCTCATCACAAAAGCCACCAGCACAGCTGGCAACTGTCCCCTGCCTGGTTTGGTGGGAAGGGCTGTAAATAAATCCATAGCCAAATTCCGAGTGAGCAGCGTGGGTGTCAGGCACTGAAATCCTGCTGCAAATCCCACTGTGCCAAGGAGGGAGCCCCACATGGAACAGGACAGGACTTTTAATGTCTATGCAGTAACAAATGGATTAGAGATGGAGTCAGGTCATGGATCCTGAATAGGAATTGAAAAGTTTCCAAAATTTGAGGGTATTTGTATTAGTGTAAACTTTTGAGACTCTCCAAAACATTAATGTCCAGATTTCTTTTTGATTTCTCTGGCATGTACCAGAGGAGGGTGTGCAATGAAATATTTTTTCCAGGCTTTGCAGCACGTCCCCTCACACAACTGTCCTCTGTGTTTTCCCTTCACAGAGCTGGCACTGGGACTGTGGCAGCCCTTGGGTTACAGAGGTGCTCAGCCTCCGTGGTTTTGCTCCGCTGAAGCTTCACTCCATCCAGGCTGAAATATGAAGTGTTAAAAACTGCTGTTTCCCTCCCTCCAGTTGCATTCCTGAGGGAAATTCTGGAAGGTGGCCAAACCCAATAGAAGGCAGGAACCCTGTAGCAGAGTGCTGCAGCCTGTGCTGGGAGTGCTGCAGCTGCCAGGGATTGTGGTGCTGGCTGGCCAAGGGGAGAGGAGCAGTAGCACCATTTCCTCTGCCCTCTGCACCCTCCTCTGTGCCTCATTTTTTTCCCTTTCTGTCATCCAGAGTCAAATCACAGCTCTCAGGCTCTTGGGGAGAAGGAATCGACACTCCTGGCCTTGTGCTAGGAAATGGCAGGAAAAGGCAGCCAGAGGGAGCAGAAGGCAGGAAAATGTGTCCTCCCAAACTTGATCCTCTGTCCCTCTGCATGTCTCCCCACTTCCACTAGAAAACGTGACCCAGTGGTAGCACACTCTGCTTCAGGGCTGAAATGCTCATGGAAGGGAGGAGCCCTGTTCCACTAACTTACACCAAGAATTTATGCTGGGGGGTGAGGGAGAAGGCAAACTTAATTAAAAATATGCACAGAGAAAGATCAGGAAGCAACAAGTAGCTGTGGTGGAAGATAGAAATGCATGGGCTCAAGTGTCCAGAGCCAAAGGTACACACAAAAATACACTTCAGTGATCAGGCCTTTGACAAGCTTGAGCTGTGTGCTAAACAAAAACCAGAAAAGGTCACAGAGACATTAATGAAAAGGTATTAGTCAAGCAGACATCCTTGTGGGGAGGTGGCAGAGCCTGTAGGGTGTCAGCTCAGACAAGCACTGTCTGTCCCTCTTGCTAAGGGAGTCTCCCTCCCTCTTGCGAGGGTCTGTCAGTACCAGAGGCACTTTGGGGCAAAGGAGGGCTCTGAGCTGGGAGCAGGGCCCATGTCCAGCTCCTGCTCTTGGAGGCTGCAGCAGAACAACCTCATGCTCTGTGAATTCTTGTCATGCTGGAGGGGAGCTTGGGCAGGTTTCAGTCACCTTGGAGGGAATTCAGCTGCTGTGACTCAGGTGCCTCTCACTCCATGGGCCAGCCCTGCCCTGCAGTGCAGCTGTGGATCCTCACAGGGGCCATCCTCCCTCCCTGCCAGCCCCACTCCCATGGCTCAGCTGCCCAGAGTCCCACCTGGCACTGCAGACTGATGTTTCTGCTGCTGATCTTCACCCTCTGGGCTCCAATTCCTCCACATACACATTGGCAAACTGTGCCTTGTTCCAGGAGCTTCTGGGAGGGTAATTCAGGAACAGAGGGGAAAGGCTTTGTGTGCAAATTACCCCTCCTAAGAGAAACACCATGCCCAGATTCTGAGATAAGTGGCTGTTTTGCTAATCAGAAAATAGCATGGGTCTGGATGTAATTGGGCTCCATTGGTACTATCTGTAATAACATGGAATGTTATAACCTGGAAGGACATTGCTAGGGCCATGCCAGAAAGAATCTTAGTACAGATGTGGATGAACTGCAATTAAAATATTTTAGGGCTTAAAATCATGCTGCTGTTTTCTTTCTCATCCATGTTTTAATAGAGCCATTTTTCCTGGAACCTGGCCCTCAGTTCTGTCTGCTGAAGCCACACTGAGCCAGATTCTGCTTGAGGCCCACATGAGATGCCATGAAAAAACCTGTCCCAGCCACTGTGCTTTGTGATATGGAGGCACAACGCTCCTTTCAGCAGCAGTGCTGAGGAAAACTCCTTCAAGAGGTTTCTCCCTTTTTTCCACATGGGAATATTTTCACTGTACCATCTCCAAGAAAACTCTGCTCTGGCTTTTCTGGCTCTGCCTTCCCTCAAATATGCAATGCATCACCTGCTCCAGTGTGTTTTGCTCACAAAATGGGCAGTTTTGTTTGTTTTTCTGGTGGAAATATCTGCCTGGATCTGATGAACAGGGATGAGATTTTCAACATTGGACACTCCAGTGCTGCAGAGCCAGTGCTTGAGCTCTCAGAGGCAGCAAGTTGTGACCTGTCCATGGGGAATATCCCTTCATCAAAAGGAGAGGGCAGGTGTTTCTTGAGGGAACAAAAAGACATCTATCTGACACCTTCCAGTGGGGTCTCAATCCTGAAATGGGCAAACAATGAACTTTTGAGGACTTTTAAACTTTAAAAAAACTGCAGGTGGTGCCCTTGAATGTTTTTGTGGCAAGTTTTTGCAGCCTAGGCTCTTTCAAGAAGTTCAGGTGGTTTCCTCAGACTATGTGCTAAAAAGCAATGACTATGGAGCCACTTTTATCTCATTTGATGCAGTGTTATTTTATGTATCTAAAGATACATAAAATAACTATAAAAACAAGATAACAATAGGCTTGTCATTATAACAAATGCAATTTTAAACAAGTTTATTTCTCTAAAAAAAATACATCTAATTTAAATGAAAATTATATTTACAATCAAACTGGAACTACAGTTCCAGCTGCTGTGGAATCCAACTCATTTCTAAAGCAAGGAAGTCTTAGGGATGAGGTTTTTTCATCACTAATAAATTTCAGCTTATTTTCAGTCCAAATGTGTTTGGCTTGAGCTAGCAGCTGCCAGATCCTTCTGTACCTCAGCCTGTTGGCTTAAAGAGCCCTCTGCTGTCAGAATTACCTCTCCTGATTTTATGTGTGGGTGATACCAAAACTATTGCTGAATTTTCATTATGCTGAATTACATAGGCTGATCTTTGCACTGTGAAGCAGGTTTTTCCAAATGCTGAATCATTTCCTTGTCTCTTTTTTGGAATCAGTATCAGGCTGCCCATGTGTCTTTGCTGGTTTTGGCAGGCAGGAAGCCCTGGCTCCTCTCTGGGAAGGCACAGGAGGAGGGGGATCGTAGTGGTGGGACAGAGACTCCAGCATTGCTGGATTTCACTGGAGATAAAAATGGACAGGCTGATAATATGTCAGCCTTGCCATTTCTTCAGGTGTAGTTTTTAATTACATTTGGGCATTTTGCTGAAAGAAGAGGCTGAAAAACTTCAGCTAGGGCAATTTCCTTGCAGCCTAAAATTTCCCAATCTATCCTTCTTTGTGTGAGCCCAAAGCACTGTCCAGCAGGACTGCAGCTAATGAAACTTTTTAATTTGAAAATTAGTGGTGAAGGAAAAAAGGTGTTCTGAAGCATCAGGGAGCTTCCTTTTTAACAGAAGGATGGAAATTGGTGGCATGTGTTTCCTATCAAATAATCACTGGGAGAAATATAAAATAAGTGAGGAAGAAATAATTTATTTTGGGGCCTTAGCAAACGGTTCTGGAGCTCTTTTTATACCTCCTTCAGTAATTACACATGAAAACATCCTGCACATAGTATAAAATCTGTCAAGCAATCAGATGCTTAGCTTTAATTCCCATTAAAGCTTGGGGACTGCTCTGAAGCTGGACCTCAGGATTTGAGGTGCAGCCTCCTCAGGTGTAGGAGGCACCACCTGTATCAAGAGAGGTCTCAGCTCCAGTGCTCTGAAAGCAGCTCCTGTAAGCTCAGGAAAGGCAAATTCCCCAGAAATGTGCTCTGTGACCCACACATGCCCTGTGGGTAATGTGAGGTGTGCAGATTATTGAAGGTGGACTTTGAAAGAGCTCAGAGCAGTTTCATGCTGTGTGTGACATCTACCAGGCAGGGTTTGCATTGTGCTGTGGGAATCCTTTGCATTCCAAACCTGCCAGTTCAGCCTCTGGCACAGAGCCCTGCATCACCACTGCCCAGTGCTCACCTAACACAGGCACCTGAGCTGGCCAGGTAAAAGTTATCATTCATCTCACCTGGGCACCTACATCAAACTGCAATGACACCAGCAAACTCTGAAGATTAGAAAATGCTGGGAGCCAGCTAAAAGCTCAATAACTTCCAGAAGAATTTCTTTCTATAGGTTTTTTATTTTAAACACCCGAGAAACTTTTGCATTTATGTTAGGGTTAGCCAAGGCATATCTGAACTGTAAAACTTTAATATTTTCATGTCAAAAATGATTTTGCTAAAGTTAACTTTCCCCATACTTTGACTTATCAGTTTCAGTCGTGGTGGCGTGCATTTCAGTTGAAGTTTTATTACATTATGTTGGCAGCACATTATGTTTTTTACACATGGATTTGATTGAGAAATGAAACTGGAATAAGAATGAGGTAGCAGCAGCATCTGCTGGGAGATGCAGCTAGTGCTGGTGTCAATCAATCTGATTGATTAAATATGGTGGCACACATTTTATTAAAACAAAATGCTCTCCCTGAAGAAGACTATTATGCCAATATAATACACAGCTTTCCTAAAGAACATTACAAAAGAGGAGGTCTGTTTGTGACATACAATGCTTGTAAATAACTGGAAAGAACTGAAGAGTTCAAATTACATGGGGCTGCTCATGGAAGCAGCTATTTTATTGCTTTGGCATGTGTTGGCTGGTATTGTTGCACTGGCAAGATCAGCAGCCCTGATGGAAGCTGAATTATTGTGTGGGACCACAAAGGGTTTTACGCACTCGCTGACGCTCTTGAACAGGTCTGAGGCTTTAAAGTGTGCACTGCCTTGAGACCAGGGTTCACACAGGGCTGGGGACAGGCACTGCTGCCCAGCTCATGCCTCCAGCATGCTGGAATTCATTCCCAGGCTCTTCTTTGCCCATCCTCCTGGCTCTCTCTTTGCTAGGATGGGTGTTCACAGTGCCAGCCTGATGAACAAACTCCTCTGGGAATGGACTGACACCAAGGGCATGATTCCCTGCCCTCCCGGTGCAGACATCTCCACCTTGCCCTCCTCTTCAGGACCTGCAGCCCCAAAATACAGCTGGTGGCAAAAGAAAGCATTTTGTGGTGCATTCTCTGCTGTCCCCAGAGGAAGGTCAATAGAAACAATGACTCATATTCCTTGAGATGTGCTCCAAGGCTGTAGTGGTGGAGAATTTAGGACACAATAAATCCTCACAGTGTTTCCCATCCACCTAAAATTATGGTTTTGCTGGGTATTTTAAAGAGTCCAGTAGTTTTCCACTAGATTCACTTGGGCTGAGGTTTTACCCACTTCCACTTATATTCTCCACATTAAGATGAATTATGAAAATTCTTAACCAATGTCAATATTTTACTCACTTTCCTCCAAGTGTAGACATTCCTAATTTAACATAGGTTTCTGCTTGCTACATTCATCCTCACTAAATGTATCCAAATAATATTTGCATTGGTAAATAATATAAATATAAACATCTGCACCATAGAAGAGTGCCACATCCTACTCTTCATGAATGTGATGACTCTGGGATCAAACAAGAGTGGGTTGTACATGGCACTGCAGGAATAGAAATGCATATAACAGCACAGGGGAGAAGCATAGAAAACATCAGGTTTTGGTTCACTCCCTGTTCATTTTTATTGCTGGGTTTCTCATGGTACCTCCTGCGTATCAGCTCTTCTAGTTAGAGTGCAATTCCCTGTCCTCATGGTAACTCCTATGGATCTCCTCACCTGGTTTCAGAGCAATTCCTCATGCTGCTTTATTCCATTAGGAGGAAGCAGCCTGCTCTCTGTGCCCTGATGTCCAGGTACCCTCACACCCACAAGCTGCTCCCCAAGCACCATTGCTCTTTGCCATCTAATTCAGGGAAATACTTTAGTGGGTGCTAGATTTAAAACCAAGCTCAGCATAGAATCTCAGCATATTTAATGCGATGACTTCAAAACAACCTGAATTGGCTTAGACAATATCTGTGTTGAATTTTTAATGGCAGGTTCAGAACTATTTTTAAGATCCTACCGTTATTTCTCCTGAGAGATCTTTTCTTAGCAATCTAAGTAGAAAATAATAATGAGGGGAAAAAAAACCCTTGCTAGGCAACCTCTTCAATATGCAGATGGTTTCTGCAGTGACACTTCTGCTGAGGCTAATCTTTCAGGATTGAGATATTTTCAGAAACATCCATTTGTGGGTTTTGTTTTGGTTTTTTTTGCTCACAAAGACACAGCTTTGTATACAAATCTTTTCTCCATCTACACCCTCTTATTTGGTGTTTTTGAGTCTTGCTAACAACTTTTTGCATGAAAAGACATTGCTGTTGTACTTTGCAGATCTCAGGGATGTAGCTAATGAAGGTATTTGTACTTTTGCCTTCAGCCTTCATTTCATCATGGAGCTCACTGTTTTTCTTAAAAGTTCACTACCACCTGCATTGTCTTAACTTATCCCAGTGCAGAATTTCTCTGAAGAACATCAGGGCTCTGATCTTACCATTTTACAGTGGGAAATGGTGTATTTTCAAATATCCTCTCAAAAAGAGTCACTGAGGTCATTCTGAGCACATCAGTCTTTGGCAGGTGACTCTCCCTTTTTTTTTTTCTAAGTTAGTTTCCTTTCATCCCCATTAATCTTCTGTATTCCCCACCTTTGCAGGAGCTTCTTCATTTAGTTTCCTTGCTGCTTGGATGCCCCTGGGCTGGGAGACTTTCTGGTTTGTGGTGCTTATATTGTCATCCTGATGGAGAAACCCAAAGGCAACATAATCTCTGGATTTATGGTTAATGTGCATAGACAGGACAGTGATGTGGGCTTGGGGGAAAAGCCTCAGGTTTGCTGTACAAGCAGAGGAGAGGATGGTCACTTCAGACTTCAGTAAGCATCTGAATTAAAGCAAATGCAGTGACACCACCCCCTTTGATATTCCCTGACAGTGTGAAAACGAAGATTGACATGAGAATTTGATTTCATACTAAGAAGCCATACTGCACAGCAGCTCATGAGCATCCTGTGCAGGTGTAACTTGCAGCAAGCCCCAGGAGCAGCCTGGGCAGCAGAAATCCCTTCAACCATAATGGTTAAATAGCTGAGAAACATGCATCAATTTTTAAGTAGCATAGAGTGAAATGTAACAGCTCCTAAAACATTCAAGAGCAGACTAAACATTGCTGAAGGAGTGAAAAGAACTATCAACCCTTTTCTTTAAATCTTCACGAATCTGCCAGTTTTACTGTCAGAGGTTCGTAGTTACAATTGTTAACCCAAAACGCTTGTTAATAACAACTGAAGTGCATAATAGGACTTTGATCCATATTTTGGCACAGCTGCAAATGCTGGCATGGAAAGACTTTAACTTGCTGTTGGCTATGATTAGCCCTAAGAGAAATATTTTGCTCTGTGAGATTTTAATCTCCTGATAGCTATTGAAAGTCAATAAAATATATAAAAACATAAGTAAAATGCAGTGTTTATGGTTTCACACAGGACAGGGCACTGATCTGTGTTAGCTAAAGTAGGTAACATCTGCTCTGGGGATCCTGACCAGAGACACAGCATCAAACTGGAACCTACTGACTTCTGCACATCAGGATTCTGCATATTGTAAACTGGATAAAACCCATGTTAAGTGTAAACATTTGTAAGACTATTAAGCAGTTCGGTGCTTGACCACCACCACATCTCAAGTGCTTTTGCTGGGCACAGTGGATGCCAGCCTCTCTTTTTCCTTTTTAGGACTCAAAAGCCATATCTTGATAAGGAAAATGCCTTTGAACAATGCAGTAGGAGGGAAGACCAGCAGGAGCTGTGCTTTGTGGTTAGTTATATTTTAGAATCCTGAGTAGCTGTTTGCCTATGTCTATATTCATTAGACAGGGATTTAAAAGAAAAAGTCCACCATTCATTATTGTTACCGCAGCACAGACCTCCACAGCCAGCCCTATCAAATAATGCAAACCCAGTGAACAAACAACCAACATAATTTACTGTCAGCTTCTGTAAAAACCTGGAAAAAAATCTTCACAGCACAAAATATCGTGGGTGGTTTTAACAACGTTGTCCACAGTGCATGAAATGCAATATTTTGGGGGTAGTAATTGCCATTATTTAAACCTCAGAAAGCCACAGATTTATATTTGTTCAGTTTCCCCTTAAGCTGGATAATAAATCTGTACAGCCTCTTCTGGGCTTTTTTTTTTGTGTGTGTCTCTTTATTTTCTTTTTTTTTTTTAAAGAAAGGCTTCTGAGATTATAATATCTGCCTATATCAGGTTTGGGGTTTGGGGTTTGTTTTTGGTTTTTTTTGGTTTTGTTTTGGTTTTTTGGGGTTTTTTTTTTTTTTTGGGTTTTTTTTTGTTTTTTTTTTTTACTTTTTAGAAATCACAAAAAGATTTCAGCTGCTGGTTTGTTCTATATGGAGCAAATTCTGCCCTTAGACATTCCATATGTACTGAAGATAGCACCACAGATATATATGCAGAAACCAGCAGTCAATTTTGACTCAGAAGATAATACACCAACTGTGTATTAAGTTTAATGTAGATTAATGCGAGTTGCTTTCCTTTGCATGTATGTACACAGGTACAAATAATTAAGATTAATTCCACTGGATGTAATGGCCTTCACTGTGCACAGTGCCATAAAATTCTTCTTTAATAGCTGTTAATTGGATGTATTTACTTTGATGGTGAAGTCCTGATTAGTCTTGTTACCCTACAACCCCTTCCCCCTCCCTTGGCTCACTTTTGTGCTTAGGAAAAGCTTTATAATAAGGGAATCACAGCTATGCAGTTTATTAGCAAAAAAATCAATACCTGTATCTGTTTACACATATTAGAGGTTCAGCCAAAGAGGGGTGCTCTGGATAATATTTGAAGAGTAAAGATGATGCATGTTTTCATTTTTGATTCTTTTCCCCATGCAATGTCTTTACTGGTAATAACTCAGATTTCTTACTCGATTTCTTTTTGTTAATCTCTTTTCTTTCTTTGGTTTCTGCACTGAACCTGAGGAGTTTCTCAGCAGCAACAGGAGGACCTTGGTACCTTCAGCAAGTTCCAGCTCCAGGGTGTCAGGTGGAGGGCTGAATTTGGGAACTGCTTCCATACAGTGGTTCCAGGTGTTTTTTTTCTGGAAAACAGTTATTATTTTGGCATTTCTTTTCTCTGAAATACAGTAATCCTAAGCCTACAGGACAGGCCCTTCCATGTGTGGAAATCAGAACATCTTCACTGAAATCTAGGCGCAGATTTGATTTGTGCTGAAGTTCTGGCCCTAGTTTTTTAACTATCTTGTTTTTAGCAATGATGCTTAGCATTTTTTATCTCCCAGGAGCACAGCTCTGATTATGGAATTAGCAAGTGATGAAGGAAGAAGTAAAAGGTACAGCTGCAGCCAAGGGCTGTGTCTCAGAGCTGGGCTCCTGGACACAGCTCCCCATTCTCACCCTTGCTGTGATGTGTGTGGAACCATGGGCAGCTTTCCAGGAACACCAGCCCGTGTAGCCAGGGCAGTTTTTCTGCCTGGAGCCATTTAATGTACCTGAGTCCAACCACCCAGGAGCTGTGACAAAGCCAGGCCTGGCCCCTCCTGCACCTCTCCATCTTCACTGTGGATTTCTGCTCCAGTGCCTCAGCCTCACTAACACAAATCACTAATATAACTGGTTCCTTTACTCATATGAGCACAAACTCATCAGCTTGCCCTGTTTCCTTCTCCTGGTCATCTCATTGAAGAGAACAGGGCTCTTCCCTTCTCCTCATGCCCCTTCCCATCTGCCCAGAGCCACTCAACACTGTTGGGACACAGACACACACTTTGAGGTGGTTTGCACTCTAACAAATATGTTCTCCCTCCAGGAACATTCACTAAGTGTCTGTGGGGTCTGGTCTACTGCCAGGAAAGTTTTGGTGGGACCTGGTCCAGCTGAGGACAGTCTTTTGCCTTCCTCCTCCTCCTCCTCTGCCCTGTATTTAATGAGTGAGTGAACTCCAGCAACCAAATGGGATTCCTAAAACTGAACAGGTTATAAATGACCAACCTGATTAAAAATTACTGCTTCAAGCACTCCATGGAGGGCAGGCTAGCCCTGATACTTGCATGAATCACTGCTATTTATGTTCTTTAATTAGGAAAATTGCAGCATAATGCAGGTTTTAGAAGGTGTCTTCTGACAGATCCTCAGGGTTCCCTCTGATTTTATCTCTGCATCCAAGCCTGCTGCTTATATTATTTGATCTCTTACTGCAGCCAGGGGAAGTCCAGACAGGGCCAATTCCTAAAGTGTTTAAATCTGAGAAGCCCCATCATGATGCCCAATTACAGCATCCTCTGAGGATGTGATTGAACGATCTGGAGACTGAGAGAGCAGGTCTTTTATGAGATTCATAATCTACGGAACATTAATATGGAATTCTCTCCCCTCCTCCAAAAAGGGGGAAATCTGCATAATAATGGCAATTATAAGAAAAGTTTAAAAAAAAGAAGTCCATTTATTTGAAACCACTTAAACATGCTTTGCAATTATACCTTTATTGTCAGTATAAAATGAAAAATCCAGAAAAAGCTGGGTGCATATCAGCAGAAGCAATTAAGAAAGGTGTTTATTTTACTGAGAACTCACCATTTCAGTTTCAGGAATAGAGGTCTATCACTGAGTTGTTTTATTCATGCTTTTAATTACAGCCCATTCCCAGACTTGGCTGTATCTGCCCTAGGCAAGGCTGTGTTTCCAAGCACTTCTTGCCTCAAGTTCCCTCTGGCAAGGGAAAGGTTAAAACCAATATTTGTAGATAAAGAGGTAAACATATTTACATTCAGTTTTTCACACTTTATGCATATGTCATGCAGTGAATAGTTTTAGAGGTATGTTTGTACTATCTCTCCAGAATTTTTACAGTCTGCAGGACACAAAATCTCTATAAAGTGACTTATTGAAATAGAAGCAGATTGGTAAAACCGTTTCTCTCTTATGAACTGTGAAGAATGATCCTCTAAATGAAATCAGGAAGGAACTGGACAGAATCTTGTTTAATGGTGTGACAAAATGAATCACAACTATTCCAAGCATCCATCACTGCTAAAAGGGGACCACAAATGATCTGTGAACTACTATATATTGATTACTCATGTACTACAAGTGTCGGATTTAATGTTCACACACCATGGAAAGGCGGCAGGGACAGATGGTGCCTTAACTCTTCTTTGATAGATTTTAATGGTGAAATATTGATTTCTATCTGGCCAAGGCCTGTTGTTAGGGGCCAAAGTCATTTGTTGGGTATAGCTGGACACCCAGTCTGCTAGGGGTAATCAATCATTTTTGGCAAGGCAGGTGAAATTCTGAAGAGAAGCACCTTGGGTACCCAAACTGTATCGAGATGAGGCTGAGCCCGACACTTGCGCATGCACGCGCCCTCCTCCCCCCACGGGTGCATACAAAAAGACTCCATGAAATTGTGCTTGTAAAGAATTATTAATGATAAGACATGTTTACTGAGGAGAGTCACAGCGAATCACAGCTGACATGAAATAGTCTGGGAGCCTCGGAGAGAAAATGAGCTTCTCGCTAAAAGGGACTATATTTTATTTAAACATCCGTCTAGGGCTGAAAACTCAGGTAATCTGTTGTGTTACAAGCCACTGGCTGTTCTTGCCATCCAGAGAGATAACAGTGAGGAGCTAATAGGAACACATCAATCACAATCAGGCTGCAATTCCACCGGTGTCTCCTCTTCCCAGCTCCTTTTTAAGCTCCTTAATAACGATGATAACATAGTTCTGGGCTTGTGAGAGGGTTTCTTCCCTTTGAGGGTCATATTCATAAAGCGAATGGCTTGCAAAGTCAGCATCTCACTCCTATGGAAAGGTGGGGGCTGAGCACGGGGAAGGGGATTGCAGGTGGGAGGGATGGGGGGCAGGAGGGGTGGATTTCCCCTGGCAATAAATCCGTGGACGCCCCTCTTTCCCCTGACAAGCCTTCCCATGAGAGGATTCCTGTTCAGAAGCAGGCAGGAAAGGGTAGGCTCTGCCCAGATGTGCCCCAGATGTGGGAACCAGTTGAGGCTGATTTTTCGTTTAGATTATCTTGCTTACCTAATGATTTTTGCTTCACTGCTCAGCTCGATTGTGTTCACTAGGACGGCAGGCTATTAAAATGTCAAGGTGCATTGAATTGTTTTTATCAAGGAAAGAGACCTTTCCAATCAGCCCGTGTTCCCCGGGTTGCATGAAGGCGAAGAAGGGATTGGAGGAGGAAGAAGACCTTCTTCATCATGGGGAGGGGGGAGAGGTGCAGTGGAGGGGGTGTGTGTGTGTTTCTGTGTGTAGGTGCAGATGTGTACGTGTGCCTGCTGCTGTACAGGTGGTAATTAAAATGCCATCTTTTATAACAGGTATGAGACACTTCTCTCATTTGTATTTACAGGGAGAGATGAAACTTCTCCCTGTTGTGCTTTTCACTGCAATCCTTATAAAGAAAATACTGGGAGGAGGAAACTTGTGTGGTTGAATCACTGGCCACGCATACTAAGGAGCTGCTGGGCTGGGCTGAAGGAGAAAAACAAAGGCAAATGCCTTCCTCATGTCTGCACCTGCCTTAAGGCTTGATAAGAAAATAAGTTCACTGACCTACTGGGAAAAACACTGAAGATTGTCCGGTATCACAATATTGAACAACTGGTGACAGGATGATACAAACCCAGCACATTTGGAGACACAAAAATCCCCTACCTCTCGTCACCACCACCACCTTGTTCATATAATTGCAGAACAGTTTATTACACAGAGGCACATCAGATATTGCCACAGATTGATTTTTTTCTTTCTTCTCCTGTAAACTATACCGTACATCATATTGGTTGGGAAAAAATATATTCTTTGGATTTACTTCTCTTTGTTTAAATCATCTCACAAATATTTTGCTTTTCGCCTGTCATTTCTCTTTCATTTTCATTTAAAAAAGATGGCTTTGTTTTTGCTTGTATATGGTTTTGTAGAATAATGACATCTATCCCATCCTCCATGCATCAAGCATCATTGATTGCCCCAAACATCATTGCCACT